>NC_073745.1:28624760-28951189 GCF_029784135.1 Toxorhynchites rutilus septentrionalis
GCAGTGTTATGGAATACGGCTGTGGTATTTACAACAACGCCAAACCAACAAATCGCAAAATGTTAACTGTGACGAACAATCAATGCCTACGCCGGGTGACTGGCGCAACTAGGACGACACCACTCAATGCATTGGCAGGTCTAAGCGGACATGGTCCATTAGACATCAGACAACAATACGTTGCATCACGAGAAGTTGCAAGGTGTATTTCTACAGGTAATGTAGTAGCTAAGCAACTTCGAAAAGTACACTTACCAGAAGACAGCGAGCAATGGTCCAAATATACGTACATGGAAAAATTATATTGGAGTAACAAAAGGATTTTTGACAATATTGATCCATTGATCAAGATGTGTAGAGTTGAAGGAATCGAAATCTTCGATTGCCTAGAAGGTTTAAACTCAGCGAAGCAAAATTGTAATCCTATGCGGTTGAAACAATTGGCACTTTTTGTGATGAATGGAAGAGATAGGCATCGTGGAAAGGTATATACTGACGCTTCAAAGGACGGGACGGTGTGCGGAGTAGGTATATATGCAGAGTTCTCAAAACAGAAAATCAGTTATCGATTGGAAAATGAAACCAGCATAACTTCTGCAGAAGTTTACGCGATTCGAATCGCCACGAATATCATCGAGGAACAACAGCAAAGTGCAATGGTTATATACACTGACTCACGAGCAGCATGTGTTATACTGCAAAACGCACAAGAATCTGGATTAGCGGAAAAGAATGTTACAGATATTATTACCATCTGCAGAAGATGGGACATTCGGATACAGTGAATTCCCAGCCACGTCAATATAGAAGGAAACGAGATCGCGGATCAGCTTGCAAAAGGAGGACTAACAACAACCAGCGTAATCAGCAATCGTTTACAACTCAATGACGCAATGTTACAGCTTAAAAAACAGATGCAGAAAAGAAATTTAGACTGGTATCAGGTTTATTCAGAAGACAAGGGCAAAATTTTCTCCTCGATTCAACCTGTATTTTCGGAGAAACCGTGGTACACTGGAAGCACATTCAAAGGATATGAAGTCAGGCTCCTAAACAGACTCATAACCGGACATAACTTCTCAAAATTTTGGTTGGCAAAAATGAAAATAACAGATGATCCAAATTGTGAGATTTGCGCCGTACCAGAAACATCAGAACATGTTATTATGGGTTGCCCAAGATACGCTGTATCACGATCCAAATTCTCATATGAAACTCATTTTGCTACGCTTACTGAACTATTCGAATCTGGGAACCAATTCTTTTATAAAGAAATATTGGAATTTGTCAAAGTCATTGAAATGAATTTATAAACACAACATGTGCGATCATTTGTCAAAGTCATTAGAATGCATTTACAAACACAACAGTATGCGGTCAGCAGAAAAACACAGGGCATATAGTCTGCAGTAACAGGCCCTCACATCGAACCGTCAACAGATGGTTCCTCAAGAAAAAAGAAGAAGAAGAAGTTGTTTTTCTGCAACTTTGTTTATTCTGTCTGTATTTTTCTTTATCTCACCTCGCAAGCTTTCAAGCATCTGACTGTGTTGACCGACAACCGCCTGTAAAAGGTCGTTCGTGGAGCTCAGAGCATTGCGAAAGCGAGTGTTACTCATCAACTTCCTACAAGATGGGCACATCCAAAAGATCATTGAGCTCGATCTGATCTGAGCCCACAGGTTTGAGAGATAGATAAACATAGGTTTCGCATGGAAAAAGTACTGTGATGAGACGATAGTCTTCCTCTTCATCTGATTCTGCAAGTGTAACTGACAATAAAAACATTCAAAATGCCATGGGATGAAGTTTGATTGGCCCTCCTCGGATAATAAAAAAAAGTCACAGAAATGTTGTATCCGAGACACGACCGCATAGTTGACGTAGGATTCCGTTAGACTATCTGTTGCATGCTGATTTGGATATGTTTGAAGAATCAAACCGTTCAACTCTTTGATGAATTCGAAACACTAGAATTTCCAATGTCGTTCATATTCTTCCAAAACTGTCCGATCAATGCTCTCTTCCAGAATATGGTTCACGGAATATATCGCCGGTTCGTTTGATTTTGGATGGGTTCTCTCGGTGGCCTTCTCGGGTTGCCCGCGGATGGAGGAATCCAATCCCGACGGCGTGGAGATGTCTTTTCGTGGGCCTGAGGGGATGACCGGGAGAGCTCCTCTAGGACCAATTGAAACGACGAAAAAGCATACGCGCAGTAAATAATGGAATATATTGTCAGGACGATTTCTCTAGAAGTATTTTCTCGGTGATCTTGTCAGGTTTCCCAGTTCGATACAGAATAGGCGTAATTAATAATGGAACATATTGCCGGCTCGGTTGGCTTTGGAGGAATTCTCTCGGTTACCTTTTTAGGTTTCTCACAGTTAAATCTCCGCCGGAGTGATTGAATTTCGATAAAAAGTACGTGCGATGAATACTAGAAAAAAAGCCGGTCCAATCTATTTTACAGGTTTTCCTTCTCAGGATACCATAATCTCTGCCGCGTATTGTAACACATGCGGTTTTCGGATTTTTGTTTCGTCGAGTGGTCGATAGTTCGCGTTCACATAATCACATCACTTACCTCAGTGAATCCTGATTTTTACCTCTCCCTACTAACAACTATCCCTCCCATGATAAACGCTAGGGAACCACGCTATAGAAGCGACCCTTCTGGCCTTCGGGCGGCGAATATCATACTAACATTTCTTCCCTTCCCCTGGTGACTGTAAGGACGTGGCCGGCGTCGTTATTGACCATTTAAAGCTCGAATCACCGAAAATTGCACGACGAGAATGATTTGCTAGTCCCAAGCGTCATTCTGTGTGTTCTTTGTGCAATTTGGTTGGTTCAGGTCAATCACGGAGAGCAACTACGAAGTGTACAGTCTACCCAAGCTCAAGCTCAAGCTCAAACCGTTCAACTCTTTGATAATGATTTGGTGGTCCTGAAAAGGGCCGTTTTTGGTTTGGTTGTTGGGTATTGTTTGTTCGCTCCACCAGTGTTTACAACCGAGTGATGATGACAAAATATATATTTTATTAAGGCTCATATGGCGTCAGCCTAACGGGGCCGGGAGTTCAATATTTTGACAATGTTTGCTTAGACTATGTTAGTAATATGTAACCGATTACTCGCGGTTGACTCGAGGTTAGTATTACAAGTGTTCTCATAATTGGTATGTCGCAGTCTTCGATGCTCTGTACGTGTGCCCGACACGGGATACTTCCTATTGGGATGCAGCTGACCATTAATCAGCAACGCCCCCCTTGTCTGTACCCCATATCTAGCGTGGTGCGTCTTTCTCGACTCGAGGAATCCAGGATAGAATGGTCACTAGCCGGCGCAATCATCAGCTCGTGTAGAGTTGTCATGAGCGGTACAACCTTTGGCTCTTGTTGAATAATCAGTGGACTGCACAACCAACCTATGTATTGCCACGACTAAGTAAAAGTTTATCGATCGGATAGGAGGGATATGAAACGGGGACACAACGGAGGAAACATCATTAAACGTTGGCATCGGCGTTTCTGAGGAACAGGTATAGATGAAGCAGAAGATCAGGATCCCGGCTACCTAAGATATCCCGGACGGGGATATCCGATTGTCTGCCTTGTGCTCTCAGTGCTCTAGAGAGCTGAGAGCGAGCAGCATGGAACCGGATACACGACCAGACAACATGCTCGATGTCGTGGTAGCCATCGCCACAATCACAAAGATTGTTTGCTGCGAGCCCAATGCGATAGAGATGCGCGTTTAGGTTGTAGTGATTGGACATAAGCCGAGATATCACGCGAATGAAATCACGACCTACATTCAATCCCTTGAACCATGCACTCGTCGAGACCTTAGGGATAATCGTGTGTAACCAACGACCGAACTCATCACCACTCCACATGCGCTGCCAACTTACGAGCGTATACTGACGAGGAATGTGGAAAAATTCATTATAGGCAATTTGCCTTTCAAAAAGTGTGCCTTCTAAAGCGCCCACCTTAGCTAGCGAGTCCGCTTTCTCATTCCCCGGAATCGAGCAATGAGAGGGAACCCATGCTAAGGTAATCTTGAATAATTTTTCGACCAAAACACTCAATAGTTGTCTTATTCTTGTTAGGAAATAAGATGAGCGTTTATCAACTTTCATTAAGCGGATTGCCTCTATTGAGCTGAGACTGTCTGAAAAAATAAAATAGTGGTCGATGGGCAATGTTTCAATGATCCCTAATGCGTAATATATCGCACCCAGTTCAGCGACATACACGGAACAAGGATCTTTGAGTTTGAAAGAGGCACTGGAATTTTCATTGAAGATGCCGAAGCCAGTGGACCCGTTTATGAATGAACCATCAGTAAAGAACATTTGATCAGATCTAACTTTCCCTTATTCTGCCGAAAATATCGGCGGAATAGAATCGGGGCGTAGGTGATCTGGGATTCCATGGATCTTTTGTCGCATGGACAGATCAAAAATGACAGAGGAATTGCGGAAGTATGGGAAGCAAACTTGGTTGGAGATGCCTGGTGAAGGGTGCACGTCGTGAGTAAGGTACTCATGGTATAAAGACATAAAACTTGACTGAGGAGTCAGTTGGAGTAGATTTTCGAAGTTATCAATTACCAATGGATTCATGATCTTGCAACGGATGAGAAATCTGTAGGATAATTCTGTGAACCGAAGAGTAAGCGGGGGTACTCCTGCCAAAACTTCGAGACTCATCGTAAGTGTCGAATGCAAACACCCCATTGCTATACGCAGGCAACGATATTGTATCCTCTCCAGCTTGAGAATATGAATCCTGGCAGCTGATCGGAAGCAAAAACTGCCATATTCTAACACTGACAATATCGTTGTTTTGTACAACTGAATGAGGTCTCCTGGATGGGCACCCCACCATGTTCCGGTTATTGTTTGGAGAAAATTGATTCTTTGCTGGCATTTCTGTTTCAAATACGCAATGTGTATTCCCCAGGTACATTTAGAGTCAAAATATCCTTCAAGGTATTTGAAAAACATCGAGTGCTTGATCGTTTTGCCGGATAGGTGAAGCTGGAATTGGGCGGGTTCGTGCTTCCTAGAAAAAACGACCATTTCAGTTTTCTCCGTAGAGAATTCGATACCCAGCTTGAGGGCCCACGTGAACAGATTGTTCAGGGTATCTTGCAACGACTTTTGCAGAACGACGGGATTAGTACCCGTGATGGAAATAACTCCATCGTCCGCAAGTTGTCTCAGCGTGCAGTCTCTAGTTAGACAATCATTCATATCATTGACGTAAAAACTGTACAAGAGGGGGCTAATGGGCGAGCGAAGGTGATTAGTCGTTGCGAAGGATGGTGATTAGTCGTTGGATGGTGCGTATCAAGATAGAAGATACCGAAGTGGAATGAAATAAGATGAAAGCCGCCCTTTGTGGCCCTGGACTAGATGGCTCCTGTGTAATGTATCGATGAAATAAAGAAAATAAACTCACCAATGTCATATAACATAATTATCATTCTCGAACATAAATATCATTTTGACGTAGGACTACGTCTAACCGGAAGATATAGGGGGTGAAATGGAAATCTAGGCACTGAACAAGTAGGAAAAAATACAAGATTTGGAACGCTCGAGCATTTCTCAATAGATCGCAAAGGTTTTTGCATCAATTGATAGGAAATATATCTACGCATCTATCATAACGAATAACATTTCATTTTTCATGAGATAAATAATTGAATAATTGTGAAATATCAAGCATTGTCAAAATGCCCTATGTGCCTATTTTTGATTGGTCCATTTTGTGCTCCTCAAATCGTACCAACCAAAACGGGCAACCAGAGCAGCAGCGAAATAGAATGAAGCACGATTGGAAAGGAATAAGAAAAAAATGAACGAAACATTGGTCGCAGTCTCACATATGCGTAATTCTCGAGCCAGCCAGTCAGCTTAAAAATCCCCGCTCCGCTGCCGTAACGATCCAAACCAACCCAAGCAGCCATGTCTGGACATGGTAAAGGAGGAAAAGTGAAGGGAAAGGCAAAATTCCGCTCGAACCGTGTTTATCTGGAGTTCCCCGCAAGGGTAGCTAGGCTGAGCGCGTTAGTACCAGTGCACCAGTCCACCTAGCCGGTGTTATATAGTTTCGGCCGCCGAAGTGATCGAGTGAGCTGGCAAAGCTGCTCGCGACGATAAGAAAACCCGCATTCGGAACAGAACACATTCGGTTCGGTGGACATCAAGACAACAGGCAGTTGCAGCGAGTGGCGAGTGGCAAACGCAATCGCAAAACGGCATCAGGTAGCAGAAGAAAAAAGTTTGTTCTTTATGCAAACTGCTTTGGTGGCAAATCCAGAACAAGGCGGCATCGAGGGCGTTCGAAATGGTTTTTTTTCAAAACCACGAGTACTAAGTTTTCTAAATTGGAACCATTCCATAAAACAAGGCGCTTTTCAGGGCCATTAAACCTTCCAAAAAAGAGTTTAGGAAATACAGTTCAATGCTTTCTAAAACATTATCCAAAATAATAATAAAACACAAATTGATTTTTTCATAATTTGTTTGCCAGGATCTGATGAGTATGTGAATTTGGCAGTTGTTCTGAGCTTATTGATAGTTGGGGACTTTCTTGATTATTCAATTTTCACCAATTCTTAAATTGTTTCCAGATTGAAAGTACAGTAATTTACAATTAGTTCGACATTTAGCTAATTGGACGGACCTGTAATGCGACTTATTTAATTGGACATTTTTGTAAACATAGAGATCCAAATTATGACCCCACATTGAAAGTCGACACTGTACCACTGTCATCGCAAATGTTCAATTACAGGTTAAAATCGCCTCCAATGCGACACTGAGTGGCGCTTCGGCACGTCGCATTGAATGTAGAAGAAAATAAAACAATATATTTAAAATATATATTTAACAAAAGCTGTCCCCTTTGTATAGTCCTACGTCACTCCGGTTATGTCCCCGACATTACCCACCCGTCTTTTTTCTTATCCGAAGAAGCACGTTACTTTATTATAGAGAAAACATATTTGAAATGGAAAAAGTAATTTCCAATTATATTTTTTACTTTCTGTGTGTTTATTTAACCCATTTCGATTTTGGCTTTAAACTCATCGGAGAACGATGGTATATGCCTCAATGCGAATTTCACTAACAGCACCTAATGCAATATGTAGAGCATATGGGAAATCACTTTTTCGAATATTCCTTCACTTTTCCAATTTTTCTCGCATGAACTTTCCTTGAATGAAAAAAAAACCGTTTCATATTTCAAGTCATTTTAACACAACCGCTACCATATACAATTTTACACTTACAACTGTGCTAAATTTTTCACAATACACGATCGGTCATTGATATGAAATGATATGAGTGAAGCAACCAACCTTAAAGTTTCAAATTTAAATTTTATTTGCTAGAATTAATCGTATCACTCTCCTTACTTGCAATGCTAAAATGCCCCCGACTTTTTGCAATGCCGATTTCCCCCAGGCAGCTTGGTTTTGATGTCTCTGTTAGGGACCCACCGCATGTGTCGTCAATTTCGACCAATCAGGGTATTTCCGTTAGGATATGGGTTGAGATTTTTAATTGTTTGATAGTTAGTTTAATGACATATATTATTTTCTTCAATATAAAAAAATGTTATGGAGTGCTGAAATCGATTGACGCAAAAATATCATCAATCTATCATGAAATGACTGAGCAATAAGCGTTTGAAATTGGACAATTTTCACGATGTACTCGATTTTCGATTGTCAATTTGTACCCCAATATGTTCCTGAGAGACGTAATCCTACGTCAAAAAAAAAAACAAATTATCGCTGTATGGGAAAAACGATATAGGATATTTCCGTATCTGATAAGGTCCAATCAAATGTTTTATCAAACGTCAAGAGTCGGTAAGAGAGAATCACTTTTGGTCTGGAAAAAAGACTGTTAATTGCTTCATGACTGTAGCGAGACTAGAATAGAAAGTGCAAATAACATATACTTTTGGACGGCACAATTTTTGTGCATTGACGAAGCTTAATTTGCAAATGTTTCATTTCCTCTCAGCACTATGCAGAACGATTTGAAAGTGACCTGTGCGCTTCTCAGGCAGGAAAATAACTATTGTACCTTCTTTTTGATATTAGGTTGGGGAAAAAGTGATCCATTATTTTCTCGTTGGCTGGTTCAATGCTCAATTTTAAATCTAAAAAATTTGGCTCGTTGTAAAGGTGTAAATCTTTTGATGTTTTTTTGTTTGGTCCATTCAGTTGTGAGTTACAGAGTGTTAACAATGGAGGTCAACAAAGATTGAATTTGGTACATTTTACACTTTTTATTTTAGAATTGGCCAACAAAAGAGGTATTGTGTTCCATCAGGACAACGCAAGGCCACACTATTCCGAGAGCTTGATTGGGATGTTTTAATGCATCCACCATATAGTTCAGACCTGGCACCAAACGATTATCACCTTTTTCTCGCATTGGAAAATTTCCAGAGTGATAAGAAATTGGGATCAAGAGAAGATTGTAAAAAATCTATTGCTATGGTTTTTCGCTAATAAGGACCAAGACCTCTATGATAGAGACTTTATGAAGCTACCTTTAGGACGGCAACAAATTTTCCATCAAAACGACTCAAATCTGACAATCCGAAGCATATTAAAAATAGTTTTGAATTTCACCCAAAAATAATGGATTACTTTTTCCCCAACCTAATATTATACAGACTTTCGGGTTCATTCGCCTCTAGCCATTCAGAAGAATTTACAATTGTGGAGACGATCGTCCATAGAGGCGAATGAACTGCAAAGTTTAAAGCCTCTTAAAAACAAAGAAAGAAGAAGAAGAGACGATCGTTCGCTACGTAAACGGACATATTTGGTTACAAAGACTCCCAACATATATAATAAACTTTTCCCAAACCAATCCCATTCGATTGTTATGCAAATCATCAAAATCCGTTCTTTGCATAAAGCGATATTAAGGTAAAAACAATTTAATAAAAAAGAGACACGTTTGATTTGATACCTTTAACCCTCCCATACTCGCGCGCTGGTCTCACAGACCGATAAATCAATAATTCGTTCATTCCGCAGAAAACATCAACACTACGACTTTGCGATTTTCTCTACCATTCTGCATTCTCAAAATATGCGCGAAGTAAGCCTAGTGCAGAGCTTGCACTGACTGGCAGAAGCGAACCGGAAAAGAGATATACTCAAATGGACGTATCGCGTCGGTTTCCTTACCGTTATGTTGAGATTGGTTGTGTATGATCGAATACCACGAACGAATTGTTGATTTTATGCGCTATCAAATAGATAACGGTGATGGAAATACTAATATGTAACCGCCTTGGACCGCACTGTGTCCAGCACGAGAAGAATATTCGCGATGAATACTGAGTGTGCTACGTGCAATGGCAATAAGAACACAAATCTCGTGTACACCCATACCTCGCTTTACGACCTAGATACGTTCCACGAAACTTAGCGGCAAAGCCGTATAAGGAATCAATAATTATAATACAAATTCATACAAATTCAATCGGTTCGACTCCAAATTTGTTAAATATGTAACATGATTTATTCGAAATACTTTTTTTTCATTTAAATTAAAAATACATACATAAAAAGTACATTCATTTTTACACA
Source organism: Toxorhynchites rutilus septentrionalis (assembly GCF_029784135.1). NCBI lineage: Eukaryota > Metazoa > Arthropoda > Insecta > Diptera > Culicidae > Toxorhynchites > Toxorhynchites rutilus. Next base: position 28,634,406 of record NC_073745.1, read on the forward strand.
AAATAATAACATAAAACTTCATGTTACATTTAATCCAAAAATACCAAAGGATGAATTGAGTTTTTTGAAAACCTAAAAATCATTCAAGAACACATTTTTCTGAGAGTAAATTTTTTTCGTGCAATTTGAAGACACTTGGCATCATTTTTTTTTGTAAACCCCGATTTCGAATCATGTGAACCCATGATAGCATGCCGTTATAGCGAAACATTTAGGCCGTAAATCGAAAACGTGCCTTAATTGAAGAGAGCCGTTATAGCGAAATGCCGTATAAAGAGCGGTCGTATAGCGAGGTACGGGAGTATTGTTTTCGCGAGAACAAGATTGAATCATTAATCACCCATCTTTAATTGTTTCTACGAAATCTCACAAACCCATCAGTCCTCTTCAGGGCCACTAATTTTTTTTTTAATTTTCAAAATTTCTATGCATTTTAAAACTATATCCGAAATAATCAAAAGCGAATTGATTTTTTTAGTTTTTTTTTACTGTTTTTTACTTCTGTGAATTTAGGAGCATGGTCGAATTTGTTGGTGTAATGATGATGATGTTTCGAACTATAGAGGCATTCTTGGACTCTCAGACTTTCTCTGTTCATTTGCTTCTAGTCTTAAAAAGGACCAATTTGGAAAACAAACCGTGGCCTTGAGAAAGGCCATCTGGAAAGCCTCGCTGCCGCTGCCATCTGGTCTCTAGAAGGATGCCTAATAAACCGTGAAAGTCTTTTGGGTAATTTTTTCCAATAGATTTCAAGCAGGATGTGAAGAGGGTATTTTTCAGTGGTGAAAGCTGCGTTCTTCGGAGGAAAACTGAAGGTAAAATTTGTTCCGCGGTTGCGGTTAGCAGTAAGCGGTTGTTGTCGACGCCGACACCCCACCAAATCCCAAATTCAACTCGGACTTTCTGATGTCTTTCTGATTGTTCTTGCGTTGGAGCGTTGGAAATGGAATTTTGCTAGGAGATACTGAAAAACTACCTGGATATTCAGTGAGCTCAGTGTTTCAGTGTCGCTCTAGACAGTGAGCAATCAACAGTACATGTTTATTCTGAGAATCAATATGAAATTCTGCTCATGTTGGCGATTTATTCCTTCGCGACATCCTTTACCCAGTGAAAACATTTATTCCTCAACTTTTGTTAGGGCTACGAATTGATTGTACCGTAAACCGGGGGCAAATTGATCACTAATTTCAGAAAAATGTGAATATTCCCGATTTTTTTTTGTTAGATTTATACACAATTATTTTTGAAATCAGTACTGGCGCTAAGGCCACAACACGTTATGGAAAGTTTTGTTCAAAAAATCCTTAAGCGCTGACGTGGAATTCGGGGTGAAATTGATCCATCCACGTTTTACATGATTTTCATGTATCATATGCACAAAAATGTATAGAAAATCAATTCTTTCTTCACCTACGATCATTTCAATGATAATTCAAGGGTTTGAGGATACAAAAACCTGATCCAATCCACCTAAAGGTGTGGTCATGCCTTTCCATAACTCGATTTAAAGACTGATCTGCAGGTCATCTGGAGTTTTTTCATTCAATTATATTCTTTTCTGGAAATAAATACCAATAAAGCCTTAAAATACAAAATGAGAAGTTCAATTTTCGGTATGTGACACCGTGCGCGAGTATAAGAATAATGAGTTTGCACGCGAGTACAGGAGGGTTAAAGAGAATAGAGAAACGACCGACGCTAACAAAAACGATAAATGAAATAAGAATGTTTTTATTTCGTCGCAAAAAATACTGTAAATTATATCACATATAATTACTATCGTGAAAGTTAATGTTCACTTCATTTGTTCTGTCAAAATCAGATAACAAACGGTTCAAAAATCACAATCGGATGATTCAAGGCGAATTGAATCCGCCATAAATGACATTTCCAGATCGTCAACGGGGGAGTAGTAAAATCACAACTTTCTATAATTCAAAACAAAAATCCGGGAGTGCGGTGGGACGATTCCGCGAATCGATTACGATGGATGGGCTCCACTGAACACACAGCCGATATGGTGAAAATGAAGCCGAAAGTGACACGCTTGAATTACCATCGCAGTCCATCCATCCATCGCTCGAATCAGTGAGCAATATCAATACTGATCTGTGCAAATTTAATGTTTTTTTTTGCCTGTAACGTCAATCAAACGTCGCGTTACGGCGTTGACAGCGAGTTGTTTGGGAATGAAGAAACAAAGCGGTTCATCCTTCCGGCGGTTGTCTGTGCGGGTGAATGTGCCCCACATCAAGTGTCAACCAACTAACTACCAACAACCAACTGATAGGGCTTTGATCTGGTCCAATCACACGGAAGCATCTTCAACTTACTTGGAGGTTATGAACACACGCACAACATTTGCGGAATTTAAAAGTAGGAAGCGCGCGGAAAAGTACGGTGGAGCGGAACATTGTGCGCAGTCTGTGATGGGTTTATGAATTATGGAGTTTATAACACTGTTCGGAGGAAGTCAAATAACAAAAATCAATTTATATTCAATAAAATGGGTAATTTACGCGGCCAGCGCTGTTTATTGTTGGATTCAAGGCGTAGAATGAATTAATTTAACGCTCAATTGGATGCTTCTAAAACTGTTTACTTATATTATCAATAACACTACGTATTGCTCGTTCAAGGAAGGACAATCCGATAGGTTCATTTAACTTATATTATTTAGCGTCAAATAGACTGCAACAAGTCCTTTTTATTTGGGAAAACCCAAAATACACTCGTTTTTACTCGAGGAGCGAAAGATCACACTCAACATCCAGAAAACAGAACCGTATTAATTTCTAAATATCACATTCTCAGAGGTACACCCAAACTAGCGTTGTCAGAAAGCATTTTATTTTCGACAGAAAACATGCCATTTCGTGCCTTGAAGCGTCAAATAGGTGGTAAATAATGTCATCTGTCCCCCAACGCTTGAAAATGTTTGTACAAAGTACAAACGACAACAACGGGGATCGAACCAAGGCCGGAGGCAAGACTATTTTACACGACCACGCTATCCACATGGCTAATGACGCTGTTCGGCAAATGCGTGATAATATTGCACCTGAAGTATGCGAAAAGCTTATTTGTCTTTTGTTTCGCTCGCTCGTATTGATCTTATATTGCTGTACCATGTATATTATACAAATGCTTATCAGTATTTGAGAATCATGACATTTTCTGTTATGTTATGTCTCATTCAATGTCATAAATCGAGATGACAAAACATGAGCTAAAAATTTTGGGTGTAATCCAAGTACGGTAGTCTAATTCAGACAATCTTCAGAAAAAGAGAAATTTTGCTTTATGATAGGTACTTGATCTAAACTTGCATGTTCACATTAATGATAAATATGCTTCTTTGAGACTAACATGTTAGTTTAGACCTATTCCAGCGTGAAATGACAACGTTTTGACTCACTAAAAACATGTTTTTTTCTCGTTTTCATGTAAAAGTAACAAGATTTCCAAATAATAAACGATGTCAAAGTTAAATTGAGTAAATTTTCAACAAGAATTTTCAGTTGGTGGATATTACAGTTGAATTCGCTTGTTGCCAGCCCAACGTGATAAGCGTGATAACGCCTGTCTTTTTGCGTTTTCCGACAATAATGTTGTATTTTCAGTTCCTTGAAACATACAAAGATGAACAACGATTCCTGTATGTTCAGTTTAAAAAAAAAAACTCGCAAGAACTTTGCAAAAATCGGCATGCATTTTGTGACGCGACAACGCACTCTGTGCGAAAAAGCAGTCTCCACAAAGTGTTGTCACGTCACACAATCTATAAGTTGTGTTAAGTAAGAATTTGACCCTATTGTAGCATGCTGTATACAATTTTTCATATTTTTTATTACTCTGAACACTTTCCGCTGAGATCACCCCTTCCCCTTCCAAAAGTCCATCCTATAGGGGAAGGTGGTCCTAACGCAACCGGAGGTCCTGAATCTACTCCCTTTGTATCTTAGTAACGGTGCTTCATACCGAATTTTCAGTAGTGTCAAATAAAAGGTGTCACAACGCTGACAATTTAATATCATGGTGACCTTTTTCTGGCTCTCTTCATTCTAGCGTTTTAGTGCCATTTTGCGTTTTCGTAACATAGTGGCATAGTGAAAAAAAAACCTGTATGGAAAATGAGTTCAATGTTCTTTTAGATTGCGAAACATTGCTTTTGTAAGCCATTTTTAATTGCTTATGGTATGTTTATTAAAATCTCTATATATATATTTCCATATATTGTTTCCATATATTGTTTTTTTTCCACGTGTTTGACAAAATTATGAACTGAAATTTTGTTTCGAAGTGTTTTCAAACTTATTGATACATACAAATGAAACACAAAGGGCCTGACCGGGTAAGGGAGTAAAAAGTGCCCCCGAACCAAATCACCAGCTGTATGGCAAATATTGTATAGGATATTAAAAAAGAAATTTGGGCGGTTTATTTGAACCCCTATGTGGTTTTACGTAGGATCTATAGTGAAAAACGTACTTTTTCGTTTATTTCACGCCATCCTCAAACGATTTGAGATAAAAATTTGAAAAAAATACTGAATGTGCATCTTACTACGGTGTATCAATAAAAAATATCAAAAAAAAAATCATCAAAAATTTTAGTACTAAAAAAATATTGAAATTTCGATTTTTTTTTTGGGATTTAGAGATTCAGTACTACTCTAATTCGTATTTAAATGTGTTTCTACGGCTTTTCTACATATGTGTGATTTTTTTCAGATTTTTTCAGTGTTGCGCGGTACCAAAAAACATTTTTTTATAAATTTCCAAATAATCTGGCTATGTAAGGGAGTAAAAAGTCCCCCAAACCAAATCACCAGCTGTATGGAAAATATTGTATAGGGTACTAAATAAAACATTTTGGCAATAGTACCATATATTTGAGTCCTTATATGGTACACCATATGATCAATGGTGAAAAAGGCACCTTTTCGTTTCTTTCACGTCATTCTCAATAGCTTTGAGACAACAATATGAAAAAAAAACTGAAAGTACATCTTACTTAGGTGTATCGATCAATATTTTCAAACAATTTTTCCATCAGAAAATCTAACACTAAAAAAAAATTGAAATTAATTTTTATCTTTATTTTAAATTAAATTTTAATTTTTTTTAAATTTTGACATTCAGTACTACTCTAGTTTGTATTCTAATTTCTTCCTACGTCTATTTTAGGCATATGAGATTTTTTGCGAATGTTTAGAGTGTTTTTCGCGGTACAAAAAAAAAGTATATATATTTTCGAAATTTTGATAAAAAATATTACTCTGAGTCCCAATTTTACTCTAATTTTTATTTAAATTCGTTCGTATGTGTTGTTTTATCCACATGTAGCGTTTTTTTTTCTTGAATTTTAAGAGGGTTGCGCGAAGAAAAAAATTTTTTTTTTGCATTTTTAATTTATTTTGAATTTTGAGACCCATTATTGCTCTAATATTTTTTAAATTTTGTTTTTCATATGTCTAAATTTTGTCGGTATATTTAGAGCATTGCGCTGTACAACTTTTGTTTTAAATATATGAGATTATCTTCACATTGGATTTAGAAGGTTTACCAAATTCATCAGTATGATAGAGCTCTGTGAGAAAAAAAAATAATCGATTTCAAAAAAAAAAATGCATACGATGAAGAAAATTATTTTTGTGTGCCGCAATGCTATTAAAAATTAAGAAAAAATTACGCAACATGTACAAAAAAGACACGTACGAAGGCATAATATTTTTTTTTTCAAAATTTCGAAATGCCACAAAATCTATAACATTTTTTTGTACTGTGTATTTATTTTTTTTATTATTAGATGAAAAAATAGTTTGAAGATATTTATCAATCTAGAAAAGCCGTAGAAACACATTTAAATATGAATTAGAGTAGTACTGAATCTCTAAATGCCAAAAAAAAAAATTTCAAAATTTCAATATTTTTTTTAGTACTAAATTTTTTGATGAAATTTTTTTTTGATATTTTTTCTTGATACACCGTAGTAAGATGCACATTTAGTATTTTTTTCAAATTTTTATCGGATCTTTTGAGGATGGCGTGAAATAAACGAAAAAGTACGTTTTTCACTATAGATCCTACGTCAAACCACAAAGGGGTTCAAATAAACCGCCAAAATTTCTTATTTAATATTCTTTACTATATTTGCCATACAGCTAGTGATTTGGTTTGGGGGCACTTTTTAGTCCCTTACCCGGCCAGACCCTTTCTGCATTTATCGAGAATTATTCAAGCTAATGAAACCAAATTAGGCATATTGGGGTTTTAGGGTGCAATAAATGTTTCTATGGTGGAGCTTTAAGGGAAGGCTGCCATACAAATGAATATTTTTTCCCAACTCGCAAATTTTATACATATAGCATTCGAATCAGTTTGAATGCAAGTCACTTTGGCATTCATGTGTAGCGTGTAGTACTGCTTTCTCATGTTCAATCTAAGGCGAGAAGATGCAAAAGTCCGCTTCATCGGCTTGCTTTGTAATACATAACTAACACTGTTTATCGTTTTCCTACTAAAGCACAGTGATTCGAATTTTTACGTGGATATCACCAACATCGTCAAATTCATAATTTAACAATCAATGATACTATAGCTAAGATTATGCTTCAAAACCCTTAATCCTTTTGACATTTGTGTCATACTGGTCGCAATAATTTTTTCTTGAAAAAGCAGTGATATATAACTTCGTGAGATTATGAAAGATGAACAAAATTACTTTTATTTTTTCTACATTCCTGATAAGTATTTACAAAACAATGTTCCTTATGTTTATGATTAAAAAATATTTCCTATAATGCTTCTTCGTGTGATATCTTTCGCATGTATCACAAAAATAATTATTTTGGTGTCTTTCGCTTTTTATCTATCTGTTAGAACATACAGAACAATGGTCTTTACACAGTGTTGCAATACATGAAGTTTTCCATTAATCCTTTCCTCAAGCACGGATGACAACTTTTGTTTATACTGAATACCGTTATCTATCATTCATAGTAGCACCGTTTTGGCACGTGAGTAAGTTAAAATTAGTTTAGAAAAAGTGTGAACTGAGAGCAGACAAAAGCCCGCAATGGGTTAATACAGATTTCGATACAGATTTTCTGTGAAAATCCAGATAAAACCAGATAAAAAGGTTTTTTGAGACCAAAAACACATATTTTTTTATGGCAACCCCCAGACCTTGCCCAACTCAAATACATATTACTCAATACTCTTCTTACAAAAATTCTCTCCGTGGTAAATCTTTCAAATCCCTAAGCGAAATGAAAACGCACCTAGATAAATATTTTGCATATAAGCTTCAATAATTTTGAAATGAGGGCATAATGAGACTTATTCAGGGATTGGAGGAGGCTATAGAACAGATCTGTTCATATCTTATATCAGCCATTCTATGTGGATTTTATATTCGTAATTATTGATTATAGTAGATTTTTATTGTTTTCATGGCTTTGGACTAGAGAGCGTTATATTTTTCATATTTTTTATTTAAAGCTGAGGATTTTTTACATAACATTTGCCGATATAAGAGATGCTATTTCTTTCGTTTATTAGATATGATTTTTATTATTATTTTTATTAGATATGATTAATATTACTCGAGAATCAAAAAGAGACCGAAAAAACTCAACTGGCAGTGTTGAGCTGATTCTACAATATCTGAACTTCAGTTCAAAAATCGCTGCCCGATTTGAAAAAGGAAGCACAGGATAAGCTTCAGCGATGAAGAACTCATAGCGATACTGCTAAGCCGATAGAACTATATCCTTTATGAAAACTGACGTCAGATTGCAATTTATGCTAGAACAGCTATCGGAGCAACCATCAGAAATTCCGGATCAGCTATTTGAAGTCCTCATTCAACGGACTGCAGAAAAACGTTTCGTATATGCAGATTTGTTTGCCTATATGAAAAATCATTGCGCTCGTGGTCGTGACACAATTAATGATGACTTCGGCGTCTTCTATCAAACATCACGGACTGCAATGATCAAGCAGACAAACAAACAATTGAAATCATTTATGCCTTGATGGAATTTGACGATCATGGTATTGATTCAGTAGCTGGACAACAGGAGGGAAAAAAACCCACTGGAAGTTGCAGAACCTGCAGAACAGTTGAGCATCAAGGGAAAACTTAAACCACGATTGTAGCAATCAAAAATATCAACATCCAGCCCAAGCTCAACGTCTATGAACGGATTAATGAAAACCCTCAGACAAGAGTTGTACAGAGGGCGTCAGAGGTAAATGCGTGAAAATGGTATTCGATGCTCTTCGTAATGTACGCCCAACATCATTAAACTCTGAACGTGCGTTTTCCTCTTCTTGAAATTTCGTTGATGATATCCGATCTAGATTAGAAGACGACAAAATTTACATTATTTGTGTCCTTAAATATTACTTCAACCAACAAAAAAAAGTAGAAAAAAATTGCAAAATGTTTTCTTGTAAACTAATCATAATTAATAAAAGCCATTTCATTAAAAAATAGTTTATTTTAAAGTATTTGTTATTACCGGTTATTTCATTCATTATTTTATTACCGGTTTTTCATTACCGAATAACCGGTTATTGAAATTTTGACACGGTAATGCAATCCCTAGCACGAAGCGTTTAATTCAAGCATTTTTAATTTTTTTCGTGTCCGTTCCCGTTCACGAAAATATTTTACGACGAGAAAAATCTAGAAAAAAAAATCAGGAAAATTTGAATATTCGGTAAAATGAATTTCTCATATGTGAGATCGTAGTTGGCGTTGTTAGTCCAATTGAAGTTGGATAGTTTGACAGATGTACTTTCGATCTCGCACAATGTCCTGGAAGAAAGGGTAATGAAGATGGTAGCAGAGAAGAGAAGTGGAATATGAGAGAAAAAAGTGGCAACGATTTGTGGCAAGAAAATGTAAACAGTGAAAAAATTGACAGATGGTTTACGCTCTAAAAATTGAACATAATGTTAAGATGTTTCTAAAACGGTGGGAGACGCCATATATAAGGTGGGAGGTTAGTATATAATGTTATTAATGTTAGCATCATCATGATAAACACGGCGAATGTGATAGAAATTACGAACTGAAAATTGAATAAAATATATATATATAGACGCTGAGAGTTCTGTGGACAAATATTATAATGCATTTTTATCGGTTTATGTATAATGTCGTTAATATTTGCATTATCAAAATAAACCCATATGTATTGTAATCATAACTTGCTGTGCTATTCATAACAACCTTTATGGTCGTATTCCACCAATAATGACAAATGTGTAATTTACGAATGAAGCTTCGGCATAGAAACTGGACATTGAATAAAAAAAATTAAAATGTGGCAAGAGCACCAGTTGAAATATTTTAAAGCATTCTCATCGAAATAAATTGAATGATACAATAATTATACGACTAGGTAACGTATGTACGCTTAAAAAACAACATAAAAATATGATTTCTGAATAAATTTATTTTTTTTCAATACCCTCTGTTGGTATTGTATCTAGAATTTACAAGGTAATGAAAAGTTAACATCAATTAGTTTCTAATAATCAGCTTTTTAGTTGCCGGGGAAAATAAAAACCAAACTATATTTTTTTATTGTTATATGTATTCCATTCTCAGATTTTCGTGTAAATTAGTAGTTTTGTTCCTTATCGCAAAATGTTAGATCACATTCCATTTTAGGGTGGTCCGAAAAATCTAGTTTTTTCCCTTTTTTCAAAAATAACTTTCTTCAAAAACTCATATCTTTTGAACTACAAAACCGATTCAGATGATCGACATATCAAATTGGCCAGTTAGCTAGTCATTAAAAAAAATACTATACTTGCAGAACAAATAATTTTGTTTCCTTAATTATTGATCGTATTTGTTTTTTTATAGTTTTCATTGTCCAAGGGCGCAATAGTTTTTTATATTTTTTCTCGAAAGCTGAGGATTTTTTATAAAACATCCAAAATGTGTTCTTCTTCGTTTTTAAATTATGATTTTTCAAATTTAACCGAAATAAATCATTTGTCTAATTTTTTCCAAAAATTACGTTTTTCAAAAATTCATGACTTCTGATCTACTGAACCGATTCAGATAATCGACATAGTTAAATGAAGTCAATAATTTCACACTTGCAAAAAGGGGAATTTTATACGCATATAAATAGTCTTATCGCATAGGATGATTGAACGAAGCTTAAAAACATGTTAACTTTGTAAAATCATAACTCATAAACGAAAAAGAACACACCTCTGATTTTTTACTGTGTTAAGTGAAGGTTTCACGAAAAAAATATAAAAAATATAGCGCCCTTGGTCCCGAAACTATGTAAAGTATAAAAAAATTAATCACGAAAACAAAAAAAATTTTTTTTCGCAAGTGCATTATTTTTCCTAAAAATTCTAGCTCAATGGCTTTAATTTGATAAATCGATCACCTCGGTTAAAATTATAACTCAAAAAAGAAAAAAAGAACACATCTGATTCTGAGTAAAAATGTAAATGTGTAAAAAATTCTCAGTTTTCAAAAAAAAAAAATTGAAAATTATAGTGCCGTTGGTGCCGAAACCATGTGAACTATAAAAAATGGATACAATTAATAATTACGAAAACAAAATTCGAATTTCTTGCAAGTTTGATAAAAGACTAGCTAATTAACTTCAATTTGATGTGTCGATCATCTGAATCGGCTTAGTGATTCGAAAGTTATGATTTTTTGATAAAAAATGACTGGGAAAAGTGAAAAAAAATCGAATCACCCAAAAAAAAATACAGGTTCAATGTTTTACCATAACGAAAACAAGCTACCAATTTTCACGAAAATACGAAAACCACTATATCAGTTTGGCATGGAATGGCTGAAGTAATACTGCAATAGTTCACAAATTTCAAAGTTGGCGTTTTTCTTGTTGTTTTTCATGTCTTTTAGTGCGGCCATAATAATAATTAGGATTACTGTATTTGGATTGATGTTAGGAAATAAAAGTATCATCAACTTTCTTGAATAGTGGATGTGATATAATTCACTTTATATTTGTATATATATATTTCTATATATTTTTAAACTAAAACATTTGTCAAACTAACTGCAAACCAAAAAACTTCTATACTGTGCCTTCATTTTTTGAGTTTAACATTCAAAGACTAGCAAAGAACCGCCAATTAAAAAGCATTCCAACTAAAAAGCGCCAATAAGTGAATGTGTACTGTAAAACTGTAAAAAATATACAATCGAAGACACTTTTTGTCGTTTATTAGTTTGGTTTTTTAAGTAACTACTAGGCATGTTTGCGGATTAATAGAAAGATATGATATGTTGATCCTTAAAAAAAAGTTTGAACGTTGAGAATTGGAAAAAGATATAAAATTCATGGAGACGACTTTTGTGTACAGCACATGCCACTGGGGCCTATTGATGATTAAGTAAGTAAGATTTCTTCCAAAACGTCATAACTTTTCAACCATTGAGTCGATTTCAAAAATCGATATATTAAATGAAATCTTATTCTTCTATGGATCAACTTCAGTCGGTCATTCAAACAAACTCAGAAATTAAATACTACAGAAAAACTTTAATAAAGTTTAGAAAATTTTGCCTCTTAATTTTCCACAATTCGCTCTTTCACACCAGATTTATATCTTGTCACAATTTTAAACCTCAAAATCATCTTGTCAAAATGATAGGTCAAAGCACGAACATCAGGAAAAACTAACAAATGATGGGGGGTGGGGGGGTTAAATAATAAATAATTTTAATAACCATCTCAGAAAAATATTGAAAAAAACATTCCTTTTTTAATTTATCTATCAAATTTCGATAAAATTGCACTGAATAATTCAAGAAGGGCAATATTAATATTTGAATAAACTTATTTAATTATAAACATGTTTATATTAACCTTCCCATCTTACCATTCTTCATTAAAGACCTTGCGTTAAGACAGCTAGAAATCCATACACACTCAAATCAAGTGTGCCTGAAAAAAATATATTCTTCACGTAAACAAGCGATGAAAATGTGGACACTTTTTAGTTATAGAGAATTCGTTTTTAAAACTGAGTCAGTGCCAAACTGACTCTGTAATAAAAAAACGTTTTCAGTTTCACGAATGCGGTGGTTTGTTAGTGTGCGTTATATAGTCTGATTTGTTTATATTTACGACGGCAAATGTACAGTGTCGACGTCTGGTGGTGATATCAGTGCTTGGGAGGTAAATTGTTCTCCATCAGATCAGAAGGGCCAAGTGCAGTGTAAACATATAAAAGTTTGAATGAAAATTTTTACTTAATATTGTTTGATTACCTAACACATGTAGTTCTGACACTCACTTAACCATTTGTCGATGCATTTCCTGTTTCTTCCACAAATAATTACTATTATAATATAAAACCATCATTAGACACAGTTTTCGTTCAATATTCTGCGATATCGGAAAAAAACTTTTATTTAATCACATAAAATAAATATTCGATACGTTAAAGTAAATTTTCATTCATAATTTTGATTTTGAATTTATTCCACCTGAATATCCATCATTATTTTCACCTCCCAATGAAAGCACACGTAGCTTAATGCCGTCTATTCTACTCTTCAAAATCAGAATCCGAATTGGATTACGATTCCAATAATACAAAAGCAAAAGCAGCAGGTTTTCCATTTTCATAGTCTCTATTTTTAGATTTTCCAAAACAATATTCGGAACACGAGAGACGAATGAACTCTCAGAGTTTAAAGTCTCTCTAATTCATTACCATTACCATTCGGAACTTGACAGTTCAGTATAGTTGTATTGGTGAACCCGAGTGCCAACCCGTGATACATCTCAGTGCGAAACTAACAGCTTTCGGGGCGAACTAGTGCGACCCTGAGTGCGAAACTGAGTGAATAAAAAAACGTTTTGACAACAGTTAGTGCGGCACTGGGGTTGAAACTGAACAAAAACGAATTCGCTATAAAATAGCCCCAGCGATTACTCCTGAGGGTATGCAGCACAGACAGCAGGTATTTGATTTGAACGAATGAAAAAGTTCGAGCAATGGAACTTGGCGTGAGAAATGAGGACACCGCATATAGTTTCCAAATAAAACAGTTTTACAATGAATTTTCATGAACCCTATTTGCTGTGGATTATTGGTACAGCGAATAAAGTAATTTGGAATTATGAGACTCGCTATCACCCGAGTGTATTTCCGTTTCCTCCAGGAAGAAATACACAGATACACACAGGAACGTTTCTAATGATACCAGCTATCGAATCCAGCTCACGCTCCAGCTCTACTTCCAAACACTCTCAGGACGAACGCAACAGTGAAGCAAGAAAATTCCGAATCTGGTGTGCTGTAAGCTACTTACAGTCGTATGAAATGCAAAATAATCCTGCCGTCGTTCAACTGAGGAATGGTAAAAGTTTTCCCGTTTCCCAACGCTTCTGCAATCATGCTCGGGGGACGTAAACAATCCATCTGGATCACCTCTGAGCGAGTCGGTATCCACCCTCATACGCGCTGTACCACCAACACAGAAAGTTTGGAAATTATATGCGGCTCCAGACTTTATCTGGTAAGATCTAGTTAGGAATTATTGCTTATTAAAAATTCAGTACGTAAAATTCACGCTTTCAAAAGCGATATTTTCCGATTCGCACCCGCGCTTAATGGTGAAAATCATGTAACCCCACTTCAAAGTAACTCGTAAACAAGAAGCCTTGGTGCGATATGGTGGCAAAACACTCACCTCTTGCGCTTGTAATCGAAAGCGGGCTTCCTCGACGGCGTCCTTCTTGGTGGTGAGACCCTTGTCTCGCAACGAAGTTCGCCGCACCGATTGTGCCCTGAGATTGCACAGACACAGGGAAAACACAGAGATAACAATTATAAGTGGGCTGAAGCGCGAAAAAGTTAGCAATTAGTAGCTTCCTTACCTGGTGTTATTGCTCTGTGATCGCCGGACTCTTTTGCGCTGGGCTTCCGCCAAACGTTTGCTCTCCTGCTCGGACTTGAGCTGTTCTATTCGTTCCCGAATCTCCGGATCTTCGCAAATGTCTACAAAAAAAAGAACCTTTGTTTATGCCAAGACTCGAACGGATAGGATTCCATCGGAACTTACCGGAAGGCGTTTCGTCGTTCTTATTTTTGGCATTCAGGTCTGCGCCACTCTGCGCTAGCATCTCCAATACTTCCAGCTGGAAAGTTGCAGAAAAAGAAATGTTAGAAATGCTATTGACATATTTGGCCGGATGCAAACTCACGTGACCCCAACAAGCGGCAGCATGGACCGGTGTCCAGAGGTCGTGGTCCACCGCGTCCGTCGACACGTGCTGCTCTAATAGGAACTCTACCGCTCTCGTGTAGCCATTGGCCGACGCTATGTGTAGCTGAAATGGGATCGAAAAAAGTGTTGGATGAGGTTTCATTGTAATTTTGCTTGAATTTTCGATTAATTACACTTGATTGTGAAAATTGATCTGTCTGTTAGTCTTCCTACTAATTAAAATTGAAGAAATTACGTGTGAATCTAATGGAATTTGTTAGAATTTTTGCTCTATTCATTTATCTCGATTATTTTTTTCAATTTTTTATCAATATTCAAGTGTTTGAATCTTTTCTACTTCTTCGTTTCATCAGTTCTTTCTTATTAACTGTCTTTATCCTTCGTTTGAAACTTAATGTTTTGTTTTCCAATTTTTAGCCAGTTCCACTTTTCTATTTGTTTTTTTTAATGAAGTCACTTTTTTCAGTTCTTTAGCTTAATTCAATGGGCATTAAAACAATGTATTTAATTCGCCTCTAGCTACGAAAAAGGAACATGGGATGATAGTCATAGACGAGGGACGACTCTGAGATTAAACATACGATTGTTCGCCTAGTAAGCGAACGCACAACCATTACCGTAATACGCATTACGAATCTATCGCTTTCTATCGTCTTCAGTTACACGGCAGATTTGCTCATTCAAAAAATGGCTATCCTAGCTTTTTGAAAAGTTTTCTATTTTCTTTTTTTTTCGTCTGGTACAGATTTAAATGTGGCAACACTGGTCCAGATTATATTGTCAATCATTCCGCGCTAAATGCACATCTCTATCGTGTAGGTCTTGCTGCTAACAATTTACACAATTGTGGTCAAGGATGTCATGAAATCGAGGATATCACGTTGTTTGGCCATGTAGTGAATTTTGAAATGAAGGAATCAAACTGGTTACCGATTTAGATACTCGAGGAGTACACTGAAGCATTCCATTTCATGATTACTTGAAAATAAAATGTTAGGAAATGTCCAAATCTTAAATATTGTAATTCCATCGATTGGGCAACTTTACGTGACGCGACCGATTTTTTTTTTTAATTGCAACCCGACTACATTTATGGAATGAGAAAAGATTAGTAGATTTCATTATTGAAGTCACTAACCCCAAAAGCCCCGAATAATCAACGGCAGATGAAACATGCCAGGGCCACATTTGGACGCTTTAATCAAGGATCAACCGCGATAAGTTTGCAGTTATATTCAGATGCTCCGAGATTGAAGGCATCTGATCAGTGCTTGGAAATATCTGTATGACATGAATCTTTTCAGCTGAATTTCCGACCACAGTCGATCATTGTACCATTGCATTCGGGATACCGAAAATGAACCAACGCCGAACCTCACAATCACAGCAAGCCCCTCACAGTTGATTCATCCAGTTTTGTTCATTCTCTTTTTCGTTCTGTTCTGCGTTCACGGAATGTGAGCAAAAGAAAATATCTCTAGTTTTGTCATTCATTGATATTAATATACTAGTTCATTCACTATCAGCATCGTTCTCGGACACTGACGAAATGGAGAAAGCTGGTCCTGGAACGGGCGTAAGAGCGAGCGGCCAGCGGCTGGAAGGCGATGTGCAAGAGCGGGCCACCAGCCGGGTTCAACCCGAAGAGCTACCGCCACACGGAAACAGCAGCCATCGACATCACCCAAGAAACGCTGCGCCTACGAGACGTGTTGCGACTGCCAGACGACAGTCGTCCACACTTGTGGGTACCACTAGACGCCGGATCATGTGGACACACGAAATGAATGAATTCGTGATCCGCGCCTATTACATCTGCACTGCTTTGGAGACGGACATGAGCGGTCGCCCTCGAATACTAACAATGTTCGAGGAAGCATATCCAGAGTTCGTCGGGAGGCTTGATCAGAACGCGATGAACGCGAGGCGTAGAGCGATAGTACGCAACAACATGCTCTCCCAAACGCAAATCGACGAGATCAAGCAGCAGGTGCAGAGAGAAATAAGCTCCAGGAACAACAGAGCAAGCGATGTGTCGAGACGAAGTTCAGTACGGCTGAGCAATTCATTCGCGAGTGGGGCACGCGAATCAGCACCAGTGGAGGCCACAGTACAACAACCCCCTGAGCCGGAAGACCCACAGCCAGATCAACAACTACTACGCGATCTGGTCTTCCACTACGACGAGGCGATCTCACAGTTCCGCGACACAGACCCATTGTCGCGCCCCAGGATCCCGAAGTTGCAGCATTCCCGCAGGCTGACAAGTGCAGTAAAGCTCATGAACGAGCACGTTCTTCCGCTGCACTTGGTTGATGCTGAGAACATGGAGGAGCTGCAACTGAAAGTTTACTGTGCTGCTGTGGCGACCGCCAAAAGTTTAGGATACCGTATTAGGCCAAGAGGCGGACTGCTCCAACATCTCCGTGAAAGGCGTGAGCCTCCATGGCGAAGGAGATTGGAGCAACGGATCCTAAACAAGCGCGCCGCAATTGGAAGACTGATGGCGTACAAAAGAGGCAGCAGATCGGCGAAATTATGTCGCAAAGTTGCTGTGATCGTGCGGCCTACTGAACTTCGCCAGCTGGGAGCTCACCAGCTGACGGAAAAACTCGACACACTGGTACAGCAATTGAGCGTCCTAACTAAACGGCTGAAACGTTACTCTGACTCTGCAAAGCGCCAGGAACAAAATCGGATGTTCAGAGATAACGAAAAAGCGTTCTACGACCACATTAGCGACGAGAAGCCCGACTACCGCGAAGGTTTGCCAGATATTAGCGATGTGACGAACTTCTGTGCTGGTATTTGGGAGACCCCAGTACAACATCGCGACGGGCAAATGTGGTTAAGACGGGAGGAGGAGAGTTGTGGTGAAATTGGAGAGATGCCAGCTATCATCGTCGAAGAGAACGATGTCCGCGAAGCCTCGCGGTACCTGAGGAACTGGGCAGCACCGGGCCCCGATGGTGTTCAGAACTTCTGGCACAAGAAGCTGACCGTCGCACATCAAAAGATAGCTGAGTGCTTCAATAAGGTGCTACGTGACCCACACAACCTCCCTGAATTCGCCACCCGTGGCGTCACATTCCTCCTCCCGAAAGACAGCAACACATTGAACCCATCAAAGTACAGGCCGATAACGTGCCTATCGAGTCTGTACAAGATATTAAGCAGCATCATAACCGCCAAAGTTTCTGCCCACTGCGAACAACACCATATCATCGCAGAAGAGCAGAAAGGATGCAGAAAAAATACGCATGGCTGCAAAGACCAGGCCATCATCGACGCAGCCATAGTCGGCCAGGCGGTTTATAATCAGCGGAACCTAAGCATGGCCTATATCGATTACAGGAAGGCTTATGACTCCATACCTCACTCGTTTCTCGTCCGGGTATTGGAGCTCTACAAAATTGATCCCGTCGTCGTTAGGTTCCTGCAGCATGCGATGAGGCAGTGGAGCACGTCTCTGCACCTTAGTGATGGGGAAAATGTGTTGCAGTCTAGAACGCTGCAGATAAAGAGGGGGATATTCCAAGGCGACTCTTTCAGCCCGCTTTGGTTTTGTCTGGCATTGAACCCCCTCAGTAGGACGCTCAATAGAAACGGTCATGGCTATAAAATAAGGTATGGCGACGGCGCCCACGAAGAAGTGACCCATACCTTTTACATGGACGATCTCAAGGTCTACGCTGATTCACGTCAGCGTCTAGGTGTAGCTATCCGGGTTGTCGAAGACATAAGCAGGGACATCTGTATGGAGTTCGGCCTCGACAAGTGTCGCTGTGTCCACCTGCTGAAAGGACAACTTACCGAATCCGGAGGCTACGAGGTCTATGACGGCGAGTTTATAAGAGACATGGTTCGTGGCGAATCCTATAAATATCTTGGATTCCGACAGCTCACCGGGATTCGCCACTCCGACATCAAGACGGAGCTGCGAGACAAGTTCTTGAGTCGAGTGAACTGTGTCCTGAGGACTTTCCTCAACGCGGGGAACAAGGTACGCGCGATCAACACATTCGCGGTTCCCCTGCTGACCTTCAGTTTTGGTGTAGTCAAATGGAGCAAAACTGACCTAGAGGACCTTGAGAGGAGGATGAGGAAAGCATTCAAAGAGGCCGGAATGCACCATCCTCAATCGGCACTGGAGAGAGTTTCACTGCCACGCAAAGAAGGGGGACTTGGAATAGTCGACATATCTGCACTGTGTGTTGCCCAGGTACGACAACTGCGCGAGTACTTCGCAGAACGCGCCAACCAAAACGCGCTATACCGGGCTGTCTGCGCCGCTGACAGAGGATACAGCGCTCTGCACTTGGCGCAAGCGGAGTACCAACTAAACTGCAATCTGCAGACAGTGGAGGAGAAGATTGCAGCTTGGAAGCAGAAGGCAGTGCATGGTGCCCACCCCCATCAACTGGACCGGCCACACGTCGACAAGGCCGCATCTAATCTGTGGCTAACGCGTGGTGAACTCTCTTCAGTAGTAGAAGCCGACATGATAGCCATCCAGGACAGGATAATGCCGACGAAAAACTGCAGGCGGTACGTCTGGCATCAAGACGTTGATGACATTTGCCGGATGTGCCATCAACCAGGTGAAAACATAGAGCACATTATGGGAGGCTGTCCCGTTTTGGCCAACGCAGCCTACACCGAGCGCCACAACAACGTGGCCCGTATTGTTCATCGACAACTGGCGCTCCAATGTGCTCTACTGGAAGACAACGTACCAAACTACCGGTACCTGCCTGCACCTGTCCTGGAAAATGACCGTTTCAAGCTGTACTGGCCGCCCAGATATAATGGTTTACGACAAGAGCGACCGCAAAGTCACCATCATCGATGTCGCTATTCCACTGAACCAGAATCTGGAGGAGACCCACGGTCGCAAAATCTGCAAGTACCGACCATTGGCCGTGGAGCTCAAGGAACTGTGGGGGCTAAGGGAGGTCCCAAGAATTGTTCCAGTCGTTCTCTCTGGAACTGGAATTATCCCGAAGACACTTCTGGAAGCGCTAAAGGTGTTGAACATGGAGAAGGAATTGGCCGGCATCCAAAAGTCGGTCATCCTTAGCACCTGCGCGATTGTCCGACAATTTCTCGGTCAGGACTGAAACAGCACGAGCATGCAGATACGTGCATTCCGCAGAGCCTAGTCCCCCTTTGGCATTCAGAAGCCCGGGGGCAGGTGAAAATTCTGGCTAGGTTCGCCTAGTTAAGAAGTGAGATAAGTCTGCTAAAAAATTAAAAAAAAAATAAAATAAATTGAAAAAAATAAAAATTTTCTAATGAGTTCTAATTTTTTTTCTCAATTTCTTCTTTTTGTTTCTTTTTTTATTTCCTCCATGATTTTATTTTTTACGATTTTGAAATTTTCTTTATTTCTAATTGTGGTCAAATTGAAATTCTCCTCAGTTTCAAGTTTTGTTTTTGTCAGTTTTTAAATATTTCTTTTTAATTTCATATGTTTTATGTTTTTAATTTTGTTCACTTGTCTATTTTAATTTCAATGTTGTTCCAAATAAATATTTCCTTGATTTTTCCTTTCATCTGCAAATTTTCCACAAATAATATTTTTAAACTTTTCAAAAAATCTTAAGGCGATTTCAAATTATTTATTTTAATTATTTTAATTTAATTTTCTTCAATTTACACAATCTTTATATTTTTCAATTTATAAACTTTCTGTGGTTTTACATTTATTTAAATTGTTATTTTCGAATCCCAAATTTATTTTAACTTTTCATTTCACTATTTCTTCAGTTTAATTTTTTAAATGTTTTTTTATTCAATTTATTTTTTTTAATTTTCTTTTTCATTTTCCTAAACTTCAAATTAAATTTTAAATTTCGCTCAAGTTAAAACTTTCTTTAGTTTTTAATTTTTGTTCGTTATTCAAATGAACTTTTTCAATTTTTGTTCTTTTTCCTCAATTTATAACTTTCTCTATATATAATAATCTCGCTCAACCTGATTTTTTTTTCCAGTTTTAAGACTTTGTCAATAAGTGACAGGTGATCATGAATCTTAAAATTTTTTCATCGTTCTCAATATTTTTTTTGTTAAATTGTTTTTTGAACGGTTTCTTTCAAACTTTAATTTACATGATTTAATTTTTTTCTCAATTCTAAACTTTCTTCAATTGGAAATTTTTTTTTCAATTAAAGATTTTCTTCAAATTTGAAATTCCTACTGTCTTCAAATTTTCTTTTTTTTCAGTTTTGAATTTTATTCAATTTAATCAATACAATATATCCTTTATTATTTTTTGTTTTTTAAATTTTATTTAATTTGTTTCAAATCACAATTTTTCATTTTACTACATTGTATTTTTCAGATTTTTTTTATGTATTTCAATTTGTTTTATTCTTTTATTTTTTATTCAATTCTAGTTTTTTAAATAGTCTCTTCACTTTTGAAATTTCTTTCGTTTAAAATTTTCTTTGCTCTTCAATTTTTTTTTAATTTTTAAACTATTTTCATTTTAAAAACAATTCAATTTTGTTTTGCATTAAAAAAAAAATTAAAAACAATATTTTCGTTTCATTTTCTTTAATATTTTTTTTGTCAGTTTTGAGTTTTGTCAATTTAATGTTTGTCTTTAATTTTCTCCAATCTTAATGTTTTTTTAATGTCAATTTAGTTTTTCCTCAATTCTGAACTTCCTTCAATTGCGAATTTTCATAAACTTTTTTTCAATTTTAGATTTCATTCAATTTTAAAATTTCATACGTTTCTATTTTCTTCAGTTTTAAATTTTAATCAATTTAATCCATAAAATTTGCGGTCCGATTGATTCTTTATCGTTTTTTTTTAAATTTTATTAATTTTTTTTCAAAATCACAGTTTAGTTCAATTTTTCGTTCTACTGCATTATTTCCCCCAGATTTCGTTTGTCAACTTTTAAATAGTTTTTTAGTCAATTTTTTCAACTTTAATTTTTTTATTTTTCTTCATTTTTAAACTCGCTTATTTAAAATTATCTTTAGTTTTAAATCTGTGATTTTGAAAAACATTTTTTTTTATTTTGCTTAATATTATTTTTTTATATTCTTCACTTTTGAGACATTTTTCAGTTTCTAATTTTCTTTACTTTTCAATTATTTGTTTGAAAAAATTCAACTTATTTCCTTATTTTATAATTTAAAATCAATTCCCTTTTTTCAATTTTTTTTTCAACTTTCAATTCATTTCAATTTCAAATCAAAGTCATTTTTGTCTTTCATCTTTCATCTATTTTCTTATATTTTAATATTTTTCAATCCTTCATTTTCATAAAATTTTTTTTGTCAGTTTTGAGTTTTGTCAATTTGAAGTTTGTTTTGAATATTCTCCAATTTTTAGGTTTTTTTTATTTTTTATTTCGCTCAATTTGAAATTCGTTTTCAGGTGAAATTTTTTTTCTTTTTTATGAATTTCTTTTAAAATTTTCATCATTTTTTAATTTTCTTATATTTTTAATTCAAATTTCAACAAATTTTTAATGTTTTTTCAATTTATTTTCTTACAATTTTTTCATTATTTCCAATTTTCTATGTTCTGTTATATCAATTTTCATCAATTTTACGTTTTCCTAAATATTCTTGATATTTAAATTTAAAGTTTTAGTCAATTTGTTTATTTAAGTTTCTCTAATTTTAAATTTCTTCAATTTTTTTTTTATTTTTAATTCGGTTTAGCTTAAAATTTTCTCTAATTTCAAATTTTTGTCAGTTTTTTAAATATTTTTTTTTATTATTAATTAACACGTCTTCTCAGTTTTATTTTATTATCATTTCAATTTTTGTTTTAAATTTTCTCCAGTTTCCATTTTTTTCAATTAATTTATCTATTATTTTCATCTTTCATTTTCTTTTTTTTTTAATTTGCTTCAATTTGAAATATTTTCAATTTGAAATTTTCTTCTGTTTTGAAAAATTTTAAATCGAAGAGAATGAAAAACTTAGGAATATTACTGAAGAAAATTGAAAAATGTTACTCATCGACAAAGGAAAACATAACAATTTAATTCAGGAACATTAAAAATTGAAGAAAATTTAATAATGAGTTGAAAAGAAATATTTTAAAAAACTGATAAAAACTGAAGATTTCAAAAATTAAAATCGTGACATTGAACGAAATTTAAAATCAAGTGAAAAATTGAGCAAAATTTTAAGTTGAGGAAAACATTGGAGAAAATATTGTTTTTTTGTCAATTTCATTAAAAAAAATTTGAACAAAAATCAATGAACGAAGCTAAGAATGAAGAGAAATTTTCGAATTAATCACAACAAAGGAAAAAAAGCAAATAAATTTGAAGTTAAAATTAAAAACTGATGAAATTAATTACTAAAAAAATGTAAAATAAAAATTTAAATGTAAAAGGGAATTAAAATTAAAAAAAAAATTCAAAAACTGACAAACACCGAAAAAAATTAGAAAAATTTCAAATTTAGGAAAAAATTGGAGGAAGCATTGTTTGTTTGTCAATTTCATTAAAAAAAATAATATTACAAAAAAATATTTGAGCGAAACTAAGAAGGATGAAATTTTCAAATTAATCAGAAAGAAAATTTAAAGAGAATGGCATTATTGAATGAAATAAAAAAATTGAAAAAATAGGTATAAAAATAAAAAAAAGGAAAAGTTGAAAAAATAAATTGACAAAAAACTAAAACTAAAAGTTTTCAATTGAAAAATAAAATAAAAAAGTTTATACAAAGTAAAGTGAAGTGTGAATGAAGAAAAGTGAAATTGAAGGCATGTTAAGAAAAACAAAGTAAATTGAAAAAATGATGTAAATTTTAAATTGTTGAGTTGAAAATAACGAAAATTGAAGGAAAAACAAATAGACGTAAAATGAAAACTGAAAAAAATTATAGAGATTAATACAAAATTGTAAAAAAAATCGAAAATTGGAAAGAAGTTTGAAGTTGAAAAAAATAAAGAATTGAAAAAAACATTAAAATTGAAAGAAATAGAAAAATTAAAAAAAAAAAGAAAATGTTAAAATGACACAAACAATAAATTAAAATTTAATATTGAAATTGTAAATAGATGAAAATTGTAAAAAAATCGAAGAAAATTTCAAACTGGAGAAAACTGAGGATTCAAGAAAAATGGAAAATGAAGAAATATTATGGAAATCGTAAATTGTGTAAAATTAAAGATTGAACGAAATGGGAAAAAAATGAAAATATAAAATTGAAAAAAATCTTAAATTAAATTAAATTGACAAAACATTCAAACTAAAAGGAAATAAAATGGGGAAAAATTGAAGAAATTTGAAAATCGTAGAGAATGTGAATTGGAAAAAAATTAAATGAAATTGAAAATTTAAGTATGAAAACAAAAATTGAATTGAAGAAAATGTAAAACCAAAAAAAAACTGAGAATTCAAGAAATTTCGAAAAGTGAAATTATGGAAAACTTTAAACTGAACAAAATTAAAGTTTAGAAAAATTGAAAATTAAAAAAAAAACAAAACAAAAAAAACAATAGTGATAAATAAAACGTAAACTGAAATATCGAAGATTAAATTAAAAATAATTTAAAGATGATGATGATGAAATGATCATCTTCATTTCATCTGTTTTGTTCTTCAATTTAAAACTGTTTTTTGTTAATTTCTGCAATTTTTTTTTACTTTTTATATTTAAATTTTTTCAATTAAAATTTTTGTTAATTTTAATATATGTATCAATTCTCTTCAATTTAATTTTATTCTCCAATTTTTCAGGTATCAAGTTTCCGTTTACAGATCAATTTTTATTTCAAATAAAAATTTTCTTCAGTTTTGTTTCAATAAATTTATATTGAAGAAAATCAAATTCCATTATAATTATTGATTTTTTTTCAATTACCTCAATTCAACACTTTCTTTAATTTAATTCTATATTTTCTCAATTTGCAATTTTCTGCTATATTATAGTTATATTTTTAATTTTCTGCAATTTTTTGTTATATTTTTTTTCTTCGATTTTTTTTTAATTTTCCACATTTTATCTAAATGTCAATTTGTCAATTTGTCAATTTATCAAATATTCCAACTCACCGGCGTCGCGCCCTGGCTGTCAGGTACTTCCAGATCTCCACCCTGGGCGGCAATGTCCTGCAGATCCTTCAGCATCTGCGTCTCGGTGGCCGCCCGCGTCTCGTCGATCAGCTCCTGCGTCACCCCTCGCTTGGACATCTCCGCCTCGATGTAGTCCAGAGCTTCCTCGTCGTCGCAGATATCGTACGGCATGTTCCCGTCGGCGTTCACCGACAGCAGATTGGCTCCGCGGGCAATCAGAATCTTCACCAGATTGAGATGACCGCAGGTGGCGGCCGCATGGAGCGGTGTCCACCGCTCGCTATCCTGGGCGTTCACGTTCGCTCCGAAGTCCAGCAGCAGGTTCAGCATCTCGGCGTTGTCATCGATACAGCACTGATGCAGCGCCGTCAGCCCGTCCATGTTGGTCGCGTCCGGAGTGACCCCTTTCTGCAGCAGTTTGGCCACCTGTAATTGGAGGGAAATTGTGGTTCAATAAAAATCGTTTTCGGGTAAAGCAAATCTTTCCCAACTTGATCGATAATTCAGCAAGCATAAATCCACAAGGATGTCACGTCCGAGGGACACACAAGAATCACGCTCCGGAAAGAGGAGAAACTTTATCAATAAAGCGTAAAACTCGATTCGGGATCGCGGCAGCGATAAATTGG
Organism: Toxorhynchites rutilus septentrionalis; assembly: GCF_029784135.1. Taxonomy (NCBI): domain Eukaryota; kingdom Metazoa; phylum Arthropoda; class Insecta; order Diptera; family Culicidae; genus Toxorhynchites; species Toxorhynchites rutilus. The sequence goes on from NC_073745.1 coordinate 28,659,363, forward strand.
TTTTGGAAGTATTTTATTTCGCTACACGCGGGATGCGCGCCAATGCGGCAAGTTTCAGCCGTAAAACTTTTTCGAAACAATTCGTTGCTCAACTACTTGCTGCTTGACGGAAACCCCAAAAACCGGGATGGCGAAACGTGCGACCGATGCCCTCCCGAGATTCACATTCTGCCGGAATGCAGAATTGTAACCGGGCATGACCGAGATTGGGAATTGAGTGCGCCATTGGAAGGCGATGACGGGTTGGAGAATGTTCCCTCCAATGGTCGAGTGGCGAATCTCTCGCTCTATTGATGATGCCGATTGAGGGATACCGACTTGTGTTAGAATGCTAGTGTTAATATGAGAATGTTTCGTTGATGCTGCGGAGATCTAAAAATAAATAACGTGATCGTTTGGAATTCCCTATTGGGAATTCCAATTAGCGAGGGGTTTTCGTAAGAAGTGGAGTGTTAATTCTATCGCTACGATATTTTTATGAAATTGTAGAAAAAATAAGTCATAATTTGAAAAAATGTTAAAAAAACATACTAAACTGGCAGAAAAAATACCATAATATACTGATTTCATTATGTAATAATTCTCCGTGAGGCACCTCTTTTTCATCCATACACTGATTGAGTCAAAGCGAAACTCGCTTCGACTTCTCAGAACTTCGATACTCCTTCGTTGTGGGAACAAACACAGCAGAGGATGCATTATTAAATACGGTTGTTGTTTTTTCCATCGTGAAAAAGGAACACAAATCGTCGGCAGGTGTACAAGTACGTACACCAAAAGATCCGCTTTATCCGAATGCGAGAACCGACGCCGCTCATAAATTCACTTTCCGCAGAAACTAAACAAATTCCGGCAAAAACCCGTCAAGTCAACCAACCATAGTGGCCAACACGGTTATCCACCTTCGCCGAGGTTAGCTAGCTGAGTTTGTTTTTGCTGCGAAATTCATTATACGACCTCGTGATCCTCGCTGCTCCGTTTGAATTTCCGTTCGCTCCCGAAGTGCGCGTCGCATCGTGACGCGGCGTGTCCTCACTCCCACACCCATCGTTGCCAGTGTTCCAGTTTAAAGTGGATTCTTCCAGTTTTTTTTCTCGATCCAGTCATCCAGTTGAACCCTAAAATCTTTCAGTTTTTTGGAATATCGTTCAGTTTTATCCAGTTTTTTATATGTGTGCTCTAGTTTCATCTGATTTATGTAAAATAAATTTAGAATGATAAATATTATCTCTCCCCCTCCTTCCTATCCCTTGAGTAATTTCATTTTTCAACATTTATCGTTCGACCTTGGATTGATCTCTCTTTTCTGCAACAGGCGAGGTTGTAATTTGGTTCTTTCCATTTCGTTCAATTTGTCGGTGTTTTGTAAGCTGGAAGCTGGAAGCTTATCAAACTACTTCAAAACAGGGTATCACTCAATTGTTAATTTTATTTAACAGCTTAGCCAAGAATCAACACTACACTCTTTTTATATAAAAATTAGATGTTCCAGGTCCTCCAAACCATTCTGAAGTTCAGAAGGTCATAGAGAAAATAATTACCATTGAATTTAATTGATATGAATATAAAACCCAAGTAACCTTGCTTTCGTTTACATCAAATGGATATTAGTTTATCATAGTCACTCAAAGGAATTTTAGTTCTAAATATCATTAATTTAATGCATAATCTATACTCCCCTGAAGAGCTAATGGAAACTTTGCACAAAATATAGGGTGGGCCATTTATAGTGGAAGGATTTGTTTTTGCAATAGCAAAGTAAAGAAGTGGAATTTTAAATTTTTTTTTTGAAATTCATTTATTTTGGTCCAAGGAGATTTGTTCTAACTACTTTTTGATTATGATATCTCGTAAATGACCGCCTCTGGCCTTGACCGCAAAATGTGCCCTTTTTTCGGCATTTTCCATCACTTTGCCCAATGTTTCGGCCGATATGGCAGCAATTTCTTGTCGGATATTGTCTTTCAGCGCAGCCAGGTTCCTTGGTTTACCAGTGTATACCTTGGATTTTAAATGTCCCCATAAAAAAAAATCAGGAGGCGTCAAATCAGGTGATCTCGGTGGCCAGTCATAATCGCCGTTTTTCGATATTAATCTTCCGGGGAACATTTCGCGCAATAATTTGGTCGTGGCAGCCGCTGTATGGCATGTAGCGCCGTCCTGTTGGAACCAGTAATTGTCCAATTCTTTTTCACGAACAAATGGCAATAAAAAGATGCCTAACTCTTGCGAACGATGGCGACCTAATGTCGATGGAGTCTCTGCAACACTGGCTCGAACGGCATCAATATTCTCGTCGAAACGTCTTGGTCGTTGTCTGGACAGATGACTGGCATTACCAACACTACCAGACGATATAAATTTGGCATATAATCGACGTATGGTGTTGTCTCCAGGCGATGTTTTAACTTTATTTTTATTTTTCCACGCACGTTTAGTTAACACAATTGAGAAGTTATTTTGAATGTACAGCTGAACAATTTCAGCGCGTTGTTTAGGTGTGTATTGTTCCATGGTTAAAATTGTACTGAAATGACGCTTCCAACGCGGCATGACATTTGTTAATCTGACATCTCTGTCAAAAGTTATGGGGTTGCCAGATGCTTCCACTTTAAATGGCCCATCCTGTACATGTGAACCAAAGTACAAAAAAGCATACTAATTTGCAAAAAATACTTTCTCGAGCAAGAGGAAATATTTAAGAATACCTCATTTTCATCTTGATACCGAAATTTGGTTATGGATTATAAGAGATTTGTATTTTATAAGATGTAAATTAGCAATGTATAATACCAAAAAAATTGAAATAGCTCCTCAATACTTAAATTTGATCATTTCAATACCAAAGTAATACTTAAGCAGTGTTGTTTTGGCATTGAATGTGGTTATTTGAGTATTGAAACAATAGCGTGAGAAGTTGTTCACGATATTTTTTGGTACCTCACCTCGTATCTCATGTTAATTCGTACCTTTTTGAGGTATCGAACTATACGCAGTTTTGCGACGATCATCTATCATCGATTTTATAGACATGAAGCGATAAATACGAGACTCTCCAAGTTTTACCCAAATAAAACCATCCCTCAAATAATGTTTGACAGTATTTGAAGTTACAGTTTTATGAACTACTACACGAAGCATAAAAAATTTGTATTTCTCAAGCATTGGAATGTGTAAAAAACCCAATTTAGATAAGTCATAGCCGGTCTTCTTAAAATATAAAGGTTTTACAGGATCCAGTTTTCTTCCAGTTTTTTTTTAAGAGCAATCTTCCAGTTTTTTCAAAAATATTATTGGCAACCCTGCCCACACCCTTGCGTCAGAGTGAGTGCTGTGAATGAAGCGAAGTGTATTCTAGTGTATTGACACTACGCAACACTGGGAGCCAACCGAAGTGTTTAGGGGTTTTGGTGGGGACCGTAAAGCGGCCAGCCGCGCACTTGGTCGAATTTATTAGCCCAAGGGTTGTTGATGTGTTTTTGTTTCCCCGAGAACATATGGTTTAACGTGTTTTTAGTGATCGGTTCGACAAATTTATGCATTACTAGTCCGCTCGTGCATTACTGAGTCATTGAACGTAAGCCGTTTGCATGTAGCGCTTGGAGAATAGAGGAATCTTTTCTGAGTCACAAACAAAACTCAAAACACCTTTTACAACAAAGCTTACAGAACTAAACACAGGCAAGGGACTTCGCCGGAAGAAGGCACGTGGCACAAAAGTTTTTAAATTTTCTTAATTATTAATATTATATTGACATCTCATTGAATTGTCTGAAAAGCATCTGTTCGATCCATTAGGCACTGTACGTAAATTATGTGCCTCTAAAATACGGTTTTTGGATAAACTCTCCCTTATAATCAACGCAAGCCATACCCCCTAATAAGTAACAAGTAACACAATCTAGACCCACTTCCCTCAACGCGTTATGTAATTTTTGCAAGGAGCCTTCAATGTTGGCTGCTGAAAACATATAATTAGCAGGTTTCTTCCATGTGGATTTCGAATTCTTCGATGGACGTTAACACTTCGATGGACGTAAACATCCACAATTCAAAATTCGTATGCGAAAGCTGTATTTCAGTTATTATAAATCGTTCTTAAAACCACGTGACGAAATCGGTAAATTGCAATATACAGTAAAACCTGTTTTTGTGCGGTTTTCTTTTGTGCGAATTTTTTTTGTGCGATTTTATGTTCTTGTGCGATTTTTTTTGTGCGGTGTATGAAAAGAAGCATATTCGACGAAGTTATCGTCCAATTAGTTTTTTTTATGGTTTATATGCATTTCAGTGCGAAAAAAGACTTTTTGGGTCTCAATTATCCACTTCTGAAATCATTCCCCTCCTCTCATCAAATGCTCTAAATTTTTCTATGTTTTTGCATGACATGATTTCTAACAGCAACACGTTTCGACATGTAATAAAACCACAAAACATCCACGCGCAACCGAAAGGGCAAAGTGTCCCATCGCAAAGCAGGGAAACAAAAGGAAATTGAACGGTGAATGGCGTGGATTTGAGTTATTTTCTTGCAAAATGCAAATGCAAAACCAAAATGGCCGCCACCGCAAGATGGCGCCATATATATTTTTTTACAACCCCATCAATATGGGTATCAATTGAAAGGGCTTGACTAGTAGAATACAGTTATTTATGGAAAATGCAAATCTAAGATGGCGACCACTACAAAATGGCGAATTAACTATTTTCACCCCATCAATATGAGTATCAAATGAAAAGGCTTGACTAATTGAACACAGTTATTTATGAAAAATGCCCAAAAATGTATCAAAAGAATGCTCTCGACTAGTAGAATATAACAGATAATGAAAAATCCAATTTCAAGATGGCCGCAGTCCGAAACAAAAAAAAAAAAGTTTTGTAACTCTGTCATTGTTGAAATTCGAACATATGCGTAGGAGGTTTTTTTTTATCAAAAATGAACGTCTATCTCCTCCTGAGAGATTCTGGATAAATTAATTATTTTCATGTGAGAAAGGTGTTGTCTGACTTTAAGGGGATGAATCAAAAATCAAATTCCTCTTTTATTTTCAAAAAACGAAAAATACATGCAAAAAAACGAACAAATAAAGAAGAAAAATTGTTTTGACTCGATTATCCGGAGGATTCGATTATCCGAAGTGAAAAAAAAATCAATACTCCGGATAATCGAGTCCGACCTGTATTAATGTTTAATTCGTAACATTTTTATGTATAAACTATCGCAATTTACATGCTCTGCTAACTTTTCTATATTTAGAAACATATAAAGCACATGTCAAACGTGAGAATTCACACACAAAAATGTTACAAGCAAAACATTATATTTTCCTGTAGTCTTCATACAAAACTTACTTATATTCCAAAAACTATAAAAGATAGGAAGTTGATGTCTTCGACAAAAGTTTATATTTTAACAAGTTCCAAAACTTTGTCGAATACAGTATATCGCTATCTCGACTTTGAACAAAATTAGGGTTGTATTTTTTTCAAAGAAAACATGAAAAAGTTGTTGTTCGAAAAACTTTTTCCCTGTAAAAGTGCTCATCTTCCGATGTATGGACGACTTGTTGGAAATTGTTGGAAATTGGACTTGTTGGAAATTGTAAGAGTATTCATATAAATGAAATTTTTGAATGAATTTTAATTTTTAAAATAACTTTTTTGACAGCGAAATTTTTTACCAAAAAATGTTTGGTATTTTTTTGTGAACATTAAAATAGTTTTCTACATTTAAGCCTTTGACAAGAATTACGTAGGTGTCATAGTTTTTAAGTTATATTTTTAAAAAAAAATTAAGACAAAAATTTGGATTTTTCCTAAAAGTAGTCTAATTATTTTTCGAATATTTCAAGTATGCAATGTTCCTTGAATGACCCATGTCTTTACACCCACAACGTTTCACTGCTATCTGAGATGGTGCTGCCAACGGCCAGTCGAGTTGGCATGAAACTCGTCAATTCAGAATCCACACTTCAAAGTCTGCAATGCACAATTCGCAATTCAAAATCGAAAACCTTAAAAATTTGGAACGAAAAATTAACAGACAAATCTTAAATCGCTCTTTACACACTATAAAATTCATAAATCGATTACAAAATTCAAAAACCGCAATAAAAAATCTGAAAATCGATAGAAGATCTGCAATTCAATATTTAGAATTCAAAAATCCTGAATGAGAAGTTCTGAATCTCAAATCCAAATCCTGAATCCTTCAGTCCGCAATATAAAATTGGCAATGAAAAAAGAAGATTAAAACTTCGGAAACATTTTAAAAATACCAAGTCTACACTATAAATACTGAATTATTTATTTTTTCCGCAATCCAGAGTGCTCAACATAATTCACCTCCGAAATTAAAAATCCGCAATTCAAAAACCAAAATCTAAAACAACTAGTTATGGACTCGTAATCCAAAATCCGTAATCCAAAAAAAAAAATAAAAATTCGAATTTCAAAATCCACAAATCATTTCCGGAATCCAAAATCTGTATTATAAAATTCACTGCATGAAACTCTCAATCCAAAAAATAAAAATTTGGAAAAAAACAAAAATAAAATAAATCTGAATTCCGGAACATTCAATCCGGTTCCTTAATCCTTCATTCTTTTCATAATAAAAAACCCGTAACTTAAAAAAATTATTAAATTCGGAATTCAAAATACGCAATTCAAGATCATTGATCCAAAATTCGTAATCCAAAAACTTCTAAATTCTAAATCCAAAACTTACAGTGAAAGAAAAGGAAAAACATTTATAAATTTCAAATCCATCTAAATCCTACATTCTCTCGTTCTCCCGCATTCAAGTCCTCAGCTCGAAATCCGTTATGCAACTAGTATTTAATAATGTAATAGGAAAAAATCAGAAAATAATAATATAGAAAAAATCAAACGAAAAAAAATCAAATAAAAGCAAACCCTCAATTTTTCCTTCTTTTCATAATATAAAATCCTAAAATAGAACAAAAAAATGTAATTCATTTCAGAATGCGCAAAAATGCGCAATTCTGAATCGGTCGAAATTCGAAAATTGTCGAAATTTTGCAATTCTGAATCGAATGCAAAATTCGATGATTCTAGATCTTAAGTCCAAATTTTAAATCTTTCGTTTCTTTCGCGATACTAAATACGTAGATCTAAATTCGCAAACCGAAAATGTTAACTCAAAATCCTCAATTCCAAATTCACAGTTCAAAATCTGCAAAGAAAAATTTTGAATCGCACATTTTTAAACATAGAACAAATTTAAAAAAAAAAACTTCTCCTTTCCTTACACAAACTACACAAATTCAAAATCCGGAAAACTTTTCCGGAATCCAAAATTTGTAATCCAGAGCTGGTCATGAAAAATGTGCAATTATAGAACAATATATGAAATTGAAATTTCAAAATTGAAAATCTCAAATCCATCCTTCCTTCCACAATTCAAAACCCACGTCAAAATTTAGAATCTAAAATCCGCAATAGAAAATCCACATATCAAAATCCGTAATTTAAAAGTTGCGATCCAAAACAATGTTTAAATTTTAAATATTTAATCTATGTATGAAATGAACAGTGTTTGGATTTCGATCAAAATCGAATGATACACAATGTGTCATGCAAGTAAACTCTCACGAACATATAACCAAATATGAGAGGATCATTCAGATACTTGTATAAATGTCAGTAATCACTTGTGTAATATTTAGTGATTAAACTGAGAGAGGAACGAAGACTGTTGATTGCATATCCGATCTGTATCAAACATCGCATACCATTTTCGAAGCCTGCATACAAGTTTGAACCACATATATCGTCCCATTTTACTATAGCGAAACCCACTGCACAGAAAAGTGCGAAGCAATAAATGATACAAGAAAAATTACGTCACCATTTAGTCACCATTTGCGGAGAGCAGCGAATGGGAAAAGAGATGAAACGCGAGAGTTTTTGCTTCTCACTGGAGCGGTGTTGCTAGTAAAACTATGCGGTCTATATGAATATACATATTTCAAGGGATAGCGGCGTTAAAAATGGAAAATATAATCTGACTACCCTCCCTTAGTCTCTATCGAGCTAAATAATCATATAGTTTGCACTCTCTAAGGGTGGGTTTAGACTAGGGATATATTCATGTGAAGAAATATGATGAGATTTATAGAAATCGCATCAACCGTTTACACTAGCGTGAACTTCTATAATGAATATATTCATATCTTCGGTGAATTTATTCACCTGAAGTAGAACTGCATCCAACTTTAGTGATTTCTCACCAGTGAGAAATTCACAAGCGTTTACATATGCTGAATTTATTCAAGTTATATATACCTCGAATAAGTGTATCATATTTATTCTCACCCGTTTACACCTATTTTCACGTGAATAAATCCATCTATAGCTATAGATCTCCCTAATGTAAACCCGCCATAAGACTTAAAAATCAGGATCTGCTACATTAGCTGAATATGAATCTTTCGCTTTGCGTGGTCCGTACGATCCTGCTGTTTCATGATGCATGGAGAGGTCGATATGCATATGTTAGAGGCAAAGAAGAATATAAGCTTTCTGACCAAAAGCGTATATGATAGCTTTGCTTGCATGCTGGTGTGCAATGAAGTGCGAGCCGATGCAGAGTTGTCTCGTTCTCTTTTGTGTCGTGATTTGCAGCACATAACAACAAAAGAATACCGCTGGGGGAAATGTTTCCTGAAAGATCATATTTGAACGAACGAAAGCGATTTTTTCAATGAGTGGATCATTTGGCAAACACTGGAAATGAAAGTAGATCTTGTCGTTTCATGCAATTTTAAAACACTTGGCATCAAAAAAATTTCAAATTTAATTTTTTTTCGAAAACACCATTTTTACGTTAACACATAACCACATAACATAGTGGGAAATGGGAAATTCAATAGATTTCCGGATTTCAAAATCCGTAATGCTCGAAGTTCGAAGCAAACAAATTTTGGACTTCCGAATCCTGAATCTTTCCTTCCTTCTGCGATACAAAATTGGCAATTCAAAATTCTTGATTCACACAATCCGTAATTCAAAATACACAATTGAATTCTGGAAGCGAAAATCCTAAAATAACAAATCCTAGATCCAAAATCTAAATCCCTTTCATAACTATACAAAATGCGCTATTCATAATCTGCAATTTAATTCTCTAATCAAAAATTCACAATCCAATTGAAAAAAAAGTCGGAATGAACAATTCAACAAATCAAAATCTTGTTTTCTTTCCTTCACCAATACGAAATCCGTAGCTCAGAACCCGAATTTCCAAATTTACGATTAAATAAAATAAGTATAAAAAACTTTTCAAGTTAAACGGTTTAATTGTGATTCAACATAATAACATAATTTCAAGATAAGCAGTTTTAAAATAACAGCAGAGATAAAGGTGATTTATAAATTCGGTTAGTTCCTATTGGTCAAATTTATATTGATGTGGGACAACCCTACAGACATACAAACATACATACAAACAGTTCAAACTAAATTAAACCGTTTAATAAAGTAATTTGCTATTTTGTGATTGCGGCCATCTTGGATTTGATTTTTGCATGATCTACTGTGACCTGCCATTCAAGCTCTTTCATTTGATACCCATATTAATCGGGTTTTGAGAAAATATGTGACCCGTCATTTAGTAGTGGCAGCCACCTTGGATTTGCATTTTTCATAAATAACCGTACTCTACTAGTCAAGCCCTTTCATTAGATACCCATATTGATGGGGTTTTGGAAAACTCATATCGATGAGGTTTTGAGAAAATATGTGGTCCGCCATTTTGTAGCGGCCGCCATCTTGGATTTTCAAGATCATGAAATACGCAGTTTTATAATAACTACAGAGATGAAGGTGTGTTCCAAATTTTTCAATCGGTCAACAAAGGGGGTCAAATTTCTATTAATGTGGGTCAGCGCTATTTACAAACATACAAACATACAAACATACAAACATACAAACATACAAACATACAAACATACAAACATACAAACATACAAACATACAAACATACAAACATACAAACATACAAACATACAAACATACAAACATACAAACATACAAACATACAAACATACAAACATACAAACATACAAACATACAAACATACAAACATACAAACATACAAACATACAAACATACAAACATACAAACATACAAACATACAAACATACAAACATACAAACATACAAACATACAAACATACAAACATACAAACATACAAACATACAAACATACAAACATACAAACATACAAACATACAAACATACAAACATACAAACATACAAACATACAAACATACAAACATACAAACATACAAACATACAAACATACAAACATACAAACATACAAACATACAAACATACAAACAGGGCAAGCTAAATAAAACCGTTTAATAAAAATCACAAACTTCCAATCAGAAATCCGAATTTAGAAATCGTGATCTAATTTTGTTTTGCCCCAATATTTTTTTGATTCCAAAATTCGCAATTTAAGATGCATTCTAAATTCTAAATTCGCAATTCAGAACTCACAACTCACAATCCGCAATTCAAAATTCGTTATCCTGACAGTGGAATTAAAATCGTCAGTTCGCAATACGCAATCTAAAACATCATTAAAAATTCAATATTTGAAATCAGCAATCCAAAATCCACAATTTGTAATCTGCAAATCAATGCCAGAATCCAAAATCCATAAGTCAGAAACCGTAATCTAGCATTAAAAATTGAAAATTTAATAATTCTGAATGAAATGAATATGAATATTCAAATTCTAAATCCTTTCTTCAAAAAAAAAAAATTGTCATTCGAAATCCGCTATCCACGACTCAAAATCTGTAATAATCCAAAATGCTTCATTCTTTTTGCAAACCAAAATCCCCGATTTAAAATTCCCAAGAAAAAAAAATTAATATTCGAAATGAATAATTCACAAATATCCCAAGTTGATTCCATTTCCTTTGCAAATCCACAAATCAAAATCAGTTATTCTAAAATAGGAATTAAAAACGTCTATTTGGTATTCCACATTGACAGTGCCAAATCCACAAAGACAATTCAAAATCCATAATCTGAAATTCACAACACAAAATCCAAAATTTAAAAATTCTGAATAAAAAAATCAAAAAGAGTTCAGTTTCTAAAAACTGCAATCCGAAATCTCCATATACATTTTTCTCGAATCTAACGGTCAAAAATCTTTTGATAGCGCGCTTTGGATTGGCAGTTTCGGATTACTGATATGATTTTAGATCGTGGGTTTTGAATTGCGGATTTTGTACCGCATTTTGTACGCAAGAAAAAAAAATAATTTGAAATTTTTGAACATTTTATCATCAAAATTCGTTATTTCAATGTTTCAATGCAAAATATGCAATCCAACCTCACGATTTTTATTTAAAAAGCGGATAATTGCTAGACAAAATTCATATTTAAAAACTATAAAAATTCAAAAACTGATTTTTCTAGTTTTGTGGTTTTTTTTAATTCAAATTTTGTTTTGTTCTTGTGATTTCAAATGTTTTAATTTTTTTCTCATTTTTGTCATTTTATTTTTGAAATTTAGCTATTTTTGTCATTTCTTCCATTTTTCTAATCGTTTTTTATTCATACCTTTCTCATTTTCCTTATTTCTTGCATTTTTCTATTTTTTCCAACATTTGTATTTTTCCCAATTATTCTTTTTTGTTATCTGTTTTATCATCTGTTTCTCATTGTACAAATTTTTCCAATATTTTTTTTCAATCCTTGCATGTGCCTAACTTTTCAAATTTTCCTCCATCTCCGTATTTTTGTGGTTTTTTCTTATTTTTTTGATTTTTTCTCGTTTCTCTCATTTTTATAATTCGTATTCGCTTTCAATTAAAAAAATATTTTTTTCATTTTTTATCATTTTTAATTTTATTTTTTTTTTAAAGTTAAACCTACGTATGTATCGGAGCAATTCAGAGGATTTTTCTTCAGTGAAAAATATCATCGAAGAAAAAGGAATTGAAAATTTTCACCGTAGCTCCTCTTATTCTGATTGGCGAATGACGTGAAATAGCTCGAATCACTTGTGTTACTCTGCTCTAGAAGGAAAATGCTGCAAAACATCAACACGAGATGAACTTTCGCGGCATTCCCGGAGACGAATAACGGTACTATGGATGTCATTAAGTTAGTTTTGAAGACGTTTTTTCTTCTGATATCGACTCGGATACAAAATAGGAGCAAAAAAGTAATCTGACTTCCAGAAGCGAGTGACTTAGACATGGCTAAAGTCGGTTCACGTCGCTCGTGACGAAACATTTGTGATTCCCAATTCGAATTGAAGATTGCGATTTCGGAAACCTGTCTCCGAGGATGCACACTTCTGAATTCAGACACAGAAAAAAATCAAGATTCGAATTTCATACTGATTATTACAAAAATGTATTCTGTAATTAAGTTTCAGGATTCCTGATTCTATAGTTAAGAGTTTTGATTCAGATACGAATTCCATGCATTTTTCTGACTCCATCTTGGAGATTTCGAAGATTTCGAATTCAATTTCCATCAGAATATGATTTACGCTATGTCATCTGTATCAAAATTTCAGCTTACAGGTGACTCATAAGGCCTGCTCTTATCGAATATTTTTTGTTGAAAACATGGAAGCAAAACACAATTTAGTTCCACTTCTTGGTGTTAATTGGGTTGATGGTTTGGGGGACTTCTCGGTTTCGGTTCGGGAGTAAAATGAACGCGTGTATACTGTCCGATAGTCTATTGTACACTAAATTATAAAATAATATTTACAGCTTATGTGGTTCACAATTGTGTGGAGATCTGAGTGTCTATTGTTAATTCCATTGAAGGGTGTGTGTATGTGTGGACAATCGTTTATCTGATTCGTGATAATGATCGGGTGACCAGAGTGTTTCGCCACAGTACTCTCCCCTTAGGTTTATCAATACCTCTGGAGAATAATCACGCGGCGGCCAGATCGGGTTCGGTATGTCGGGGGTTCGGTGTTATCCGGTATCTTCGGTTGTTTCGATGGCTGTTCGTCGGCTTCGATGAAGGCTGCTTTCAGTCGATCTATGGAGATTGGTGATTTCTTTCCATTAATGTCTACGATGAATACTTTCTTCTTCCGACGAAGTACTCGGAACGGTCCGTTGTATGGCACCAGAGGAGGTTTAACGGTGCCAATTTTCACAAAAACGTGGCTGCAGGTGCTCAGTTCTTTTTGCAGGAATGGAGATGCATTGGAATGGTTGCTTGTTGGAGTTGGTCGAAGTTTTGCCATCTGCTTCTTTAATTCAATGACGAAATCTGGTGTGGTGTTTTTGTTGGATGTTTCAGAGAAGAATTCTCCGGGTAAACGTAAGGTTTGTCCGTATGTTGTCTCTGCTACTGATGCTTGCAGGTCTTCCTTGATGGCGGTTCTCATTCCGAGGAGCACAATAGGCAACGATTCAGTCCACTTTGGATTATTGTGACACATGATCGCGGCCTTAAGTTGTCGGTGACACCGTTCAATTTGCCCGTTGGCTTGGGGATGATACGGTGTTGTCTTCAGGTGGGTGATACCCAGGTTTCTGACTAGCTCATGGAACAACTCAGACTCGAATTGTCTTCCAAGGTCAGTGGTGACGTTTGTAAGAACTCCAAACCGCGCAATCCATCCGTTGATAAAAGCTCGCGCTACGGTCACTGCTGTCATGTTTGGAATCGGAATCACTTCAGGCCAACGCGTGAACTTGTCGACCATTGTCAGACAATACGCGTGGATGGTGGTAATGGTCTGATCAGATCAACGTGGATGTGAGAAAACCTTTCATCTGGTGTTGCGATTTGGACGATAGGCGATGTGCCGATGAATTTTCGATTTCTGGCAAGCGATGCAGTGAGTAACAAAACTTTTTGCAATCGCGCCGCACTGAGGGCCAGACGTAGCGATCCGTCACGAGACGAGTGGTCGCACGAACACCAGGATGAGATGTGCTGTGCAGCTTCTGGACAATTTGCTTTCGAAAATTCATAGGTACGAACGGTCGAATAGCAGAAGTAGAAATGTCACAATACATCGGGATTTTTGATAGCGGAGATTGAAGTGCTTTCAGTATCAGCTTAGTATTCGTGGGTGGATTGGTGAGGTGTGCGTTGAATTCGGGTTCGTCTCTCTGCTGCTTTGCCATCAGTTCGAAGTCGATGGGTTCGTCAATGTTCGTGATGGTTTCGAAACGACTCAGCATGTCAGCGACTTTGTTTGCTTCACCGGGTATATGCCGAATGTCAGTGGTGTACTCACTGATAAAGCTGAGATACCGCTGTTGTAAAGGACTGGCTCGTTCGGGGCGCTGTTGGCAAGCTGTGACAAGAGGCTTGTGATCCGTGTAGATGCAGAAATCACGAGCGGTAAGAGTGTCTTTGAAATACTTCACCGCTTCGTACATCGCATACAGCTCCCGATCGTAGGTACTGGACTTTTGTTTGCTGTTGATCAGCTTTCGAGAGAAGTATGCCAGTGGTTGATTACCTTTCTCGGTGCTTTGGTGTAAGACTGCTCGGTGCATCGGTGCCCGATGCGTCCACTTCTAGAGCCAAATTGGCATCAGCACACGGATGAGCAAGAAGAGCCACGTTCGCTAGATCCTGCTTACACTGCTCGAAGGCGACGATCGCTGTTTCATCCCACTTCAACGGAGTTTGATCATTTCGGACGTTGCACTTCATCATTGCATGGAGAATTTGCTGGTTTGTAGCTGCATGCGGAATGAACCGACGGTAAAAATTAATGGTACCCAGAAATCGTTTCAGCTGCTTCGTAACTGCTGGTCGCGGGAACTGCAAAATAGCCTCCACTTTGCTCGGTGTGGGTTTAATACCATTTTGGGTAATGAGGTGGCCAAGGAATACAACCTCAGGTTGGCCGATTTGGCACTTGCTGGGATTGATGGTGAGTCCATTTTCTCTCAGCCGCTCAAAGACCAGGCGAAGATGCTTTTTGTGTTGTTCGATGTCGTCGGATGCGATGCAAAGATCATCGACATAGGGGAAAACAAAATCAAAGTCTCCTAAAATATCGTGAAGATGTCTTTGCAACGTTTGCCCTGCGTTTCGGAGTCCGAATGTCATGAATTTGAAATCGAACAGTCCAAATGGAGTAGTAATAGCGGTTTTAGCGATGTCTTCCTGTGCAACGGGAATTTGGTGGTAAGCACGTTGCAGATCGATGCAAGAAAAAACCTTCTTGTTGTAGAGGATATTGGAAAAATCCTGAATGTGCGGTATAGGGTACCGATCAGGAATAGTAATCGCGTTTAGGTTCCTATAATCCCCGCAAGGACGCCATTTCCCATTAGTCTTCTTGACCATATGGAGTGGGCTAGCCCAAGCACTGTTGGATGGCTGACAAATACCCTGTTCCATCAAAAATCTGAACTCCGCTTTTGCTTCGTTCAGCTGATCGATTGGCAAACGACGTGGTCGGGAAAAAACTGGTTGACCTGTCGTAATAATTTGATGAACGGTTTTCGCTTTCGTAGGTCGGTGATTCATATTCAAAATGGTAATGTCTTGATATTCCCTGAGAATGTCGGCAAAAGGTGAATTCACGTCGAAGGTGGTGATTGTGGGTTCGGTTACGGCAGTGATGTCATTAATTTCCAGTCGAGTCTGATTGTCAATAAGTTTATTTCGTTTGAGATCCACCAGCAGGTCGTAATGTTTTAAAAAATCCGCCCCGATGATCGGCGGTTGAACATCAGCGATGGTGAATACCCAAACGAAAGAACGTCGAAGTCCAATGTCGATAGTGAGACGTTTGGTACCGTAGGTCTGAATTGCACTCCCATTGGTAGCGAAGAGTTGATGAAATTTCACAGGGTGGAGAAGTTCGTACGGAGACGGGGGAACAACAGAGATATCGGCACCAGTATCGATGAGGAATTTCTGGCATGTTTGCTGATCATGGACGTGAATTCTTCGAATTTCGATGGCTTGGTTCGTGTTGGCGTATGTTTTATCAGGTCGATTTATTTCAGGTTCGAATATGAGCTCGGATATTAGTTTTTTTCTGAACGTACATAGACGGGCATTTTTCCGTCGTAAAAAATACAAATAACATTTGCGTTATCTCCTTTTTGTTTCTCACACTTCCGAGCCTGTATTCCGTGGCGATAGTGGAACCAGCATATCCAACGGCGAGCTACTTTCGGTCGTGACGGCGTTCCATCGCGTTGTCCAGGCGAACGGGATTGATGGCGGCCTGTAGAACGCCCTCGTCGTCGGGAATCCCTCGAGAAAACTTCATCGAAGCGGCGAGTTAGCACTTCGATTCGGTGCTCCAAGCTGGAAATCCTCGTAGACTGGATTGTCGAAATTTCGTTGCGGGGCGCTTCCATGATTTTATCAGCGACCTTCGCTTGCTCATCAAGTGTGACGGTTGACATTGAAGCGATAATTGAACGGACGGTATTAGGCAGGGCACGTAGCCACAAATTCGTGATTTTGACTATTCGGACGTTTGTCCGTTTGATTTATTGCCCCTTTTTGTTTTGGGGATTCAATCCTTTGCTAATGATTGACTCTTGAATAGTAGCCAAATAATTTATGGTTTTTTGTACCTTTTGGAATACTGATTGAAGCTGTATTGTGGATCTGAATATAAAGATTAGACATGCCGGCCTTGAAAAGAGTTTTTCAACATATTCTTCGCTTAATTTTAAATTTTTCGACGAACCTTCTTCGATGATAGTTGCATCAACCTGGATCGGGAGTAGGCATACCTTGTTGTTTAGCCGCTTCATTGGTTTCTAGTGGTTTGGTACAAGACGGGTCTATGGTACTAGGTGAGGCCGTTTCGTCACTTAGTATATACTTCTAGGCGCCTTGGTTTGGTAGTTTCACTGAAGCGACCCGAAGAGAAGTAGAATTCGACGTTGAGATCAGCTGTTCCGAGATATGTGGCGTTCCTATGACTAGGGGCGCGATAATAACATCTGACGAGGCTCCTTGAGGTCGAGAGTAGGAGACATGCGATGAATCGACGAAGGGCCGCAGTAGTTGCGGTACAGATGATTTCGGCGACAACCTCAAGATGTGACGATTTGGCGATGACGCATACGAAGTCCGTCACATATGCTTGAACCGGAGTTCCCTTGCGGCTGGAAGGCTTGATGTGTACTGGGTCTGCAAAATCCACCTCAACGTACTGGAAGGAATATGTACGAATAATGATTACTAATAGAAGTTTACTTATAAGAAGCTCCATAAAGCGAGTTTTAGCCTTCACATTTACGACGTATTTGTGCGCCTTTCGTGTTAAATTTCTGCCAATATGCGTAAAAAATTCGGGCCGCATGACTGCTAACAAAAGTTGAGGACCACTGTAGAAGGTTCTTCGATGTGCTGCATTTGTGGCAAGCAATGTTAATGGGTGATTTTCTGACAGAACCAGCGAATTTGTATGATTTACTGGAACTGCGACATATTTGAGACGGCCACCGACTCGGATAAGACTATCCCTGAGCTTCGGATTGAGAAAGCTTTGACGAGATGGGCGAGAAATTTCGTTCCTTTCCGTATGTGTATGAATTTCGATAGTGAGTGCAGGTACAAGCGCAAGCGATGTTTGGTGTATTTCCGCGTACGAGATCAGATCGACTCGAGACGTACAGCCTGGAGTTGAATCATTAACGAAACGTCGACAGAGAGATCCCACACGCAGTAGTTCGATGTAGCAGGAATAGCGTTTGATGATATCACGGCTCGCAGTCGTAATATGTAAAGCTGATTTACGAATTTTATTATATTCTCCCGACAACAAATGGCGATGTGAAGGTGCGATGATATTGGGCCACGGTTGTTTTGTTGAATCGTCAAGAAGTTCTTTATTTATCGAGATTCCTGATTGGGATTTTGTCGATGTACCTAAGGCGACGCGTAATTTTGTTTCGGAGCTCACGGCTTGATGAAGCAATGAATTATTTGGTGGCTGTGCTATTTCCGTTGACGACAATTCACTCATATGCCCCAACACGACATATTCTTCAGAAAAATAGTGATACTGGGGTTTAGGTTCGACATTGGATTCGGAACTGCATTTTTTCGTTGGAGACCAACTGTCATTAGGAGAACAGGATTTTAATTCCCACATTTTGGGTTCCAAGGTATTTGATTTATCGAGATGACATGAGTGAAATGAGTGATGAACTACATGTTGAGGCACTTCTGTGCATTTGCCCGTTACGATCCATCCAAAAACTGTTTTTTGAAGTACATGATAATTATTTCCGAGACTAATTTTGCCATCACGAAGGATATCTGCGAAACATTCATTTCCTACGATGGCATCGATGGGACCGGAAACGTTGAAGGTAGCATCACCTAGACAAATGTGATGAGGAATGTTCCATTCAGCTACATCCACGGAGCTAGAAGGCAGCATTCTAGTTATCGACGGTTGTACGAGAAACGAGAGCTCCTTATGGAAGGCCGAGAAACGAGACGAGATGACGGCTGTTGCAGAGTAATTGACTTTTGCGACGGTTGAATCAATTCCTGCCACATCAGTTGGTGTGTGGATAAGATCGAGATTGAGTTTGTGGCATAATGCTTCTGTTATAAAGTTGCACTGCGATCCACTGTCGAGAAGTATTCGTGCCTGGAAACGCGTTCCATTCCGATTTTTGAAGTTGACTAAAGCTGTCCACAGCAAAATAGTCTTGTTGTGAGATTCCACTTGTGTAGTGAACGCATCAGGTGGGTTCGAGGTAGGTTCCAAATCTGACGATGACTTTGCGAAATAAGCTGATTGATCAGTGCGTGGAGCGAGAGTATGCGACAAGTGCGACAATGAAGAAGGACCAGGTTCGGTTTGGCTGGTTGGAATTTGGAACGACTGATTTGTTCTGTAAATATTTTGTGTAATCTGTTGATCTTCTACGGGTACAAGCGGTGGTAAATGGAGCAATGTGTTATGTTTGCGGTTACATTTTCGACAGGTTCCTGATGGACAGTTTCTGCAACTGTGGGCTGTTGTCTTCAAGCAATTTAAACACAGGCGATGTGTTTTCACGAGACCTAAACGTTCATGAGGCGATAGTTCAATGAATTTGCTGCAGCTCCCGAGAAAATGAGCTTGATCACAGCACTGACACGTGTGATGGGACGACGATAATGCTTCTGCTACGTGGAGAGTTGTTTTCCATGGCTTTGAATTTGTTTCTATGAATCGAGACTGGTGATGAACGTTGAATTGTGGTGAAAGCGATTGGAGATCGCTTGCGTGGTCTTGTAGAAATTTGATCATGTCGACATACGTTGGCATTCCATCGTTTGGAGTACTTACTGTATTTCCACTATTTCTCAATGAAAAATGTTCCCATTCACGTAGGGTATGATTATCTAATCGGAGGCTCAAATGATAAACGAGAATTGAGCTCCAGCGGTCTGCGGGTTCACCAAGACGCTTGAGAATTGAAACTTGCGTTCGAAGCTATCAACTAAGCCAAGCAAGGACTCAGGAGACTCCCGGCGAATTGCGGGGGTGTCAAACAGTGCCTTTAAGTGACACTTTATTAGCATTCTCTTGTTATCGTAACGATTGTTCAGAGTTTTCCAAGCCAAGGAATAATTTTCCGAGGAAACGGCAATCGAGTCAATCACTCGGAGGGCATCGCCCTTCAAACAACCTTTCAAGTATTGAAATTTTTGAATTTCATTCAATTGATTACTTGAGTGAACCGCAGTGTGGAAAGAATCGTGGAAAGATTGCCAATCTTCAAGTCTACCGCCATAATCGGGTAACTTGAGTTCCGGATATTTAATGTGATTAAATGACGTTTCCTTTGCCCTTGGCGGGTTCAGCCTTGCTTGTTCCGGTGAATATGTAGTTAGAATGGATTTGTAGACGTAGTACTGTTCTTCCAATTCATCGAGTGAGCTTTCATAGTCCTCTTCTGTTTCAGATAGAAGTTGCAACTCCAAAATCACTTCTCGATATTCGACAAAAAGTTGTTCCAACCGAGCCAACCTCACTGAAACCTGACCTAAATCTTTCTCCAAATAGAATTTTTTGACGAATTCACCAATCTTGTGGATCGACCTTTCAATATTATCAGCCCGCTTTTGAGCAATAGCGGTGCTATTGCTTGCTTTGGACTCTTCCGAGAGCATTGTGCTCGAATCGGAGAAAAATTCGTCTGGATCTAAGTCTAATGATGTAGAAAAATCTGGAACGAACCCACCTGATTTTAGCGTGCGTTGTTCTGTTGCGACACAGAAGACAGAAGCGACGACAGCGCTGAGCGGCGACAATTATGCGACGGGAATCACAGCAGGACGTTTTATGCCGACGGCGTTGATTCTCACTCCACAACGGTAATAAATATTTTCAATATTTCTTTCTGGTTCCACTATAATTTTTGTTGTTGCGATTTTTCACCACAGTTTGCGCGTAGTTTACGCGTGAATGTTCGACACAAGTTCGTGAAATAATGCTATTTGCGATCACCGGTTTTCCGGTTTGTTTATTCACTGATAATATGTTTGTAATGATACACTATTTTTCGACAAGTGTTACGGTTTTTCCGTTTTTATTTTTTTTTAAACCACTATTCTCTACCGAAGCACTTAAATTTTTCGACACTCAGCGGAGCGCAGTTAACGTGAATTATGTCACGTCGTTCAGAGCGAGTAAGACGGATAATCTGCACTAGATAATACACGTCTTCGAGAGAGTTTTAAATTTACTGACCGGCGAAAACAGAAAACTACGTCACTGCGCGGATCCGGCTCGAAGGACCATGTTTCGACACGACAAATGAAAATTAATTTTCGACACTGTTCGGCGAGAAGCGGTTTAAATGCGCGACAAAAGGATAAGTAATTTTCGAGATACAAACAAGAGATAACGAGATGCGTTTGGTTCAACAGATGTATTTCGAGTGTTCGTTTCCTTCATGTTACAGCGTTATATAGGCTGACCGGTGGCTATCGACTCAACTGAATTAGGATATAATAAAGGTTCCCTTTGACTGGACAATCGAACTGGATATTGAATTTCTATGCACTATTGGATGCTGTGATAAAGGAGACTTAGAAATTCTACGCGCGGTTATTTGAAATTTGCCTTTTGACTATTCGGACGTTTGTCCGTTTGATTTATTGCCCCTTTTTGTTTTGGGGATTCAATCCTTTGCTAATGATTGACTCTTGAATAGTAGCCAAATAATTTATGGTTTTTTGTACCTCTTGGAATACTGATTGAAGCTGTATTGTGGATCTGAATATAAAGATTAAACAGCTGCCGCTTTAATTGTATCGTAGCGGTCATTGTTCATGGACATATTGCACTGAGCGATGGCGGAATGGAAAAATTTAGCACGCGGTCCAAGCGCCACTATCACTGCATAGAACTTTTGTTTGTCATGTTTGACCTGGTTGACACTAAACGCGGCTTCCAGGCAAATGAACCACGTATCGACATCGTCCGGGTCGAAATCTGGATAGTTGATCTTAGCGATTACCGCGGGTTCACTATTTTCAGCTTTTACGGTGCTGTTCGAAGTGTTGGCTTCACCGTCAGTCATTGTGTCAATTGTGTGTAGATCTGAGTGTCTATTGTTAATTCCATTGAAGGGTGTGTGTATGTGTGGAGAATCGTTTATCTGATTCGTGATAATGATCGGGTGACCAGAGTGTTTCGCCACAATGGGAGTATTTAATGCACCCGTGGCCGAGTGGTTAGCGTCTCACATTATCATGCCGGGTGTTCGGGTTCGATTCCCGTTCTGGCCGGGGGATTTTTTCGTCAAAGAAATTTCCTTCGACTTGCACTGTGATCACGCGTATTCTAGAGCTTGCCCCTCGGAATACATTCAAGGCGTGTTATTTGGCTTAGAAAATCTCAACTAAGTATTAATAAATGACGCTAGTTAATGCAAACGTTGAGACGGCAAAAGTTCCACAGGGAACGTTAACGCCATTCAAGAAGAAGAAGAGTATTTAATTTGAAGTATCGCACAATTTTTTCCAACCCAAAGAAATCGCTGAATTTGAAGGTTGTCAAAAATATTAAATTTCAATATTCATTTATTTCTGTATTTCTCATTCTGTTTGTGATTCTGTGTGTTGTTGAGTAACATTTTTCAAGCATTATTCGTCTTCAGAGTGTCCATCTCTGAATGGAGCACAAAAGAAACGAATTTCCACTGCGTTTTAGAACAAATGAAGCATCTATATTCAACATGCTTAGGATTAGTATAGCAAACATTGTTCCCGAATGGCTTAAATTCGTTTGCCAAAATGTTTCCCCATGAACGATGGAAACACATTAAATCACGGAGCCCCATTCCGTTTGTCTGTTCCAAGCTCTGTTATCCGATTGGGATAGCTGACAAGGTGATATTTATTATGGATTCACTTTCTCTCGTGCTCGAGTTTCTCTGATTTGTACCTTTTCCGTAGTCACGTCCAGAGTCACTCTTTCCGTTCGCATTGTTCCTGTTCTGGCAGAGCTGGATTTTGTCTACCGTTGCAGTGACAGAGTTGCCACGTTTTCGTGGTTTTATTTATGCTTACGGAAATAAATTCCGATACTCCCATTTATTTGAGTTTACCATAGTCCTAAAGATCCAAATGGAATCTTTAGTAAAAAATACACAAAAAATCGAGATTGTATTCTTAACAATGACACAATATTTCCAATGTTCAAAATCTATATAGTTCCAATCACCCTTTTTGTACTGAATCCATTCTTTCCATTTTGTCTAAGAATGGTTTGAAACTGAAACTTGAAGAAATAGTATTCCTGTACATTAATTATACGAAACTCTACAGAATCATACCGCAAGGATCTGGCATCTCTGTTGAACCGAAAACATAAGAGATGGGAAAGAGGCTCCAACAATTTGCAATTTGGTCACGTTCACTTGTATTAATTGGGAAATTCCTCCTCCGTGACAGCACTTCCAAAAAGCACAGAAATAGATGTAACCGAATCGGTAGCATACGATATCGGAAAACGACGCCAATAACTTCATCTAATCAATGAGACGAACGATGTATCGATTTTTCGGAAACGTTTCACATTTCCAACAAAAACAACAACAATAACAAACTCACAGAGTTCCGTCGGTGTGATCTTAACATCAATCTGAGTGTGCTCATTGCAATGTTTACACCCCCATTTCTACACCATCTCTTTCTCTCTCTCTCTTTCTCTAAACAAACATTACCCAAAAGCAAATATTTATTCTGTGTGCATCACAGAGACACACGCGGACAGGCGATTGCTAGAGAGATGGAAAGACACCACACCGGATTCAATTGTCTTGTGGTTCCTCTCACATACCCCTGTGCCGTGGGCGCTGGAAACTGTTTAACGATGATGATCACCATCATCACCGCCGCAGCGTTTCAATCTCCCTCGACCATAACCACCATCAGCCATCAGCGGATGTGTTTGTGGTAGGAAATTACCGTGCCCCGATGTGGTCCGGGTGTCTCTCGGTGCGAAGGAGCATCACGGAATGCGGCCTCCAAAACACAATCGTCTGGGATGATGCGAGTCCATCCCACGCTGACTTCCGCGTTTTTGGCGCGGATCCGGAGACTGACTGACAGCGTGCGGCGCGTCAAATGTGTGCTGTTGGATTTAGCGGGGCAAACACGTTCCACATCCATATTAACATGTTTATTTTTGAGAAGTAGGTCCAGCGAATTCTGTGCTCAGCAACCCGCACCGGGATGATGTTGCTGCTGGATGATTTGTTTTTGTAACCTTCGTCGAAATGTGTGTACGGTGTGTTATGGTTCTTTTTATGCGCCGTCAAACTGATCATTGTGTCTGTATGTTGATCTTTCTTTTATTTCGGGGGGAAATCATGTTTCCAGTTTGTTGAATCTTATGACATAAATAATGGGAGACGAATTTGATGTTATTTTTGGAGCAAATGAAAACAACATTCATCCATGCATTCAAACTGATTTTTTTCAATCTATTTTTATTTATTTCGGGAGCAGGAAAACAGCAATTTATAACTTTAATGAGCTCAAATGTACGAAACGCTGAGAAAGGTTGTCACACATGTTGAAAACTGTAAATTATCTTTTATTCGTAGTAATCAAAAATAGGTAAAATTTTCTTCACCAAATGAACCTAGGTCGCGAAAAACACAAACAAATTTGTCTCGATGTTGACAACGAAATCTCTTTCATTTCATTGCTCTCATTCTTCACATTTTCCTTATTTTTGTAATTTTTTTTTATTTCCTAATGTTTCTTTCATCTTTCTTATTTTTATCATTCTTCTAATATTTTCTTTTTTTCAATTTTTTTCTTTTTTTTCCAAATTGGAAATTTCTGCTTTCGCGTTCTTTTCTAAGTAGAAAACTTTCCTAATTTTTCAAAATTTCCTCATTTTTCTAACTTTTAACAGTTTTCAAACGTTTAATATTGTTTTTTAATTAAATTTTTTTTTTGATTTTGTTTTCATTAATCTATTTCTTAATTTTTAATTTTTTTAAAATTTTCTTATTTTCACAATTTGAAATTAATTCATTCTTTTCCCATTCTTCTCATATTTCAAAACTTTAAAAGTTGAAAATTATTTAAGTTTTTCCAATTTTTCTAATCTTTTTGTTTTTTGTAAGTGAAAATCCTGCTCTATTCTTTCTAATTTTTAACTTTTCTGATATTTTTCAAATGTTACATAATATTTTTAGTTTCTTAGATTTCTGTATTTTTTCTCATTTCTCTAGTTTGTTGCATTTGTTTCATTTTTCGTTTTTTTTCATTATTTATATTTTTTTCGGATTTTTCTCTTCAGATTCTTTTAAATAAAAAAAAAGACGAATGATTTTTTCTTGTATTTCATAATTCTTCATAATTTCATAATTTATCCCATTTTGATTGATGATTTGATTGAATGATTGAATGATTTGATTGAATGATTTTTTCTTGTATTTCATAATTCTTCATAATTTCATAATTTCTCTCATTTTTAATAGTTTTACTATTACATTTTCAATTTTTTCCATCTTTTATCTAATTGTTGTTTTTATTTTTCGGATTTCTCAGTTTTTGATAAATTCGAGAAATTAGAAAAAAGGAGAAAAAATATTAACATGATTTTTTTTCTTATTTTCGTATTTTTCCATTTTTTCAGTTGTGCAAATTGCTTCATTTTTCATTTTTTTTAGGTGTTTCATTTTTACCTTTTTTTTTGTCGTTCATTGTTCTAATTTTTGACATTTTCCTAATTTTTCTTATTTTTCATTATTTTCAGTTATGTAAGTTATCTCATTTTTCAAATTTTGTGTTTTGGATGTTTAATTGTTTTCTTTATTTTTCTCATTTTCTTATTTTACAAGCTTTTGAAATTTGATAAATAGAAAAAATAGATAAATTTAAAAATCTTAGTATGACAGACAAAACAGCAGAATGAATATAAGAAAAAAAAATTAGGAAATGAGAAAATGATGAAAAATTTTCTAAAACGATTTTGTATCCTCATTTTAGAAAAATCCTAAGAGAAAAATCCAAGAAATGTGAAGAAAATGTGAAGAATAAAGAAATGAAAGAAAAATCAGAAATATTTAACAAAAGTTTTTTTTACATAGAAAAAAAATAGTAATTTTTTTTAAATATTGAAGACTTTAAAAAATTAAACCGTTTTTGATTGAGCGAAGTTAGAGAAAAATAGAAAACATGAAAAAATATGCAAAAATTACAAAAATGACAGATTTTTTTAAATTTTTTTTCAAAATTTCAATAATAGAAATAAAAAATTTTAAAATTAAAAAATGGAAATTTGAAAAAAATTAAAAAAGAAGAAAAATAAGAAGAATGAAAGATATGATATACGAAAGAAATGAAGGAAAAGAAAGATAGCGAAATATAGGTAAATTGAAAAAATAAAAACAGCAGAAATGAGAAAAATAAATAAAAAAATTAAAAATTGGAGAAAAAGGAAGGAATATTATGCATTTTAAAACTAAAAATTACTAAATTTTGAAATATTTAAAAATAAAAAAATGTTTACGGAACTGGAAAAATTAAAAAAAATAGAAAAATGAGGAAATGAAGAAAACAAGATAAATGATTGAAGAAATTGTAAAAAGAAAAAAGATTAAAAAGTTACTAAAATGAGATAAGCGTGTAAATCAAAATTAGAACAATAAAAAAAAATTATTTAGCAAAACATTAGGAAAATCTTAAAAAAAACCAGAAAAACTAGAAAAATAGATCCTCATTTTTCTTATTGCTTTCATTTATTTCATTTCTTTAATTTTGCACATTTTTTCATTTATTCTCTTTATTCTGATTTTTTTTTGAAGTTAAAAAATGAGTTCATTATAATGTTTAATGTTTTTTTCAATTTTTTAATTTTTTCGATTCTCTTATTTTTTTAAATTTAAATTTTTTTTTATTTTGAAAATATTTTAAATTTTATTTATTTCTCAATATTTTTTTCTTATTTTTCAAACGAGTAAATCCATTGTAAATGACAAATCTATAGGCCTTCCCGAAAACAAAATTTATTTCTTTTCTTTTCGCTGACAAAAAAGTTATTTTAAAAACTAAAATTGATTTTTCTCAAAAACGTATATATGAATTACCCTTACAATTTCCAACAAGTTGTCCATACATCGGAAGATGAGCACTTTTACAGGGAAAAAGTTTTTCGAACAACAACTTTTTCATGTTTTCTTCGAAAAAAATACAACTTATGCTAATTTTGTTTAAAGTCAAGATAGCGTATTCGACAAAGTTTTAGATCTTGTTGAAATATAAAATTTTGTCGAAGACATCAACTTTCTATCTTTTGTAGTTTTTGGAATATAAATCATTTTTGTATGAAGACTCCTGAAAAAAATAGTGTTTTGTTCGTAACTTTTCTGTGTGTAAATTCTCACGTTTGACATGTTCTTGACATGTTTCTAAATAGAGAAAAGTTAGCAGAGTATGGAAATTGCGATAATTCATAAATTCAATAAAAATATTATGAATTAAACAGTAATACTATTTTTTCAAGGAAAGAAATGAAAAAGTTGTTGCTCTAACAACTCTTTCCATGTAAATGTGTCCATCGTCCGATGTATGGAAATCATGTTGGAAATTTTAACGGCTATTTATATCTATTTTTTACAGAATTTTAAAAGCATATGTTTTCGACAAAAATTAATTTTGATCACCAAAATTTTTTTTTTTTCAATTTCAATTTTTTTTCCAAAAAATTCATTGATAATTTTTAATGAAAATCCAAGTGTTTTCTTACATTTCTTTCTCTGACCAACTTTTTGTAGCCTTTTCCAAAATTTTTTTGGCAACTTTTTTGTGAAAATTTAAACAATTTCCTACATTTCATCCTTTGACAATAATTTTGTAGGTATCATAGTTTTGAAGTTATAAATTTTTGTAAAAAAATAAGAAAAAAAAATGTTTTTTTTCCAAACTTAATAAAATTATAAAACTTTTCAAATTTATCACGCATTCGATAATATTTGTATTTCAATATTTTTAATTTAAATGATTTTATTAAATTTTAAATGTGCTGAATAATTCACGGAATTTTTCTGATTTTCACAATTTTCAAAATTGTTCTTTTTTCCCATTCTTTCCATATTTCAAACTTCAAAATTCTTTGTCAAAGTTTTTGTCAATTTGTCAAAGTTTCAAAATTTTCTAATCTTTTTGAATCTTTTTCCTAGAAGAAAACATTTCCTATTTTTTCTAATTTTTCTTTAAATTTTTCGAATGTTCCATATATATTATACATACATATTCCTTTCAGTTTTTTTTTCATTTATGCAATGTTTCTTATCTCTCTAATTTCTTTCATGTATTTCTTTTCTCTCATTTGTCGCATTTTTCTCATTGTCTCATTGATTTTCGCCTTCAGATTCTTTTTAATTAGAAAAATAATACAATTGTTTTGATTTTCAAAATTTTCAGAATTTCACCATGTTCGATACATTCGGAAAACTATAAATAGTACAAATTAGAAAATAAAAAAAAAATATTAAGATACAATTTTCGATTTTTTTTTCAAATTTTTATTTTTTTTAATTATTTTCAAATAAAATTATTCATATTTTCAGTTATGTAATTAGTCTGCTTTTTCTAATTTTTTTTGCGATTCTTTTTCCTTCCCCATTTTCTAATTTTACAAGCTATTTAAATTTGAAAAACGTGAAAAGTTAAAAAAACTAAACCATTAGAAAAAAAGAAAAATAAAAAAAAAAATCTTAATTATAACAAACAGTTATTCTAATGAACAAATAACAAAACAAAATAAAGAAATAATATGAAAAAATGAGAAAAATGGTGAAAACTTGAAAAAAAATAATTTTTTCTTGATTTTCTAATTGAAAAAAATCTAAAGAGAAAAATATGAAAAAAATAGAAAAACAATTAAAAATCAAAGGAATGGAACCAATGAAAATAAATAAATTTGAAAACAGAATGAATTATTTATTTATTAAATTAAATAAAAAAAACTTTGGAGAATTGAAAATTTTAAGAAATTGAAAAAAAAATAAGAAAAAATGAATGATGAGAGAAAAATTGATTATTAGAAAAATGAAAAATATGAAAAATAAAAGAAATGAAAGAAAAGACTAGTTCATGCAAAATTTGAAAAAATAAAAGCAGAAAACGGGAGAAATGAGAAAAATGAAAGCCTTAAAAACTTTGAAAAATTGGAAAAGTAAGGACAGTTTAAAAAAATTGAGAGATATTTTCAAAAAGATTAAACAATTAAAAAATTAGAAAAATTACTAAATGAAGGAATTGAGATAAACGATTTAAAAACTTGTGGAAATAAGAAAGATTAAAAATTTAAAAAAAGTGAACAATCAGAAAAATGTAAAAAATTGGAAGAATTTAATAATCAGAAAATTTTGAAAAAATTGAAAAACTAAAGAAATGAACAGAAAAACAGATGCTCATTCTTCTCATCACGTTCATTCATTTAATTTTTTTTTAAATTTTTCACATGTTTCTCATTTTTGCTCTTTATTCTGATTTTTCTGTTCTTCTGTTCAGAGTTTTTTTAAACAGAAAAATGAGAAAAACGAGTACATTTTTATTTTTCAATATTTTCAAAATTTTTCTAACAAATCAAAATATTTCGACGAAAAAAATATCGAGAAATTAGTATATATAGAAATAATTTAAAGTAAAAAGTGAAAAAAATTAAAAATCAATGAAATGAAAACAAACAGGGAAAAATCAGATTCTAACAATTTTTGATAAATTCAAAAAAATAGGAAAAGCAGTAAAATTTTGAAAAAAAATATTTTTTTTTAATTTATTCTATCTTATCTAACTTTTTAAATTTTAAATTTTCAATTTCTAATTTTATTTATAATTTTTTTTTCCAATTTATCAAATTTTGGTTTTTTTTATTTTTTCAAATGTTTCATTATTGTTTCAACCAGAAAACATATTTATAGAAAATAAAGATAACAATTCTTTTTTAAGGTTTTTCAATTTTAATTTTTGTTTTTCGCATTTTGGTTTTTTTAAAGTACTTTTATCCAATTTTCTAACTTTTTTCATTTTTTTAAAATGTTTTTCATTTCTCATTTGTCAATTCTAATTTTTTATTTTTCACTTCTCATTTTTGATCATTTTCTAGATTCACGAAATCGATAAATATCAACATTGGCCACCGCACCTAAAACCTAAAATAGCGTAAATCAGTGCAAATGGAAAGCGTGAATCTGGACCTGACTACGGAAAAGGTATAAACAAACACAAATGAGAGAAAAAGAATCCATAATAAATACCACCTTGTCAGGTATCATAATCGGTAACGAAGCTCATAGACACATATAGACAGGAGGGGCATCGTGATTTAATATTCTACCATCGTTCTTGGGGAACATTTTGGCACACTCGAAGCAACGTAATTTTTTCTCATAGAGACATATGGACGAATATATGAACAGTCGGAAGAATGAACAGAGATTCGTAATTTCTACGTTACTTGTCGATTAGATTTTTTGTATATTTCAGAATCCAGTTTAAATTATTCATCTTGTGATGGACACCTTGAATTTTACCGAACTAAAATTTTGCTTCAGTTTGCTCAATAGAAATGCTTGAATCAAAAGTACTGCCTTTATGAGGCTAAGTTTGATGAAACCAGAATCACAATCAGATATCTGAAGTAGGGGAATATCGGGTTAACTCAGATGGTAATTTAACCTTAAATTGAAGTCTGGATATCACTCGAATGAGCACACAACATTTGAACAAAATCAGAGCAAATTATTTGGTAGAGAAAAATAAATATGTCCTTCTATCTGTGTGTCCTGTAGACTCGAAAATCTTTGAACCAATTGTTTATATAAGGTTTCTCAGACAGATGAGATGTGATGAATAAGGAAAAAAAACATCAAAAATAGATGTATTTGACTGAGGTTTGCTTCAGTGATTTTGAAATGACACCTTTAAACTTTTCTACATTACTTGAAACACCGTTCAAAACTATAAAAACTCACCTCGGCGATATCGTTCCGAGCGGCGGCTTCCAGCAGCACCACGCTATCCTCGAACGTGATGTGCCGCTTGTAGGAGGACATGTGCTGCTGATTGCCCATCCGGTCCTTGCTCCGCTGGGCCTTGAGCCATTCCTTCTCGCGCTGTTTGGCCACCTTCAGCTGTTGCGCGCGTCGCCTGTAATCCAAAATTTGGAGAGTGATTAGCATTTTTCTAATAGATAAGAAATAACGCGCCATGACACCATCCTTCTTCACCGGCTTCTTATTTTCCAACGCCCGTTATGTTTGTGTGTGTGTGCGGGTGGTCTCTAGTTTCGCTTAATCCCCCGACCATCATTTAGAGAAGAAGACGAGCGGACTTTCTTGGACCTGGTCCAGAAATGAACTGAATCAGGGCATCCTCCTCTGGGGGTGATTTAGGTTCAATGGCTGTGCTCCCAGAAACACTACATCATCACTGCAGGGACAGGACGACGAACGGCGGACCTCGCTAGCAAAAAACTTGCTGCTGAGTTTGCTCAATGTGCCAGGGATTAGGTGTTAATATTTAAAGAGACTTGGGGCAGTCGTCTTCCTGAGGGGGCTGCACTTTCGGCGGCAGAGAGTGGGAACAATAATCCGCACCGAATAACTAACTTATGCACGGAATGGGAAGTGTCGTTTTTTTCGGGGTTTTCACGATGTGAAAAGGAAAAGTTTTCCCATGGGAGGTGGTAAACAATTCAATTGGCTCAAAGCAGGATTATGTTGGATGAAGTGTACAAACAATCTGCAGGATAAAGTCCCACATTATGGCATGTCCATCACACAAGAGGTGAATACGTAATACGTGGAAGAGACATATTGGAACATCGATCATATTGTGTAACGCTATGAATCCTGAGCGAGCGATCCAGCACCATTGTCAGATGACAGAACATCGTGGAAAACGACCCGGTTCAGCGGATGTCCTCGTTTAAGGATTGAATGACTAGCAATAAGTTTGTGGTTCATTCGCTATCCAACTCTTGACGAGTAAAGTTCAGTGTCGGTATTGTGCGTTGCCACTTTTGCTATTGTGCTATTGGTATAGTGTACGAGTGAAGGTCATTGCTGTCCGCTTTCGAATTGACCTTTTGTGAAGTGGAACAAAGGAACAAAGGAAGCAGCGCTCTTGCAGCTTACAGCCCTTGACGGCTGTTGAACATCGGCATAACGGGATCGCCATCGTGTGGCTGTCGTTAACGGGAATTATCATCACGTGACCGTGTAAGCTATTCTTGCGCTATTGTGTTGTCTCCATAGCGCGTAGCCTCTGTCTCTCCCTGATTAGGGCAGTAGGCGGCTATATTTATTATTAATATTATTATTCAACTCATTTGTTCATTGTTTAATATTATTATCATAATTTTTCTTTGTTTTGTTTTTTTTTTCTAGAGATTATTGTTAAAATCAATAATATATTAGAAATAAGACAGAAATTTTTGTAAAATGGAGGATAGTGGAGGATCTCCAGAGATGGAGATCTCCGATAATGAATCTCATACAAGATCGGGGAAAAACATAAATGAGTCCCTCATAAAGAAGATAATTCTTCTGGGGACGAATCCGCTCATACTTCCAAGCCCCCCTCTAAAAAAATTGCAAGCCTCCCTTCTCAACCTGTTACTTCCACTCCCTCTCTCCCATCGTCGATTTCGCTTCCCCCTTCTGATGATACCGATCCAACCCAATCCTCGTCCTCGTCCTCGTCCTCGTCTTCTCCCTCTGTTGTCTCCGCTCCACGTGTCAGAGTTTATCCAGAAGATGCACCTGGAACTGGCCCGTGGGTTGTTTTCTTCCGGCCAAAACCAAAAGGAAAAAGTCTTAACGTGATTCAGATCATGAAAGATCTGGCCAGATACTCTTCTGTATCTGAAATTCGCGGGGTTAGACCGAACAAATTGCGAGTTGTCATGAATGACCGGAAACACGCAAACGAGATTGTTGCTGACCAACACTTCACTCTCGAATATCGAACAATTATACCCTCCCATAACGTAGAAATTGAGGGGGTGATAACTGAAACGGGTCTGACGAGCGAACAAATAAAAAAAAGAAGGAAAAGGCAAGTTCAAGAAGCTCCCCTCAATGGAAGTAAAGATATTGGACTGTCGCCAACTCGGGAAACTCTCTCATGATGGGGACCAACCTAAATTTACGCCGTCAGAGTCGTTTCGAGTCACCTTTGCAGGTGCCGCCCTCACTGACTACGTTATGGTGGACAAATTGAGACTACCTGTGCGACTCTTCGTGCCAAAGCCCATGACTTGTAACAAATGCAAGTCAGTTGGTCACACAGCAGATTATTGTGCCAACAAGGAGCGCTGTGCCACTTGCGGAGAGCAACATGTGGACAAATCCTGCAGTGCGACTGAGCATAAGTGTCCATATTGCGGAGGAACTCCACACGTGCTCTCAGCTTGTGAAACTTACAAGAGTCGCTGGGAGAAACAGAAGCGCTCTTTAAAGGAACGCTCGAAGCGCACATTTGCGGAAATTTTAAAGGGCGCTTCGCCACTGTCCCAACAACAAGAACAACTAATCTCAACACATAATACCTTTTCCACGTTGCCAGTTGATGAAATGGAAGCGGACACAGCTAGCGGGGGCACACCGTTTATTTTCAAAGGGAATCCCCGGCGCAAAAATGTGACCACTCCCAAAGTTCAAGAACAAGTCCCTCCGGTGATACCCCCTGTTAGCTTGCCTAAAAAATCGAGTGCAGCGGACAAGCAAAATCAGGTTCCTCCTGGTTTCCGTGGGAATAGTTCATCTTCGAACGACCCAGCACTCGAGGGGACATCAAAAACCCCAACTGTCCCTATTTTTCCGTCCAGCTCAACTTCCCAATCGGGATTTATAAAGTTGTCTGACCTTTTGGATCAAATCTTCAAGTGTTTTAATGTTTCCGACTCCATCAGAACCATTGTCATCTCAATGCTTCCAGTGTTAAAGACAATTTTGCAACAATTGATGCAAACATGGCCCCTCCTTGCAATGATTATCTCTCTTGATGTCTAATTCAAATAGAGAGGTCGGAGATATCACTGTTTTACAATGGAATTGTCGTAGTCTTATCCCTAAATTGGATACATTCAAATTTTTAATTCATAAGTTCAATTGTGATGTTTTTGCTCTGTCCGAAACTTGGCTTTCTTCGCGAGATGATATCTCTTTCCACGATTTTAATATTATACGCTTGGACCGTGATGATAGATACGGAGGGGTACTATTGGGGATCAATAAGTGCCACTCATTTTTTAGAATTGACCTTCCACCTATTGGAGGGATCGAAGCTGTTGCTTGTCATGCAAACATCAGAGGCAAAGACCTCTGTATTGTCAGCTTGTATTGGCCTCCGAGAGCTGCGGTTAGCCGCAAACAACTTGATGACATGTGCTCACTCCTTCCTGAGCCACGATTGATCTTGGGAGACTTCAACTCTCACGGAACTGCCTGGGGGGAACAGTACGACGACAATCGTTCATTGTTGATATATGATCTTTGTAACAGCTTCAATATGACCGTTTTGAACACTGGGGAAACAACACGTGTACCTAAACCTCCTGCTAACCCAAGTGCTCTTGACCTCTCGCTTTGCTCGAATTCACTATCGTTAGATTGCGAGTGGAATGTAATCCAGGACCCCAACGGTAGTGATCACTTGCCAATCAAAATTTCCATCACCATTGGGTCGAATTCTTCTGAATCTATAAACATGGCATATGACCTCACAAGACACATTGACTGGAAAAAATATACGGACGCGATTGCTCTAGCCATCAATTCCAGAGATGGTTTGCCTCCATTGGAGGAGTATAACTTCCTTTCTCGTTTGACCTATGACAGCGCGGTTCGCGCTCAAACGAAACCCATCCCAGGTTCCACTATTCGTCGAAGGCCTCCCAATCTATGGTGGGATAGCCAGTGTTCCAAGCTTTATGTAGAAAAATCGAATGCATTTAAAGCTTTTCGAAAACGTGGAACCCCTGAAAATTTTCAAACGTATTTAGCCCTTGAAGATCAATTTAAAAACTTAATCAAAGGGAAAAAACGTGCTTATTGGCGAAATTTCGTGGGAGGTTTGTCACGAGAAACGTCAATGAAAAAATTATGGAAAGTGGCTCGAAACATGAGAAATCGCTCTTCAACGAATGAAAGCGAAGAATATTCACATCGATGGATTTTTAATTTTGCACGGAAGGTTTGTCCCGATTCCGCTCCTGTGCAAAAAATTGTTCGAGATATACCACAAGATAGGTGCTCTTGCTCTCCTTTCATGTAACAATTCTGCTCCGGGATCGGATAGTTCGGTTCAACTTGCTGAAAAACCTCCCTGATGTGGCAAAACATCGCTTGTTGAATTTATTCAATCGGTTTCTGTAGTATAATATTGTTCCAGATGATTGGAGACATGTGCGAATTATAGCTATTAAAAAACCCGGAAAACCCGCGTCCGACTTCAATTCGTACCGCCCAATAGCAATGCTGTCTTGTATACGGAAATTGTTGGAGAAAATGATCTTGTTTCGACTTGATCGATGGGTTGAAACGAATGGCCTACTCTCAGATACACAATATGGGTTCCGCAGGGGCAAGGGGACGAATGATTGTCTTGCGTTGCTTTCTTCAGAAATTCAAATGGCTTACGCCGAACAAAAACAAATGGCTTCAGTATTCTTGGACATAAAGGGGGCCTTCGATTCTGTTTCAATAGAGGTTTTGTCGGACAAATTACACTCTCGGGGTCTGCCGCCTCTATTGAATAATATGTTATATAACTTGCTTTGTGAGAAACATTTGAACTTTTCTCACGGAGATTCGGCAGTAAGTCGGGTCTCTTACATGGGCCTCCCCCAGGGCTCATGTTTAAGCCCCCTTTTGTACAACTTCTATGTAAGCGACATCGACAATTGCCTTACACAAAATTGCAGCCTAAGACAACTTTCAGATGATGGAGTGGTGTCTGTCGTAGGATCAAACGAACCTGACCTGCAAGGACCCTTACAAGATACTTTGAACAATTTTTCAGCCTGAGCCATTGGTCTAGGGATCGAATTCTCCACGGAGAAAACAGAGATGGTGGTTTTTTCTAGGAAGCATAGACCAGCAAAACCAAAGCTTCAACTTTTGGGTAAACCGATCACTCATGCTATGTCATTCAAGTATCTTGGGGTCTGGTTCGACTCCAAATGTACTTGGGGGGCCCATATTAGGTATCTGAGTAAAAAATGTCAACAAAGAATAAACTTTCTCCGTACAATTACCGGCACCTGGTGGGGAGCCCACCCAGAAGATCTTATAATGTTGTATCGAACAACTATTCTCTCAGTGATGGAGTATGGCAGTTTCTGTTTTCAATCAGCTGCCAAAACACACCTCATTAAACTCGAGCGAATTCAGTATCTTTGTCCCCGTATTGCGTTGGGATGTATGCCCTCAACGCATACCATGAGTCTCGAGGTTTTGGCAGGCCTACTCCCACTAAAAGATCGCTTCAATTTATTATCTCTTCGGTTCTTCATCCGGTGTAAGGTCATGAACCCATTGGTGATCGGAAATTTTGAGCAGCTGATCGAGCTAAATTTTCACTCCGGATTCATGAGTTCATATCATGAATTCATCTCCATGCAGGTTGATCCTTCTTCGTATATTCCCAACCGTGTTTGTTTCCCTGACTACATCAATTCCTCTGTGCATTTTGATCTGTCCATGAAGCAAGATATCCATGGATATTCAGATTACCAACGATCGAGGATCGCTCCAACGATCTTCGATGAAAAGTATGGGGGTATCAATTGTGATAATATGTACTTTACTGATGGGTCCACTATAAACGAGTCCACAGGATTTGGAGTGTTCAACGAATTTTTTAGCACCTCCCACAGTCTTCAGAATCCTTGCTCAGTGTATATTGCTGAATTGGCAGCAATTCATTGGGCGCTGGACAGCGTCGCCTCACGACCTGTTGAACACTATTACATTGTAACGGATAGTCTTAGCTCTGTCGAAGCTATCCGTTCAGTGAGGCCGGAAAAGCACTCGCCGTACTTCCTTGAGAGAATACGAGAAATTTTGAGTGCTTTATCCAGACGCTGTTATGTCATTACCTTTATCAGGGTCCCTTCACATTGCTCAATTCCGGGTAATGAGAGGGCTGACTCATTAGCAAAGGTAGGAGCAATTGAAGGCGATATTTATCAGCGTCAAATCGCCTTCAATGAATTTTATTCTTTAGTCCGCAAAAATACCATCGCTAACTGGCAACGCAAGTGGAATGAAGATGAATTGGGCCGTTGGTTTCACTCGATTATCCCTAAGGTTAGCCTCAAACCGTGGTTCAAAAGTCTGGACTTGAGTCGGGACTTTATTCGCACCTTCTCCCGACTCATGTCCAATCACTGTTCGTTAGATGCACTACTCTTTCGTTTCAATCTTGCCAGCAGCAATATCTGCGTTTGTGGCCAAGGTTATCACGACATCGAGCACATTGTTTGGTCGTGCGAGGTGTATCTGGTCGCCAGATCGAATTTAGAAAACTCCCTTCGGGCCCGAGGAAGACAGCCCAATGTGCCGGTGAGAGATGTGTTGGCTCGGTTAGACCTTGATTATATGTCCCATATATATGTTTTCCTTAAAGCTATAGATCTTCGTGTGTGATTGTCCCTACATCCTTAAACCCTCCTTTCCTTCCTTTGCGGGTAATCCGTCCCCTTGCTATAAATAGTAGAATAAGTTGAAATGTAAATAAACTATAGATATACGAATAGATTTAAGAATTGAGTGCTCATCAACATTGTTACAATTTCCTTATATCCCATCCTTCTCCTAAAAATATGTCACCCTCCTAAACTCGAGTACACCGCGAGTAATCGGTTTTCCACCTTACTAACCATAGATGTAAGAAAATTGTTTATATATATAGTTTTAAAATTATATTTAAGAATTCGGCTCCTTTAAACTTAAGTAACTGAGCCTGTAAACATAAATGAATTTATAAAAAAAGAAAAGTTTGTGGTAGGATGGTAATAAGATATTCAGATCAGACAAGAGTAAATCCATCTCTTATCTTTGATTAATTCCAATTTATGGGCAGAAACGAAGCGGACTGACTCTTTTTTTATCAATTCGATGTTTCGCCTTCGTTACGCGAAGCTTCGAACGCTTTCGAGGTAATCGATGTGACATCGAAAATGTCCCCACGTGTCGGTCAGAGAAAATCTGAAAAGTCCCGTCGAGGTGTGACATTTTTAGGTCCGCCGACAGAGTCAATATTTTATCTCTATTGTATTTGGAGATTGCATCAATACAGCTAGTATTTTATTCGGTTGAGATTGTCCATCGTTCGTTGAGCTGGGTTCGGGAATTCGATATGAAACGAATCTGAATTTGGAATCGTTCTGATTCAGAATCCAAAAGCAACCATTTCAGAATCCTTGACATTCTGAACTCTCTAAGATATCTGCACATATTCCCCCCAGGAATGTGAAACTTCAATTCGAATCTTTAAAAAAATTAAATGTGGATCTAGAGGTGTCTACATCTCAATCAGAAATTGTGACGTATCTGAAATTTAATTCAGAAATTTGGAATTCCAATCCGGATCTTGGAATCTGGAATCTGAACATTTAGTCTTTGAACTGAAACCTGATTAAGTGAATTCCAAAATATGAATGTTAAATTTGTATTCGGGTTTCGGAATGTGGAATTCGTGAACAAGAATCACTAGCTTGATTCATAATATTGGTCATTCTTATTTTTACGTTTGGATTTCTGATTTGAAACTCTAGTTGTCAGATCGGGATCCCGGATTCCAGAATGCAGATAATAGATTTTCAAAAAACAAATATTAGCTTTCTGAAATTCTGAGCTCCAATTTGATTGTTTCGGAGACCAAATTCATATCTCACCAGATTTTAGATTTCAGAATCCAGATTCAAAATTTAGGTTCCAATATCAGATTCCAAATCAAGATTGCAGATTCAGATTCCCTCTCTGTGACGATGTTCTAAATTCAGAAATTCAGGAATATTTATTTTCCAGATGTCACAGAAGAAGATACAAGATTCTAAAGTGTCAAATCCATATGGTAGATGGTAGATTACAGATTCAGAATCATATTCCTAATTGAGGTTCCAGATTCCATTCAGATGCCAAATTCTGAGTCCGATTTTCAGTTTCCAGATAACACATTCCAATTCGCAGATTATATATTCGAACTACTGATCTAGGTTCTAAATTCAAAATCTCGATTCCAGATACCGCACATGCAATCCCAATCCCAATCAGGGTGTGATCAAATAAAATTGGGTTCTTGAACCTTTTATCGGAACTGCGAATCAGAAACCTGGAATTCGATTCTGCCGGAATATGGAATCCAAAACCGTGGAACTAGAACCGCGGATGTGGAACCTGAAAAACAAGAATCTTATTATATTTTAATTATATTTTTCGTGATTCTCGTTTCTGGTTTTTGAGATTTCTTTTTCCGATTGTTTTCATTTTTGTAATTTTATTCGGCTAAGCATTTTATTTTCGAATTGGAATTATTTTTATTTTTATTTGCTTTATCTTAAGCACTTTTTTCTGAATTTCTATTTTCTAATCTTCTTGTCTTAATTCCTTTTTCAATATTTTTGATTATTTTTTATATCATTTCATAATGGTATTTTTTCTTCAAATTCTTTTGTTTTTTAATCAAAAACTCAAATAAAATCACGATTACTTTCAAATTCATTGAGTATTTGAAAGTAGTAATCTGAAGGAACATCATAGAAATATAATCCTGAAACGGATTAGAGCAAAAAATCAATGAAAAGAATAAAACAGGAATTCAAAAGCAGTAAATCGTTATTATAAATAGAATTCAAATAGATAGAATTTTAAATATAATGA
This sequence comes from Toxorhynchites rutilus septentrionalis, assembly GCF_029784135.1. Classification (NCBI taxonomy): domain Eukaryota; kingdom Metazoa; phylum Arthropoda; class Insecta; order Diptera; family Culicidae; genus Toxorhynchites; species Toxorhynchites rutilus. Next base: position 28,698,763 of record NC_073745.1, read on the forward strand.
AAATAGAATTTAAAATGAGTGAATTCAGAGAAATAATAAAAAAAAATTAATTGAGAAAATTGAGTCAGATAAAGCAAATCATGACAATAAATCAAACGAAAATATTAATGAAAAAAGAGTTTAAAACAGAAGAACTTATTTCAGCAGAACAGAAATTAAGACAAAAAAATGTTAAAAACGATTCTATCAAAACCGACTTTGAAAGAATTACAATTAATTACAGAATTACAATTACAATATAGACTGGAATTGGTATTTACGCGGCGGATACGTGGCGCGTAAAAAAGACCGCGTAATTCCAAAAATCCGCGTAAAAAACTGAGTTAATTCCAAAATCCGTGTAAAAATAAACTGCGTAAATTGTGATACAATACAAATTTATTTCGTGAAAAGTCACATCAATTAGCACATAAAATCTGGTTACACTGGAATGTCTTTTTATGCGGTTGATACGATTCGCGTAGAATAAAACGCGTAAATTCCGAAATCCGCTTAAGAAAAACCGCGTAAAACCCTCAAACTTTTTTGCGCAGTTTGAGCCACGTAAAAAGCGACTTCGGTGTATACAATTACCACTAAAGCTACCACGAGGGGTCAAATGACCCATTTTAAACTTTTAGTCAACATTTTCTTGCGAATTACATTGTCATATTACATTTACCTTCACTACTTTTCCTAAAACATACATCGAATGTAATTTTTAGTGTTACTCCTCTCTTGTTATTTTTTTTACTGAGAAATATATGTAATCTGCCCTAACTACCGAAACGGGTAATTTGCCCTTGCAAACATTTCTATGATATCAGAAAGGTTGTACCATTGCATTACACATTGTTTGCTATTGCTTTATATATTTTGTTGTATTTGTGAATTAATAGTGAATGATCAGAATTAATTGTATAGCTGACTATCCAAGCGAGCTAACAGTAACCATTCCCAGTTACAGTGCTATTTTGCGTGTCAAAAATTGTAATTGCAATATTTTGCTAATAATTGTTATCCCAAAATGTCGAAATATACAGCAGAAATATGGTATGTCACGTTTCTCAACAAAACTTTATAAATCGTGTCATTGTTCACTAACTATTTACAAAAGGGTCACTTGACCCGCTGTGGTAGGAATAGGTATACATGAAACATAGGTAGGTTTTGGTGTTAAAGAAAGCACAATTAAAAACTTGTTTTTTTCAGTTCCGATTTGCGTCTTTTTCTAATTTTGTTTATCTCAGTGATTTTTTTCTCGATTTATTTTTCCGGTTTGAAGAAAAAATTGATTACAGTTTTATTCGAATAACATTTAATAAATGCTTTTATTTTGCTGGAATTTTTGTTTTTTCTATTTCCTTTTCCTGAATGTTAATTGCTTTTCTTAAGTTACTTTCCCGAATTTATTTTTCTTGATGAATCCTAAATTCTTACTTGTTTTCCATTGTTTTTCGTCACGTATTTTTGAGATTCTGTGTTTCAGAATAACTTTCTTGGTTATTTTGCTGAATTTCTAGGATGGATTTATTCGTCTGATTCGTTTTATCACCCATTTCTTAGGTTTCTTTCACTGATTTATTTCTCTTAATTTCCATTTTCAAGTGTTTTTTTTTTTGCAGTTTTATATTTTATTTTATTTTCCTAATTTTTTTTATTTTGAATTTGCTTAATTCATAACTCGAATTGTTTTAAGTTCTTCAAAATTTCTCTGTTTTTTTTGTAATTAGTTTAATTCCTTTTTGTGTTTTCTATGTTATCTCTTCGTTTGACTATGTTTTGTGATTATTCTTGATTTCCATCTCCTTCATTTCATTCTTCACAATTGAATTCGTCTGACATTTTTTCTGAAGTGTTCTTTTTTTGCAATTTAGTCTTTACGACTATCTTTTTTCGATTTATTAGGATTTTTGTTAGGGTTTGACATGGATTCTTTGCGCTGTTTTATTGTATTTGTCTTGTTTAGATTGAACATTTTACATCCTTCAAATTGACCTGTATTCTGGTATTTTGTATTTTTTTCTGTTTTTCCTCCATTGCGTTCATTTGACTATTGGTTTATTTTGTTTCAATTCGTTTTCTTTCCAAATATCAGAATTGTTAGTTTTTTTTTTGTAATTAATTACACGTGATGTTCTTCCGAGTTCATTTTGCTGAATTTATTTTCTCAAAATAATTCCTAAATCTCTTGTATGAAAATTTTTTTTCCTAAATTTCATTCCCGAATTAATTTCTCTTTGTGCATTTTATATTCTTTCAGAATTTCGTTTACCATTACGTTATTTTTTTAAATTCTGTCTGTCTTTTTTTTTACTTTTTTTGGTTTTTTGCTGGGTTTCTTGGTTGGATTAATTCTTCTGATTCGCTTTATCACCCATTTCTTAATTTTAAGAAATCAGAAATATTGACTTCTTTTCGAAATTTCTTTCTCTAAATAGTTTTTGGGATTCATTCTCCATATTTTTCCAATTCTTTTATATCAGTTATTTTTTTTTTCGATCAGTATTTTTCAACCATCTCTAAAATTTTTATCGGGGAATAATTTTTTTATCATTATTTTCTTTTATTTTTTTAAAATTTATAATTGAAACTGTTTTTTTTTGCATTACCCACATTTGATTTGCCATATTTATTTCCGATTTTTTTAATTTTTTTATTTTGTTCTACACCCATATTTGCTATACGACCGCTCTTTGTACGGAATTTCGCTATAACGGCCATCTTCAATTAAGACACGTTTTCGAATTACGGCCTAAAATGTTTCGCTATAGCGGCAAAAAAAAATTCTTTTGCGTCGATATATCTACATGTAAACTCTTTTACATTTCCTCTTGTTTACGAGCTTTATTCAGTGTGTGGTTTAGACTTGTCTGTGAGTGTTTCACCTGGATCTGGAGACAATTAGAGATATTTGTAGTATGTAAGTAAAGGGTGTGTCACATCAAATTGCATCACGGAAAAAACGCTGTAGAAATTTAATTTTTAGGAATTATATCTTCCGCTTTCGGTTATAATCAGATAAGAGTGTATAGATCACGTTGGCCATGCTTCACTGTCAATTTTTCGTAAATTTGGAAAAATGTCGTCGAACGAAAAAGAGCGTCGTGAATTAATCCTGCGCACTCATTTCGAGAATCCGGAGTTGTCACATCGGGACATCGGTAAGATGCTGGGAATCGTCCAATCCACGGTCAGCAGAGTACTAAAACGATACTTCGAGAACCTAACCATCGACCGGAAGGTGAAGAACGGCAAAAATGGATGCTCCGTCAGTGAAAAAGATCACAAGCGCGTAGTTAAGCAGTTTAGACGTGATCCGAGAAGTTCGGTCCGGGATGTCGCCAATAAGCTGAATTTATCAAGTTCATTCGTCCAGCGGACCAAGCAGCGGGAGGGCCTGCGTACATACAAGGTTCAGAAGGCTCCTAACCGCGACGAAAGGCAAAACATGGTGGGGAAGACGCGAGCCCGGAAGCTGTACACCGAAATGCTGACGAAGCCGCATTGCCTGGTAATGGACGACGAAACCTACGTCAAAGCGGACTTTCGTCAGCTGCCGGGCCTGTTGTTCTTCTCCGCAGAGGACAAATTCAGCGTTCCGGAGGAGATTCGCAAGCAGAAACTATCCAAGTTTGCCAAAAAGTACATGGTGTTGCGAGTGATCTGCTCTTGCGGAAAGCGGAGCGCCCCCTTCGTGATGACCGGCACGGTAAACGGGCAGGTTTACCTTAAGGAGTGCCTACAGAAGCGCTTACTACCACTATTGAAGCAGCACGAGGGCCCGGCCATCTTCTGGCCGAATCTCGCTTCGTGCCACTATTCAAAGGACGTGTTGGAGTGGTACGAAGCCAACGGGGTCACCTTCGTGCCAAAGGAAATGAACCCGCCCAACGCGCCGGAGCTTCGCCCAATAGGGAAATATTGGGCGATTATGAAGCAGGCCCTCCGGAAGAACCCAAAAGTTGTCAAATCGGAGGGCGGACTTCAAGAGAAAATGGATTTCTGTTCAAAAAAAACTACAACCTGACGTTGTACAGAACCTTATGGACGGGGTAAAGAGGAAGGTGCGAGCATACGGGCTGGGGCTCGAAGTATGAATAAAAAGAAAATGCCAAAAGTTGTTTAATAGTTTTTTATTTTACTGCCTAAAATTTTCAAAAGGATCGGTCTACTGAGCGAATTTCTACAGCGTTTTTTCCGTGATGCAATTTGATGTGACACACCCTTTAGATATGTATGTATATTTAAAAATTTCAATGTGTATTTTTGTAATGAATTTATTTTATAATTTCATTATTTTTCAGAAAAATGTCGCCGAAACGATTATCGAATTCGGATACTGATAAAAACGAATTGCTGATAATCAGTCACGTTGGGAACTAAACTAGAACTAAACATTGAGCTTTAAATTTTGCATATTCGTAGGAATCAACATTTCCCATATTTTTTTCAAAAATGCAATAATAAACTATGTTACGTATTTGACAAATTTGGAACGGATCCGATTGAATTTGTACGAATTTTTATCATAATAATAGATTCCTTATACGGCTTTTCTATTTACGGCCAAGTTTCGTGGAACCTATCTAGGCCGTAAAGCGAGGTATGGGTGTATTGTTTGTTTAGTTCTTCGGATTGATTTTTCTGTATTCTAAATTCCTTTCGGAGAAAAATTCTTAAGAATTTCTCTCTTTTCTAATTTGTTCAATTCCCTATTCTTTTTTATACTCTTTCTTCATTTGACTAGGTTTGACTCAATTATATATGATTCGATTATATAAAATTTTAGACTCGATTATATACAGTTAAAAAAATTGTTTTTTCTATATTTCAAAAATGAATCATTTCAACATTAAAATGATAGTTAAATGGCTATTATAGGTACAGTGGAGTAAAAATCTTGATTTTGGTAGATTCTGGTTGAAGATTCACCAGGAATTGTTAAATAATTTGATATTGCAGCGAAATTTTCGAAATAAAGCCAGTTAAAGTCAAATAGAGCCCGAAACAGAAAAGGTTCAATAATTATGTCGTTGTTGTAATTTGAACATATGCGTAGATGTGATCGTCTGTTACCTCCTGAAAGAATTCGGATTTTTTATGTGAGAAAGGTATTTTATGACTTCAAGGAGATGAATAAAAAATCAAACTCTTTTTTTCTATTTTCAAAAATGGAAAATATTTGTTCAAAAAACAAATAATAAAAATAATAAAATAAATTTTTTTGACTTAATTATATACAGGATTCGATTACACACAGTGAAAAGAAATCGGACACTGTATATAATCGAGTTCGTCCTGAATTGTTATTTTTCTTTTCAAAATTCTTACTTTTTTCAGTATTTTGTTTATGAATTTTTCAAAATTCAGCAATTCAAATCAATTGTACTAGTCTGAAGGAACAAAAACTTCCTGAAACAGGATAGCACAAATAATCAATGAAAGGAAAATCGTAATTTGGAGAAACGAAAATGTAGAAGAAAAAAAACTAGAAGATTGAAAATTGAATTTGAGAAGAATTGTTTTAGAGAAAAAAAATAAAATTAGGGAGATGGTACTCCGATGAAGCAAATCAGAACAATATATCAAACGATGGAGATTCATAAAAAAAGGTTTCAAACAAGGTAATCAGAAGTAATTATTTCCGCAGAACAGAAATTAAGAAAACAATATGAAAAGTATGATAAAAAAACAACAAATTGGTGACATTTTTTTGATATCCTACTCTAAATTGTTTTTTGAGTTCCGTTTAGCAACTTTTTCTAATTTTCTTTATCTCAGTGAATTTGTTTTTTCGGTGTGGTTTCCCGGTTTATCTATCTCTAAAATTTGTTTCGGGAAAAAAAAAATCTTCTGATAGCAAAATTATAATTCTTTTGATTATAATTCATAATTAATTATACTAAGTTTGAAATTTTTAATGTTTTTAAAAATTATGTTTCCATATTATATTTTAAATTAATTTTATTTCATCGTTCTAGATTTTCATCTCCCAGATTCAGTTTTTCATCAGAATAATTCATTTTTTCACAGAATAATTCTTTAATCTTTTGTCTAAAATTTTACATTCGAATTTCTCCATGATAAAAACAAATCAAACCCGTTATCCACCGTAATCCATAATTTGAAATCCCCTTTTTGACTTTCCTCAAATGATTTTTAACTTCTTTTCTTGAAATTCGTTTTTTCATATTTTTTCTGATTTATTTCAATTCTTTTCATATGAATAACATTCCCATGAAATTATGGCTTGGATGGCTTGGATTTTTTAAATTTCCTTTTCTTGAATTTCGTTATTCTAAAAAAAACTTTTCCTTTATCCGAATTTCTTTTCCTAAAATTAAAGGATGTATTCTGTTTTTTTTTCTTAATTTATAATTTTTAATTTTTTTTCAATTCCGTTTTCTTTTTTTTATATTCTTTCTTCCCTTGACTTGTAATTGCTCTAGATTTTAAACTCTCTCATTCGATTCTTCAGAATTACTATCGTCTGATATTTTTTGGAGTTAACTTTTCTGAATTCATGTGTTTTTTTTTATCCCATTCATTCATTTAAGGCTCCTTAGCATTTTAGCTGTAACAGAGCCGAATTTTTAATCGTGTACATGTCACATGGTTATCATATCTATCATTAGCACATTACACAGTTGCCGTTCGCCAGTATTTCTTCTATACCATTACATATGGTACATTCACACAGTAGCCAATTTAGGTGTAAGAGTATTCTTTCTGTTCTTCCATTATCCAGTTGGACCACCGGACAGCGGAGACAGTTGATTGATCATTGTTGAGTTATTTATAGAACAGCAGCCCAATGTGTCTTGCAGAGCAGAGCAGTTGTATGGATGAATCGATCTTATTTCGACCGTGGATCGATCTCCATCGCTGATGATTGTTGCGTGGACGTAGCTATTCTGTAACAACACAAAGATGGTCAATGAGGGCCCTGAGTTTTGAACTCACGATCGATCGCTTACTAAGCGAACGCGCAACCAATGTGGCTACGGAGACCTCCAATTCATGTGTTGTTTTTATTGCAATTTTGTTTTTTATGAGTACTATTTTTTATAATTACAATTACCTATTTTTGTTACGTATTTTTTTGGATTTTTCGCTCTTTTCCTTCCTTTTTACTCTTATTCTGATTCCATATTTTACATTCTTCAAATTGACCTGTATTTTGAATTTTATTCTTTTGCATCGCATTTATTTCACTTATGACTAATATGTTGGTTGCTTCATTTTATTTCGCTTTTATTTCAAATTTTTAGAATTCAGGAAAAAAGAAAATTTTAAGTTTAGAAAAAAAACTAAACAAATTTTTTTCTTGATTTATAATTTGAATTATTCGGGATAGCATTTTTCTGATTTCCTTCTCTAAAAATATTTAATAAAATATTTATCAGAAAAATATCAGTTTCCATATTTTTCTATAATTTTATGTTTTTTATCAGTTATTTTTTTCTTGATTTGTTTTTTCACTTATCTTTCTCTAAAACTTGCTTTGGGAAATAACATTGTTGTGGCAGCAAAATTATGTTTATTTAATTCTTTTTTAATTATTTTTTAACTTTCTGTATACTGATTTAAAAAAAAAGTTTCAATAATACTGTTCCTCCTATCCTTTCAGAGACATTTTCTTCGTTTTACTGTATTTTTTGGATATATTCTCCTGATTTACTTTAGTCTCCTTTTAGTTTCCTTTTCTCTGATATTTTTGACACTTGCTTTCAACTTCCAAAAGTTTTTCTTATTTCGTTTTTCTAATTATAATTTTTTTAAATTCTTTTTAATTTAGATTTTTACATGGATTCTTTGCTCTGTTTCGTTCTGATGTTTTTCTTATTTAGATTGTATTTTTTTTACATTCTACGAATTCGCTTATATTTCATAATTTGATTTTGTTTTCTGAATTGTTTTATTTTAATTGTAAAAATAGTTATAAATAATAATTATAATTATAAAAATAAACTAAAAAAACAATTCGAATTTTGAATTAAAGAAAAAATAAACCAAAATAAATCTGAGATTTGAAATGAAACAAAACGAACCAAATTATTCGTTTTGTTTCATTCCAAATCTCAGATTTATTTTGGTTTATTTTTTCTTTAATTCAAAATTCGAATTGTTTTTTTAGTTAATTTACCTAAATTTATTTCTTTCTCGGTATCTGTTTCCGATTTTTTATTTTCCTTTCTTTTGTTTTTGGAAATAGCGTTCTTCTGGTTAATTTTTCTGTCTTCTAAATTCCTGCTGGAAATAAGTTTATTTATATTTCTGTGCTTTTAATTTTTTGTTTCATTTGACTTTTTTGGGATTATGTGAAGTTCTTCAGAATTACTTTCATCTGATGTTTTTCCTGAGTTTATTTTTTTGAATTCCATTTTGAATTTAGTTTCTCATCACATTTTTTTAAAATTCATTGTCAACATTTATTTATTCGAATTTCTTCTTGATTTAGAAAATTAATTTCATTCAAAAAAAAAAATTGAAGTTCTCTGTAATTCCTTCTTCGCGTACGTATGTTTAAAACATTGTTTTTCGTTGATCTTTTCCGTTGAACTCAAACAATAGAGCAGGTAGATCGAAAAGAATGTAATTCTGAACAATTTAAAAGTTCTGAGTTTTGAGTCAAAACACAATTTGAACGATTCAGTTACAAAAATAAAAAGGAACAATTTTATGACTTAGTAGAAGAAATTCAAAAACTAAAGTAAAGCAAAACGAAATTCGAATACAGTGAGAAAAACACGAATGAAAAAAAAATCAAACAACAAAATTATTATTTTATTTTCATCAGATCAGATACCTTTCATTGTTAAGAAAGAGATCGAAAGTTAGTCAAGCGGTTCAAAACTTCCGAACTTCAAAACTTCACAATCGGCAAAAACGTCAAGCAAAATTGGAGCAAATTTCCTCCATGGATATATGTATATTTCATTATTCCTACTGTACCTGTTCTTATTAGTTTGAAACAGCGTATCTATTCTGATATAATCGACTGTTTTCTGATTTGGCAATAAAAAAAAACATGCGAATGAAATGTTTTGAAATAGACTCTGCGCTCAGAACTTCCCATTGCATTAAGTACTAACAATCTATAGCAAAGATGAGAAATTAAATTATGTGCATCTAACGAAACTCCCTCAATATCTTAAAACAAACCTAAAAAGTATCATTCCTTCTCGCACGATGATGATATCATAAACAGTTCGTTCTAGTGTATATAACCTACTCAACCGGTGCAGTTGACGTGAGTTGTCAAGAGAGGGAATAACCGTTTGTTTTTCAGCTCTTCTCGTACAGACTTCCCCTGCAGCAGCCGCAGCAGGTGGGAAGAGGTAAAAAAGCTACTTTTTACGATCTACTCGCAAAAACAAAACACGCTGCTAAATGCAGACACAATTCCCCGAATGTTCATATGCCAAGCAAACACAGCGCCGAGCAAGAGTACGCAATTTTCCCGGAAAATAAAAACACGTTAGCTGCTAATTGGGGAAGCAGCGTCGAAGCTGTCGCCATTGGACACAAAAAACGGGGACTTGGTAAAGTCGCTTGCGACTTAATTATTAACCCGGGAATGCCACCACTATTCCATGCTCTGTTTCCTGTGCGGAGAGCAAGCAAACATTCACTTTGCGTGGAATTGAAGGCAGCAAACAAAAAAAAAAAAAGAATCAGACACTGCTGGAAAGCTTACACAAATCGTAATCTAACAGACCAATAATTAAGCGCGCGCTCCTCGCACGAGTGGTACGCGATTTAGACGTTCCGCCAGGTTGATCCCATTCAGGGGTGCCCACTTGCCCGGACCGATGCACCGTGAGAAATGGTCTGTCGATTGGGGCGACGGCTAACTCACCCGGAATTGGGTCACCGTTTTCCCACAGTGCACTCAGTACCACTCCTAACCGAAAGCCGGGGGGAAAAAAGGGGTGGAAATCGAAATCGAAAGTCAATAAATAATAAACCTCTGCAGTGCTGGGTATAGCTGCGGACAAGTACCAGCTGAACACGGAATCGAGCAGCGCGCAAATATTAACTAACGCAATCCGTATGATTGCCGCTTTCTAACTTTTCCGTATATCGACCGCAACCCCGTTGATTCCAATCAACATTCACGATTTCCGTTATTGTGTTGGTTTCAAACAGTTTTTTTCCTCGTTTGATCGAGTACCAGTAAATATCGCGCAACAACAACAAATAATCCTTGCATAAAATATCACCACAGCCTCGCTATCGGAAGGCGGTATCGGATTGCGGATAAGTAGACTATAAAGTTGCGTTTGGCAGCATCCGCAGCCGGCCGCCGGATAAAACGTATCTTCCGTTCGGCTAGAATGTAGCATTCCCGCCGATAAATAGGAATGTGCGCTGACACACATATATATTGTATAAAGACTTGGGTGGCCCTTTCAGCTGAGATTCAAGGAACGCCAGACAGCAGCTGAATGAACGGAACCACCCGTTCAAACCCCCCGCGGATTGATTTGAATCTCGCCTTGTAATGGCATTTTGCAGGGTGGTTCGTCTTGGCTTGGCTGGCGCTGTGCTCCATTGAAATATGATGCTTCGCATTGTTCATTCATGAATACAAATGAGCGATATCCGGTGACTGGCAATCCTTTGCCCTTTTCATGGTTCAAGATGAATCATGAGATCCTTTGCTACGCTTGGAATATTTGTTCTGTTCAGTTGGTAGCTATGCAAGAAGAGATTGATCTTTAAGATCTTTATTCTCATTTATTTTCAAAATTAGGTTGCTGCTGTGCAGGCACTTTTCAATTTACCCAATGTTGTTTAGGAGTCGGTTCCTAGAATTGCCGTCGTTGTTAGAGTCCATTGAACGTATCCTCCATACGCTTCCAATAGATACAACCAGTCTAAGAACTATAAAGGGATTTGTTGTAAGATATATTCAACCAGAGATTTCCTTCAGAAAAAATTATAGGAGGTTGTTCGGATAGAATTTAGATGAACTGTATTTTTTCAAGCTTGTGGTACAAACAGCTCAAAAACTGAAATTTATTTAACGTGAGTATTGTTTTACAAAAGTATTCATAAAGAACTCACATACGCAGTGCTGACTACAGGGATGTATATTTTGATGTTGGTCCGGGTGGTACCTCTACAGCCCCACCCCGTACATCCGGTGAAAACTCCTGGCTACATCCGGATTTACGGTTTCTAATTTCAGGTACCGCCAACTTCGCCACCGGTCGCCGATATGTTCCTTTCGTAGTTCGTATAACTGCTTGTCTAATGCGGCCATCTAGTCCTCTGATGACTTCCACTACAATTCCCCGTAACCAATTCCGACGATTATCGTCGTCGGCCATGTAAACTATTTCTCCTTCCTGAATTGGCTCTCGTTCCTCGTGCCATTTACTCCTCTTGTTGATCAATGGCAAGTATTCTAACAGCCATCTTTTCCAAAATGCTTTGGCCAACCATTGAGATCGTTTGTATTGATCACGTAACGCTGCTGCCTCGTCAGCTGCTTCTGGATAGCCTTCTGCACCGCTCGATGGATAACCTCGCAGAAAGTGGTTGGGCGATAATGCTTCTCCATCAGCGGACTCCTGCGGGACGTAAGTCAACGGTCTCGAATTTATAACATCTTCTGCTTCGGCCAAGACAGTTAACAGTAGTTCGTCAGTCAGTCGTCGACCATCATCTAAAACTGACAATGCCTGTTTCGTAGATCGAACTAAACGTTCCCACGCCCCACCCATGTGGGGCGCGGACGGCGGGTTGAAACTCCATTTCGTTCTCGCGTCAGTATACACTTCGCAGCAATCCTTTATAATGGTCTTCATCACTTCCTTACTCGCAGCGACAAAATTTGTTCCCTGATCGGAGAAAAATTCCAGCGGAAAACCTCTATGGCAAGCAAATCTTCGAATCGCCATCAAACATGATTGGCTAGAAAGACTATGTGCGACCACGAGATGGATTGCTCTTGTGGTCAGGCACGTGAACAACGCAACCCATCGTTTCTCCGATCGACGCCCTACTGAAACAATAATTGGTCCAAAGAAATCTACACCTGTGAAGCTGAAGGGACGTAGATTTGATGTAACTCTTTGTGCTGGCAATGGAGCCATTCTTGGAATTACCGGTCTGCAGCGTTTTATCTTACACCAAACACAAGCCTTCATCACCTTACTCAATTCCATGCGGATGTTCTGGATGTAAAATCTTTGCCTCAATTCATTTACTACTGTTTCTCGCCCAGCGTGTCCCATTTTATGATGGTAATGTTCAATCAATTTGCGTGTAATAAGGTGACCTTTCTGAAGTACAATCGGAAAACGAAGCTCGAATGGAATGAACTCAACGGGTTTTGTTCGACCTTCCATTCGAATGATTCCAAATTCGTCCATAATCGGAGAGAGCTTGAATAAACTGCTGTTCCTTTCAATTTTCATAGAACTACTGCAATCATCCTGCCGGATTTTGGTAAAAACTCGCACCTCATCTGGAAATCCGTCTGCTTGCGCCATTTTCCAGAGGATCCTTTCCGCAACCTGATATTCTTCCCTTGATAACGATTTTTGAATTGATGGTAACGGTATCAGCGCCATCGCTTTAATTTTCGATGTAGCTGGAACTACTACGATTGGTTTGACCTTGCATTTCGCACGAATGTTGTAAATAAATCGATTGACACATGCGAGTGTTCTGATCAGCACGTTCCATTTCGAAATTCTTGAAACGTCCATAAGTGATCCTTGAATCTCAATCGTATGTAGTAGAAACGTTGCTCGCATTTCCTCCTGTACATTCGCTGTTTTTGGTAACTGCTGCGGCCAGTTCATACTTGATTCATATAAAAATTTTGGTCCTCGGAACCAAGGACTTTCCTCTCCAATGTGTGGACCAACCTTCCACTTTGTTAGATGGTCCGCCACGTTGCCTTTGCCTCTTATCCAATTCCATTGCGAAGGCTTTGATCGACTGATGATCTCTCCAATTCGGAATGCAACAAAGCTTTTATATTTTCGTTGTTCGGAAATGATCCAAGAATGGACAGTGCTAGAATCGGTCCAATAGAATACATCTTTTACAAGGAAGTTGTGGTTTGCTTTGATCGATTCTGCTAGCCGAACACCAAGGACTGCGGCCATTAGTTCGAGTCGAGGTATTGATACAAGCTTCAATGGCGTTACCTTCGATTTGGCTTGAACGAGTGCACAACGAGGGACTTCTCCCGCCATTATTCTGAAGTATCCGGCGCATCCATACGCGCTTTCGCTCGCGTCTACAAAAATATGTAGCTGTAATGTACTGTAATCCAGCATCAGACCATCACCGAAATAGTATCTTGGGATTTCAACCTTCGCCACGTCCACCAAATGCTTCGTCCAGCGCCTCCAGTCTACAGCTGCTTGTTCATTGATAGTTTGATCCCAATCGCATCCTGATCTCCAAAGGGCTTGTATCAAAACTTTTCCAAAAAACGTAAACGGTGTTATGAAACCCAATGGGTCAAACAAGCTCATTACGCAGCTTAGCACGATGCGTTTAGTAGGTACACGTTCTTCGTACACATATGGTGATAAATCATTTCGCACTTTGAGGACAAAAGTGAAGTTGTCTCGTTTGGTTTCCCACACAATCCCCAGCACACGATCTGGTTTCGAAGAATCAAGACAAACTTTTTCTGTTTCTTCAGGATGGCCAATTTGGCGAAGAAATTCGGGAGCATTCGAAACCCAGTTTCTGATTTCAAAACCAGCTTTCAAATGGACAAATCGTACAGCGGAAGCTCGCTGAACCGCTTCTCCTACGGTGTCTGTACTATCAAAATAATCATCAACGTAATGCTTGTTGAGTATCGCATCACAAGCATCTGGAAACTGGTCCTTGAAGTCCTCAGCATTTCTGTCCTTCACATACATGGCCGAACAAGGAGAGCATGTAGCCCCAAATATCGCACGATCCATAACGTATACAACGTTGTCGAACACAAACCTCAATGCCTGTTTGTCTGCTGGTTGCATTTCTATCTGATGGAACATCTCTCGGATGTCACCGCCGAAGCCGATGAGATGTTCCCTGAATTTGCATATCACTGCTGGTAAAGGCGTTAGGTTGTCGGGTCCTTTGAGAAGTTTCGAGTTCAAAGAAACTCCTTTCACTACCGCAGCTGCGTCCCATACCAAGCGGACCTTACTTGGCTTTTTAGGGTTAAGTACAATATTTAATGGTAAGTACCACACCCTATTTGGATCGCTTCCTTCCAGCTCCTCTCGTGTAGCTTGATGGCAGTAACCCTTCTGTTGGTACTGTATTATTTGCTGTCGAACGATCGTTGATAATTCAAGACTAGCAGACAACCTTTTTTCCAAACTTTTCATCCGTTTCATTGCTAAGGGTAAACTATCTGGAAATCGAGGATCTTCTTCTTTCCAAAGCAGTCCAGTCATGAACCGCTCTCCAACTCGAACTGTTGTTTTTTCCAAGATTTCCCGCGCTCTTACTTCATCTTTAGATTCTGGTAATATTTGAGCGGAGATGCCATTTTCATCCAGTGAATACTGCGCCTTAAGAAGGTCGTGTAGTTCTTCATTAGTTAGACCCACACACGAGTGTTGTCCAACGAAGCTTCCAATTTCCTCTGCGTCTTTTGGGCCATAGATGGTCCAACCTAATTTCGAGCGAACTGCTATGGGTTCACCTGGTCGTCCAATACGTGATTCCAACGGGGCGAACAAGTGAATATGCTTGAGACCGATAAGAATAATCGGTGTAGCCTGATCATAATCCATCATGGGTATACCTTGCAAATGTCGGTACTTATCTGCTATTTCCTCGAATCGTAATGTCTGCACTGGAAGTTTCAAATTGTCCACCGTGTGTACGTTTTGGATTACAAACTTTTCCTGCGTTTCTCGAGCTGCGATTGTCAGGTGAACTCTCTGTGAGTCTTTCTCCAATCTGGATACTCCTGCTGTCCACATGACACGAAGAGGTTGTGTTGTACCCTTGCACTTCAGTTGCTTGGTTATCGAACTGTCCACTAATGTATAGGATGACCCCTCGTCCAGGAATGCAGTTGCTTCTATTGATCTGTCTCCGTTAGACAAAATGATTGGTGCCATGCGAAAAAGGATCGAGTTTCTGGCTGCATATCCATGTGTGTTGCAGCTAAACTGCTTTTCTACTCGATGAAGTAGGGTGTTGTGACGCTCTCCGCATTGTTCTACTGCACAACGTATGGTTAGCTTACATTTTGATTTTCCATGTGCGTTCAGACAAATTGAACACAGTTGCCACTTTTCGATCGCATCCCATCTCTGATGAACACTCAGCTTACGGAAATTCTCACAGTTTCGTAGTCGGTGATTAGTATGACCGCACATCGGGCACGGAATACGTTCGGTTCTTGCTGTGTTTCCCACTCTACTATCGACACTCACGGATCCATAGTGTGCATAAACGTTACTTTCTTGCTCTCTACTTTTATTGGCCTTCATTTTTCCCGTTCGATTAATTCCAGATTGTGAAGCGTTATCCACCAAACAAGCTACCTCACTCGCTGCGGAGACGATATCTGACAAAAAATCTGCTAGTGTTCGCAAGGTCACTCTTCCACACTGTCGTTTATATCGAACCCAATCAATTTTGGTACTTGCAGGAAGTTTTTCCACGAGTTCCTGGATCAACATAGGGTTGACCAAATGATCCACAAGATTCGTAGCTTCGAGGTGGTCGCAGAGTTGTTGCACAAGCACACCAAAATTAATGAACGATCCCAGTTTGTCCGACTTCGGTGGATCTGATTTACGAACTTTCGACAAAAGTGTATTTAGAAGCTGCTCTGGTCGTCCGTAGAGCATTCGCAGAGTCCCCATAACTTTCGGTACGGAGTCGGGTAGCAAAAGTCGGCTACTTACTGCATCTCTCGCTGGGCCTCTTAAGCTCTCCTGTAGACGGGCTAAATTTTCCAAATTAGAGAATCCACAAGCTTTCGTCGATGTCTCAAAGCTTCTGAAGAACATCGGCCAATCATCCGGCCGCCCGGTGAACGTTGGAAGTTTCCGGGACAGAAACTGGCGTGCAGATAGTTGTGATTTCGTCGGTATTGTCGTTTCAGCTTTCTCTGTTCCTTCGTTGTCACTGTGTGCAGAAGAATCGGATTCGGATGTGCACGATTCGTCATCATCGACATCATCATGCTGGTTATCGTCTTTCTTTTTGCTCAACAAACGTGCATTTTGATCATTTTTCGGTTTTTCCTGCAACTGCGTAGATTCAAAGGGGGCCCGTGAGCTTCCAGGTTGCGCCTTTGGAGTCGAATTACTTGGCTGTCCGACGTCAAATGCTTCAGGATTTTCCGTATCCTCTTTTCGTGCCTTATTGCGTTTGGACTTCTTCGTTCGCTTCTCCAACTCTTGCGTTCGTTGTTGTACGAGTTGGTCCCAATCTTGTTGCAGTTTTTTACGTTCCACCTCCCTTCTCTCGTTAAAGGCTCTTTCGGTGGCTATCTTCATCTCTAAAATTTTCTTCTCTATCGCCCATTGCATATCGCGTTTTTCATTCTCGAGCTCGATATCCATCTGCGCAAGCTTTAATTTCTTTTCCATATCTTCTCTCATACGCTTTCGTTTTTCAGCAGCGACTTTCAACGCTTCATCCATGTCTTCTTTTCCATGATCCACCACCTTTTCAAGGCAATTAGGGCAGCTCCAGTCTTCGTCGTACTCTACCGCGGAAGTCACTCCTACGCAGGAAAAGTGAAACCATCGTTGGCATGAGTCACAAAATACCATTTGACTTTCGTCGTGATCTGGGCGTGAACATATTGCACAATTACTTGCAGTTTCGTCCGGGTCTACTTCGAGGTTACGTCTGTTTCTTATTGTACTCATTTTTTGAGTATGTTCGGATAGAATTTAGGTGAACTGTATTTTTTGAAGCTTGTGGTACAAACAGCTCAAAAACTGAAATTTATTTAACGTGAGTATTGTTTTACAAAAGTATTCATAAAGAACTCACATGAGTAGTCCACGTTTTTTCCTGCTACGTATCTATCAACCAAACCTCTACGAACGTTTAGTGCGGTAACTGATAGAGTTAATAGAATTATTCATTAATTCGTAATGATCATTTTATAATTGATATTAATGTTATACCTGCCTTACAATCGAGTTCAGTTTAATGCAATTTAATAATTTCGAGAAAAAAATATTTAGGAAATTCACGTCTCTACAAAACACTTTGTTTTCTTATAGTTCAATCCAATTGTTTCCTATGACATGAACATTTGACAGTACTGCTTGCTTGTTTATACGCAGTGCTGACTACAGGGATGTATATTTTGATGTTGGTCCGGGTGGTACCTCTACAGAGGTTGTGTCCAAGATACGACCGCATTGTGACGTAGAACTACGCTGTTATTTTTTATAAGTCGTGTCGCCGCTAGCTGAAATCAGCTGTTAGCGTTCGTTCAATTTTCCTTCCACCAGCTGTAAAGCGACAATATGAGCGCGCTGCCGTGCCACTGACCGAGCGGGGGATCAGATTACAAAGAGCTGATTCATTACGCGCACGCGTTCGCGAGTATGGATATAGGTCAGTTGTGCTAGGATCAGCAATTAGATTTCGTCGCGGTTTAACCTAACCAGCGACTGGAAGAGAACATACTGTATAAAAAGTATAGCATGGACACATATTCCCGATTCGAAAGGGATACCGAATTCGAACGCCCTTTGCTTCCCGGGTGTCAAAATATTACTGAATGAAATTGTAACTCCTTTCACACTGGGAAGCAAAGGGCATCAAAATTGCTGACAATCCATTATCTTAGTATTTAAGAACCCACAAAGTATGTAAATAATCAGTATCAATAAAGTATCCAAAGAATATTCAAGTAGTACGTTCGGGTCCTCTACATCCGAAAAAGGTTTTCCTCCGGCGTGAGGAAGTTTACTAAGTTGCATCTTTCACTTCGCTACAAATCCTGAGTTACTCTGTTTCACTTGTGCTGCAAGTGGAACATAGAAACTTACAAACAAACTTGGAATTAGAATTGGCCTGTACTGCAGGACGGTTCTAACCAAACCTCTCCCTTGCAAGGAAGTTATCATTGGAGTTCTCGTTACGCGGGATTTTCATTGTCTAACTTCTGGTTAAGTCTTGGACGGTCTGTTCAGCAGAACGTCGAATACTGACCGGCAACCCAACTCGCGTCGTAAGGTCGGCGTGTATCGATCGCCGACAAGTCGCTTGTTTTTACCTTCGTATATTATTCTATAATGCTGTGAAATTTTAGAAACAACTGCTTAGTAGAATAATCTCTGGAACGGTTTTTTCATTGTAGCATCAGTTGACGTTAATTGATTGATGATTCATTCTTGCCCTCGCAAAACAATACACTAGCTAATCGTATGTCGCAATTTATTTCATGTCAATGCATTGGAAATTTACCTCGAACGCTATTCCGGTGGCCTTTTTCGCAATTTACATAGACTCGGCTACAGTCGATTATATACATGTTGCACCAGCACCATTATTCCACATCTTATAACTACATCAATATATCTTTGGCACCGCATGGAAACAACAACAACTTTTCAACAATGACAACCGTTGCAAGTATCAAATATCATGCTACATGTTATTTAGTATTGCCTCGAAGGAATCGCACCTCTAGGCATTGTTCGTACAACATAAACCAAGCGCCAAACAAGCGTTCGCCATAGCATGCATACAGCGCCATACATTGGTGGCTTGAAACTACCAGAAATATAAACACTTCTCATCATTTTGCGCTATTCTCAAAAGAAACGCTTCTGTTAATATTACTAGCCTTGAGAAAAGTTGCATTACTTTCTCATGCTTGAGAGAAGCGCAGCTGTCACCCTTAGTGGAGGAAATTTTGTTACTGGCAAGCAAGATCACATACAAATCCACATACAAAATTCCAGAACGACATTTACTTTCTTAGTGACTAAACAAGCGAAATAAACTCTTTTCGTTAATAACAACTTCGAAAATAGTAAAGGGTGTGTCACATCAAATTGCATCACGGAAAAAACGCTGTAGAAATTCAATTTTTAGGAAAACTGAAGATTCGCTTATAATCAGATAAGAGTGTATAGATCACGTTGGCCATGCTTCACTGTCAATTTTTCGTAAATTTGGAAAAATGTCGTCGAACGAAAAAGAGCGTCGTGAATTAATCCTGTGCACTCATTTCGAGAATCCGGAGTTGTCACATCGGGACATCGGTAAGATGCTGGGAATCGTCCAATCCACGGTCAGCAGAGTACTAAAACGATACTTCGAGAACCTAACCATCGACCGGAAGGTGAAGAACGGCAAAAATGAATGCTCCGTCAGTGAAAAAGATCACAAGCGCGTTGTATAGCAGTCTAGACGTGCTCAGAGAAGTTCGGTCCGGGATGTCGCCAATAAGCTGAATTTGTCAAGTTCATTCGTCCAGCGGACCAAGCAGCGGGAGGGCCTGCGTACATGCAAGGTTCAGAAGGCTCCTAACCGCGACGAAAGGCAAAACATGGTGGGGAAGACGCGAGCCCGGAAGCTGTACACCGAAATGCTGACGAAGCCGCATTTCCTGGTAATGGACGACGAAACCTACGTCAAAGCGGACTTTCGTCAGCTGCCGGGCCTGTTGTTCTTCTCCGCAGAGAACAAATTCAGCGTTCCGGAGGAGATTCGCAAGCAGAAACTATCCAAGTTTGCCAAAAAGTACATGGTGTGTCAAGCGATCTGCTCTTGCGGAAAGCGGAGCGCCCCCTTCGTGATGACCGGCACGGTAAACGGGCAGGTTTACCTTAAGGAGTGCCTACAGAAGCGCTTACTACCACTATTGAAGCAGCACGAGGGTCCGACCATCTTCTGGCCGGATCTCGCTTCGTGCCACTATTCAAAGGACGTGTTGGAGTGGTACGAAGCCAACGGGGTCACCTTCGTGCCAAAGGAAATGAACCCGCCCAACGCGCCGGAGCTTCGCCCAATAGAGAAATATTGGGCGATTATGAAGCAGGCCCTCCGGAAGAACCCAAAAGTTGTCAAATCGGAGGCGGACTTCAAGAGAAAATGGATTTCTGTTCAAAAAAAACTACAACCTGACGTTGTACAGAACCTTATGGACGGGGTAAAGAGGAAGGTGCGAGCATACGGGCTGGGCTCGAAGTATGAATAAAAAGAAAATGCCAAAAATTGTTTAATAGTTTTTATTTTACTGTCTAAAATTCTCAAAAGGATCGGATCTACTGGGCGAATTTCTACAACGTTTTTTCCGTGATGCAATTTGGTGTGACACACCCTTTAGCAATGCTTCATTATGATCGATATTAGCGCAAATGCAATCCTAGTTGAAGGCAGTTTTGCGACTGTTTTCGGCGTTGTTATGACCAAAAAGTGTTTATTTCGCTTGTTTTAATCACCAATAAGTAAATGTCCTTCTGGAATTTTGTATGTAACTAGGTTTCGCTTGCCAGTAGCAAAACTTCCTTCACTAAGGGTGACAGCTGCGCTTCTCTCGAGCATGAGAAAGTATTCTACCTTTTTTCGAGCGCGAAATGATGAGAATTGTTTATATTCCTAGTAGTTTCAAGCCAATGTATGGCGACTAATATAAAATAACAGTGTAGTTCTACGTCAACAATGCGGTCGTATCTTGGACACAACCTCCTATATTTTTTTTTGAAAAAAGACAATTCTGCTATTTGTTTCAAAGTATGTCAGAATCTTGGCCCATATTTCTGGCAATACACGAATTCCTGAATTATTGGTAGAAGTGTGCTGCCGTTCTACGCATAGTTGTCCCATGTTCCAAAATCAGCAACTGAGAAAAACCCAATCAAAGTTTTCTCGCATATTTGTCTACCAAAAGCTTTAAGCATTTTAATTTAGCAATACACCGGGTTTTTTAGAAGTACTAAACTATTGTTCAATGGGATGTTATGAGATCCCCTCACTGAATCAATCAAGCTTGATTACGGGTTTAAGAATTCCTGGTTGGACAGTTATATATAGAATATCAACATGGGTCAATTGAGCTTGTTGTTGCTTTTTAAAAAGCTGGGAACAAACTATAGGTCTTTTTGTGTTTTTCCGTAAGATTATGCATAAAAACATCGTTTTATGAAGGAATGAGTGATCTGCAACACCTTCGCCGCATATAAATCTCATTGTAATTAGGCATCTGCTAACAGGGTGCACGGGATGTTCTGTTAAAATTTTTCTTATTTGATTGAGAATTATGTAGTTCGTCCTTCCAAACCAGAAATAAGTGCATTAGCCCTGCTTAAAGTGTGACATTTTTTTTTATCTGTATTTTAGTGACTTTCAACACATTTGGCTGGTTCGTCACTTTGCTTCCATTTTTGGAAGAATGTCGGGAGTGAGAATTGAACTCGTGACCTTTAGCGTAAGAAGTATGAATGTTACCACTACGCCAGATCGCCTCCACTAAAAGTGTGACATGAAATTCTTGCACTTGAACCGTTTTATTCGATATGGATCTACAAAAAATACATAGTGGGACAGTTATGAATAGAATATCAACATGGGACGATTGAGCATGGAAATTTAATGGAATATGATTTTAGAGGATATATTTCAGTTCCTCAAAAATAACCGATATGTCAAGCAAAGTTTGATGGAATATATGACCTATTTGTTTCACTTTATACAAGTTCTCTCGGATGTCTTGGCCGTCCTAATTGAGAAAATACACAAATAGGCCATACTTGCGGTGAATAATTAGACATATTCACCAGTCCGATTGATTTTAGATGAACTATCCCTTCATATATTGCTTAAAAATAACCCCAAGATGTGAAAAATGTGATTAAATGTATTTCGCATAATGGATAGCGATATACATTACCAGTTCGATTAGTTCTCTGAGTTGTCTTCTCAGGTTTTCCAAAGGGCATAAGATATTCGGGATTCTATCGAATTGTTGCACAGATAACGCACCGTTAACAAATAATTCGAAGGGCCTGGCCGGGTAAGGGAGTAAAAAGTACCCCCAAACCAAGTCACTAGCTGTATGGCAAATATAGTATAGGATATTAAAAAAAGAAATTTTGGCGATTTTGTTGAACCCCTATGCGGTTTAACATAGGGTCTACGGTGAAAAACGTACTTTTTCGTTTATTTCACGCCAAGAGCTTCGAGATAAAAATTTTAAAAAAATACTGAATGTGCGGTGTATTCTACGGTAATCAAGAAAAATTATCGAAAAAAATTCCATCAAAAATTTAAGTACTAAAAAATATTGAAATTTTGTTTTTTTCTTTCATTTAGATATTCAGTACTGGATTGTGTAACATTTACCCGAAACACACTCACCCGAATGACAGTTACCCGAAAGACATTCACCCGAATTCTACTTACTAGAAAGCGACAGCTACCCGAATGCAACATCTACCCGAATTGACACTTACACGAATGCGACATTTACCCGAATGCAACAATTACCCGAATGTGACATCTACCCGAAAGCGACACTTACCCAAAAGAAGGATGTATTCAAATAATACAAAAATTTTACTATATTTGTATTTGTATATTTAATTCTGATCAGTGTTATATAAAGATCATATTTGTCTCATACTTTCATTTCCATTCAAAAAGTATTTTTCGTGGGAAGTACAATTCGAGAAAAACTGGCATTGAATAAAATCCTTTTCAAAATAATGAAAAGTGAAAGAATGCAGTTATATAACGTATTATTAAGTCCATCCATTCTTATGGATGACGCAGCCCGTTTACGAGCGTCGAACGCCATGCGTCTATCCGGTGCATCGCGTTTGCAACCAGGCAATCAAAATACATGACATGCATAATTAACCGCTAACGCTCGGTCGGGCCTGACTAAAGGATCGTCTCCTATCTTTCAAACAAACCGGGCAATCGGTGGAACACAGGTTTGCTTGCGAGAGGCCCTTTACATTGATCTCAAAATAAATTTAATCGCGAAATAATATTCTCATGATAAAAATTGCACTGCGGCGGCAAATACGTAAGTACCATTTATTCTTATCTATTCTTTTCACATTTTCATTAAAAAAATTTATGTTAAAGTTACCTGTTTAATTTTCGGAATATTTCATAACCCATGCTCATTTCTGAATGATCTCTTGGTCTTAAAGAGCAATACGGAAAGGAAAGAAGAAAGCATGTCGATTGTGCCTACACTAATTTCTAAAAACGACACAGCGAAGTCTTCAACATCTTTTCCGAATTTCCTCATTACAATTTCTCAGTTTACTTCGTAACTTCCTAACAGCAGATTCGACAAAACTCATAAACTGATTTGTCGGAATTTTTCCTTCTTCATTCGGGTAAACATCCCATTCGGGTAAATGTCGCATACGGGTAAACGTTGCATTCGGGTAAATGTTCATTCGGGTAAATGTCCATTCGGGTATATGTTGCATTCGGGTTTTATTAACATTCGGGTGAATGTCATTCGGGTATGCGTTACATTCGGGTAAATGTGCTTCGGGTAAACGTGTTTCGGGTGAATGGGACACAACCTCATATTGAAATGTGTTCCTGCGGCTTTTCTAGAGATGTGTGATTTTTTTCAGAGTTGCGCGGTATAAAAATATATATTTATAAATTTTTAAAAGGGTCTGGCTGGATAAGGGAGTAAAAAGTGCTCCTAAACCAAGTCACCAGCTGTATGGAATATATTGTGTAGGGTACTAAATAGAACATATTGGCAGTAGAACCATATATTTAAGTCATTATATGGTACACCACAGGATCTATGGAGAAAAATGCACCTTTTCGTTTTTCTTCACGCCATTCTCAATAGCTTTGAGACAAAAATAAGAAAAAAAAAAAATATAGGAAGTACATCTTACTAAGGTATCAGAGAAGAACCAGCCTTCGGCTGCAAATCTCTTTAATAACGAAAAAAAAATCTCACTAAGGTGTATCGAAAAATATCTTCAAACTTTTTTTCATCAAAAAATCTAATAATAAAAAAAAATAATACACGGTACAAAAAAAATTTATATATTTTCCGACATTTCGAAATTTTGAAAAAAAATATAACATTGAGACCCACTTCTGCTCTAATTTTTATTTAAATGCGTTCGTATGTGTATTTTTTTCTACATGTGGCGTAATTTTTTCCTAAATTTTAAAGAGCATTGCGAGTCACAAAAATAATTTTCTTCATCGTCTGCATTATTATTTTTATTTTCTTTACATCGATTTTGTGGATTTCAATTGTAAGATTAAAATAAAAAAAAATAATAATTTGGATTTTTTCAAGTGTTCTTCTCATTATTCCGAGTGATCTTTCCACAAGGACTTTATTTTTTCTCACAGAGCTCTATCGTACTGCTGACTCCTATGAATTTGGTAAACCATCTAAATCCAATGTAAAGATAATCTCATATATTTCAAATAACCAACAACAAATAACGTACCCAACCAGACCCTTTGGAAATATAAAAATAACATATTTTTTTGTACCGCGCAACACTAAAAAAATCTGAAAAAAATCACAAATATCTAGAAAAGCCATAGAAATACATTCAAACATGAATTAGAGTAGTACTGAATCTCCAAATCCCAAAATTTCTTATTTAATATCCTCTACAATATTTTACATACAGCTAGTTATTTGGTTTGGGGGCACTTTTTATTCCCTTACCCGGCCAGGCTCTTTAAATGAAATTATAAGATGTATAAAATTTATCATATATGTATAAGATTTAAGATCTCAAATTGCTTTTTTCAACACAACTAATTTTTCCTTTTCCTAATTTTTATAAAAATATTTTTTTTAGTCTTTATTGTTTTATTTGCTTTTTTTTCATTTTCCAAATTTTTCAGCGTTTCTAATTGTTTAATTGTTTTCCTTTTTTTATATTTTTTTTCAATTTTAACAAACATCTAAATTTTTACATTTTGGGATTTTTTCTATTTATTTTTTTTATTTGATCAATTTGATCAAATTTGTCAATTTCACATATTTTCCAAATATTGATTATTTAGAAATTTCTCTCATTTAGTCATTTAGTCTGAGAAATGAAAGGATAAATTCCTCAGTTTTTCACTGATTCTTCGATTTTCTTTAACATTATGTTTTTTTTATTATTCAGATTCTTTACGAGTGTTTTCTATTTTTTTTTATTTATTTCTTGATTTTTTCTGATTATTTATCAAGTTTTTAAGCTTGTTCAATTTTTAAAAAGTTTTTTCTCGTTTTCTTTAAGAATTCTCAATTTTTTGTTTGCCATTTATTATTTTTATTATTTTTCATATTTCTATTTTATTGGCAATCATTGAGAAACATGAAATTTGACATAAACAAAATATTTTTTGATCGAATAAAACCAAATCATTTCAAGAGTTTTAATGTGGAAACCGGAATGAAGCTAGGGATAGCTCAGCCGGAATACTTGTAAATTCATCTTCAATTATAACGAAATTTTTCTGTGTTGTGGCAGATCTCATTGCAGATTCAGGTTTAGAATTGAATTATTAAGAATTGTTTAATTGATTTCAGCTTTTTTTAATTTTAAAAATTTTCTGATTTTTTCATATATTATTTTTATTTTTTAAATAAAAAAATGGATGAAATAATGAAAATAAATATAAAATGTAAAGAAAAAAGACAGAAAAATTAAAGAAAAACAGCAAATATTATTTTTAAAAATAAAAATAATCAGAAAAAATCAACAAAAATTAAAAAAAATCAACAAAAAGAATTAGGAAAAAAAATAAAAACACAGGAAAAAGTTTTAAAAATGAAAAAAAACTCGAGAAATATAAAAAATAATGAAAAAACGGGTTCTCATCTATATTGATTTTGAATATGTCGATTTTTTTTCACTTTTTTCTGATTTTTCCCGACTTTTGCTTTTGATTTTTCTGATTTATTTTAATTTTTTGAAAAATTTCTTCTTTCTCTATTTTTCGGGTTTTTCTATGGGTTTTGTTTTTTTTTCGCTAATTTGTGTTGATTTTTTTATATTCTCTTTGTTTTTTCGTGTTTTTTTAATTTCATCAGATTCTTTCTAACTTATTTCCTGATTTTTTCTACTTTTATGTTTATTTCCGACACTTGATGAGTTTTCAGATTTTTTTTATTTTTTTTCACGGGTTTTTATCTTTTTTTATTTTGAATTTGTGGATTTTGATTCACTTTTTTCTGATTTTTCCTGGCTTTTGATTTTGATTTTTCTGATTTATTTTATTTATTTTTTATTTTTCTTCTTTCTCTATTTTGTTTTTCTATAGTTTTTGTTTTTTTTGCTGATTTGTATTGATTTATTGTTATTCTCTCAGATTTTTTTTTACTTTTGAATTTTATCAGGTTCTTTTAAATTTATTTCCTGATTTTTTCTACTTTTATGTTTATTTCCGACACTTGATGAGTTTTCTAATTTCTTGAACTATCTCTTTAACTAATATCTTTAATATCCCATTTGTTCATTTATTAAGGCTCATTAGCTGTGTTTCTGTGTTTGCTGTGTTTCATTTTCTCTGATTATTTTAGTTTTAATTTTTTTTCCTTTTCTCGCCATTTTTTTCTATTTTTTTTCAATAAAATTCAAAAAATAAGAAAACTTTTTTATCTGAAATTTGCAAATTTTTGATGATTTTTTGATTTCTTTCTAAATTTTGTCAGTTTTTTCACCAACATTTAACTGTACTAATTACATATATTTAAAGTCGAAAATCTGAATAAGAAACTAAAAAAAAAAAATAACAAGGAAAAACAGAGAAATTAAAATCGAAAAACAACAAAAAACAAGAAAAGAAAAACTTATGATAAACGAAAATATAAAAATTAACTTGAAAATTAATTAGGTTGAACTAAATCAGAAATGAGCAAAAATGGAGAAAATTCATAATTTATAATTCACCAAATACTACTTGTATGTTTATTTCCGACATCAATGAGTTTTCCGATTTTTTTTTGTTTCTTTCATTCTTTAAAATTATCTGATTAAAATAAAATTATTTCTGATTTTAAATTTTTCGATTTTGATTCTATTTTTTTTCTGATTTCTGATCACTTCGATTTTTGTGATTTATTTTGTGATTTTAGATAAGAAAATAGAGAAAAGTCGTAATTAGGAAAATTATTGAAAATTCAGTAATTGATCAAATTTAAAATTGAGAAAAATCACGATTAAGAGTTAATAGCAAGAAAATTAATAAAAGTTAAAAATAAAGAAGAGTGAAGATAAAGATGAAAAGTGAAAATTATGAGAATTGAAAATAATAAATTAAGAATATAGAAAATAACAAACTAAGAAAATTGAAAATTGAGAAAAATTAAAATCAACTTTTCCTGATTTTTACTTTCCTTAGCTTGAATTTTTCTCAATTTGCAATTTTCTTAAGATTTGTCTTACTTTAAAATTGAGAAAATTTAAAATTAAATAAATTGAAGAAAACTAGAACAATGGATTGGAAATTGCAAAAGAATAAAATTCGGAAGATTAGGTAAATTAAGAAAACTAAGAAATGTATAATAGTTTACATAATTAGTTTAATTGAAATAAATAAGAGAATAAATGAAATTGAAAACAAAACAGTTTTCGGAAATTCCGAAAATTCAGAAAATTCAGAAATTCCTAATATATTAAAAATTCTAAGAATTGAAAAATTTCAAAAGTTGAAAAATCCGTAAGATTAAGAATTTCGAAAAGTGAAAATTCTGATAGTTGAAAATTCCAGAAATTTATTAAAAGATTAATTAATTATAAAAAATTAAAGTTCTAAAGATTATAATTTCAAGAAATTCCATAAATAAAAATTCTTAAAATTGAAAAACTCCAAAAATGAAATTCCAAATTCCAAAAGTTGAGAAACCCGAAAAATTAAACATCTCTAGAAGCGAAAATTCTGAAAATTTTAAATTTCAAAAACCGTAAATCACAAAAATTGAAAATCACGAAAATAAAAAATAATAACTCCGAAAATTAAAGCGGAAAAATCCTATAGTTTCGAATAAAGGGTGTGTCACATCAAATTGCATCACGGAAAAAACGCTGTAGAAATTTAATTTTTAGGAATTATATCTTCAGCTTTCGCTTATAATCAGATAAGAGTGTATAGAACACGTTGGTCATGCTTCACTGTCAATTTTTCATAAATTTGGAAAAATGTCGTCGAACGAAAAAGAGCGTCGTGAATTAATCCTGTGCACTCATTTCGAGAATCCGGAGTTGTCACATCGGGACATCGGTAAGATGCTGGGAATCGTCCAATCCACGGTCAGCAGAGTACTAAAACGATACTTCGAGAACCTAACCATCGACCGGAAGGTGAAGAACGGCAAAAATGGATGCTCCGTCAGTGAAAAAGATCACAAGCGCGTAGTTAAGCAGTTTAGACGTGATCCGAGAAGTTCGGTCCGGGATGTCGCCAATAAGCTGAATTTGTCAAGTTCATGCGTCCAGCGGACCAAGCAGCGGGAGGGCCTGCGTACATACAAGGTTCAGAAGGCTCCTAACCGCGACGAAAGGCAAACATGGTGGGGAAGACGCGAGCCCGGAAGCTGTACACCGAAATGCTGACGAAGCCGCATTGCCTGGTAATGGACGACGAAGCCTACGTCAAAGCGGACTTTTATCAGCTGCCGGGCCTGTTGTTCTTCTCCGCAGAGGACAAATTCAGCGTTCCGGAGGAGATTCGCAAGCAGAAACTATCCAAGTTTGCCAAAAAGTACATGGTGTGGCAAGCGATCTGCTCTTGCGGAAAGCGGAGCGCCCCCTTCGTGATGACCGGCATGGTAAACGGGCAGGTTTACCTTAAGGAGTACCTACAGAAGCGCTTACTACCACTATTGAAGCAGCACGAGGGCCCGACCATCTTCTGGCCGGATCTCGCTTCGTGCCACTATTCAAAGGACGTGTTGGAGTGGTACGAGCCAACGGGGTCACCTTCGTGCCAAAGGAAATGAACCCGCCCAACGCGCCGGAGCTTCGCCCAATAGAGAAATATTGGGCGATTATGAAGCAGGCCCTCCGGAAGAACCCAAAAGTTGTCAAATCGGAGACGGACTTCAAGAGAAAATGGATTTCTGTTTAAAAAAACTACAACCTGACGTTGTACAGAACCTTATGGACGGGGTAAAGAGGAAGGTGCGAGCAAACGGGCTTGGGCTCGAAGTATGAATAGAAAGAAAATGCCAAAAGTTGTTTAATAGTTTTTATTTTACTGTCTAAAATTTTCAAAAGGATCGGTCTACTGGGCGAATTTCTGCAGCGTTTTTTTCGTGATGCAATTTGATGTGACACACCCTTTATTAAGAATTATAAAAAAAATCTGAAAGTTGAATATTTTCAATTTTCAGAATTTTTATTTTAAAGATTAAAAATTTAGAAAATCCGTGAAATTCGAAATTTCAATCAAAATTCTAAATATTTTGAATATTAAAAATTGAAAAAAAAAATAAAATATTTTGAAATTGAAGTTTACGATTATTACAAATTTAAAATTAAAAAAATTCAAAATTTAGAACATATTTGGATGTTTCAATTGCCAAATCGATTAACTCCATAAAACAAGATGTTGAGAAAAATGATAAAATATTGTGTTTAATTATTATTCATTATTCAATTACTAAATAGATTTTGTTATTTAGTGGTGTTCATACTTATTATTGAAGAAATTTGTTTTGAATATATACAGTTAGGAGCTAATCAAGTGCTTTGATACTAAAATTTAATAATATTAAAAAATAGAGTCAATCGATTTGGCAAGTGGAGCATCCATTTGTAATTCCAAATTCAGGAATCCGGCAAAATTTGAAGGATTCATCCATCGAATAAAGTCTGATTTGAGGTATAATCATTCGTCACCATAAGCTCCGTCATCCTCTATTCTAGTCACAACCAATGTTATAATCTGAACCCACAAGAGAGTCATGCTTATCGCTTGGCATGCACACCTTGCTCACCATAATGAACCAGTGACATTCTGAATTTCCAAGCCAAATAGGGGGAAACCAAACCACAGTTCATGAGGCTTGTGATACCGACTACGAGCATGTGATGGGGGGAAGGTACGCAGATGGCCAGCTGAAAATTTTCTGATACCCAAACTCATTCACATGCCTTCTAGGAACATCACAGCGAACATCGGTCACTGAAGTGTATGTGTGCACATAAAAACCGCATTTCTCGATGCACCCAGCAACAAAAAAAAAGAAAGGACGGAAGCATGTTCTTTTGCGATGGCTAGAGTGAGATCTGTAATCTGCGATGAGATGTAAAAAAGGGAAAAAATGGGGTGTGAAAAGTCTTGTTTATGACGGCTGGCTTCGGCAGAGTGGAACAGATGAATATTTATAAATATTGTTGGGGTTGTTGGGGCTCCGAGGGGGCAGTGGAGCGGCGTTTGGATCGGATCCACTTCCATCGCAGCGCGAGAGAGGGCGTTATAAATAACCAAATGGATGCGCGGATGGATTAATCGGCAGATTTGCTCTAGTTGGAGAAGAGAAAACGGAAAAGTTTTTTATCCAAGTATCGATCCCTATATTTATGCGTTATATCATAACTTTATTGAGCAGAGCATTGATTGAAAAACTTTGCCAATTACATGTAATCAAATTTTACATATCAAACCCTATTTGAAATTAGCCAGTGGAGAATGTGCAAATTCTAAATAAATTTCTCTTCCGCTGTGATGGATCGCAATCACTCCAGTCAAGCGAATGTGCGTTAGTAAATCACCGGGAGCAGCAGATTGGACTGACATATGATAAGTCCTCTCATTCCCAATCGTCGCCATCGTCTCGTTTTGGATGATAATAGACTACGCGTACATATGAATGGATCCGTGGGCGGTTATCACATTTCCCGAGATGATATCATGTGACTTGGACAGTACCTTACCTCATGATTTAACGCCGTTGATGGAAGTTGGTTGAATTGTCGAGCGGCTGTCCATCAAATATCGTTGAAAATGAACGCTCGAGGGATTCATTCCCTAAGCGCACGAGAATGAGAGAGGAAACCTTCTGTTGGGAGCGTATTGAATAATAAAGGAAGGATATTCAGAGTTTGTGGCTTCCATGCCAGAGTGGTTAGCGGCATCAGTACTAATCACACATGGCTTGAACAAGAGCTTTGGGTTCGATTTCCGTCCTGAATTGTAACTCAAAACATGAAAGACACCAATAAATCCTCGTTGAGGAAACGAAGCTCCCCAGGAAACCAGTTGGTGCCGGTGAACGAAACGAAAACGTATTCAGGGTTTTTTTTATTTCCCGAGAGCAAGAAAGACATGTGGGCGGAATAAACATTGCTTGGTTTTCCGGTTGATTATTATTGGTAGGGCTCAGAGACTGATGATTCCCCGCAGCCCCGTGAGGACAATATGAAAGTGGTTGGCTAATTCCAGACAATGTATCATCGTTCCGGCATCGTTCAGAATTCTCGAGAATAGACTCAATTTGTATGCTTGTGGCCCACTGAGATAGACTAATAGAAGGAAAAACTCTTCCCATGCGAATTGGGGTTTGATGGAAAGTCGTTTACATTGATTTCCACAGCGCAACCAACCGCATAACTATCATATTCAAATATCATAACTGATAACCAAACATAAAAGGACACAGGACACGATGCACCATGTCAGTTATTTTCACTATCACCATCCAAAAAAGTTGATAAATCACTTGTTGCGTAATCAGTGAAATATGAAGAGAAATTTGGACTACAAAAATTTGTGTTTTTTCTTCATACAGTTCGCTTAGCCAGAACCATTCTAACCGCAGTTAGCGCGGTTTACACGCTAACATTTACTCCTTTAAATTTACGATTCTCTCAATTTTCAATTTCCTCAGTTTTAAGATTTTTAAAGTTTCCAAATTTTTAGTTTCCTTAATTTCCATGTTTCTCAATTTTGATTAACCTCAATTCTCAATTTTCCTAACTTATTTTCCCTAATTACAAGTTTTATCAATTTTCGATTCTTGAATTTCAACTTTCTCATTTTCTATTTTCCAGTGTTCTTTTCAATTTACTTTTTTTTCAACTATGTAATCAATTTTCAGTGATTTTTTTTTTATTTCTTAAACTTCCAAAAATAAGGTAAGTTCTACTTTGCTTAGTTTTGATCATTTCCTTTTTTTTTTTAATTGAAAAATTACTAAAATTTCCAAGCAAATAGTTGTTTTTAGATTTCGAGATTTTCAGATTTTCTGGATTTTCGGAAATTTTAAAATTTACATAATTTTAAATTTAGAATTTTTAGAATTTTTAGAACTTTTTGGTTTTTTTTTTAAATTTAGAAATTTGACTTTGTTTAGAATCATTTCAAAATATTTGAAACATTTAGATTTTTAAAATTTTTTAGTTTGTTTTAGAATATTTGAATTTTTAGAATTTAAAAATTTCTTTTTTTTTATAGAATTGTTTCAAACATCAGGATATTTTGAATTCTCAGAATATTTTGAGTTTTCAGAATATTTCAAATTTTCGGAACATTCTAAATAATTATAATCTTTGGAATTTTTCAAATTTTTAACAATTTTTGTAGAAAATTTAGAATAGTATTTTTGGAATAGTTTCTATCATCTGAATGTTTTGTGTTTTCAGAATATTTTTGAAACTCTCAGATTTTTAAAAATCTCAGAAATTTAAAAAAAATTAGAATTTTTTGATTTTTTTCAATTTTTAAAATTGTTTTAAACATATGAATATTTTGAATTTTCCAAATACTTTGAGTTTTCATAATTTTTAAAATTTTCAGATTTTCAGAACATTCTAAATATTTATAATTTTTATGATTTTTAAAATTTTTAGAATTTTCAAAATTTTTAGAATTTTCAAAATTTTTAGAATTTCTGTAATTTTTTAACAATTTTTTTTTTGGGATTTGGAAGAAATGTTGGAACTTTAGATTTTTTTGAATTTTTAAAAATTCTAGAATTTTTTGATTTTTTTTTTAAGTTTTAGAAATGAATATTTAGATGATTGAATCTAAATATTAAAATTTTCAAAATATTTTGAGTTTTCAGAATTTTTCAAATTTTCAGAACATTTTCCAAAATTCTTTTTCCAAAAGAGTTTTTGATTTATTTTTACTTTTTTTCAGAATTTTTAGAAATGTTATAATTTTTAAATTTCATGGAATATGTAATTTTTTTAATTTTTAGAATCTAAATGTTTTGAATTTTCAGAACTTTTGAATATTTTCAGATTTTTAAAAACAAATTAAAATTTGAAAAAAAGTTTGGATTTATACAATTTTCAAAATTTTTAGAATTTCTGTAATTTTTTAACAATTTTTTTTAGGATTTGGAAGAAATGTTGCAATATTAGATTTTTTTGAATTTTAAAAAATTCTAGAATTTTTTGATTTTTTTTTTTAAGTTTTAGAATTGAATATTTAGATGATTGAATCTAAATATTAAAATTTTCAAAATATTTTGAGTTTTCAGAATTTTTCAAAATTTCAGAACATTTTCCAAAATTTTTTTTTTCAAAAGAGTTTTTGATTTATTTTTACATTTTTTCAGAATTTTTAGAAATATTAGAATTTTTAAATTTCATGGAATATGTAATTTTTTTAAATTTTTAGAATTTTTAGAAATGTTTAAAAAAAATTATTAATAAAATGTTATAATTACAATTTTTTTCAATTTTTTGATTTTTTTTTTGAATAAAAGTATTCATCTAAATGTTTTGAATTTTCAGAACTTTTGAATATTTTCAGATTTTTAAAAACAAATTAAAATTTGAAAACAAATTTGGATTTATACAATTTTCAAAATTTTTAGAATTTCTGTAATTTTTTAACAATTTTTTTTTAGGATTTGGAAGAAATGTTGGAATATTAGATTTTTTTGAATTTTTAAAAATTCTAGAATTTTTTGATTTTTTTTTTTAAGTTTTAGAATTGAATATTTAGATGATTGAATCTAAATATTAAAATTTTCAAAATATTTTGAGTTTTCAGAATTTTTCAAATTTTCAGAACATTTTCCAAAATTTTTTTTTCAAGAGTTTTTGATTTATTTTTACATTTTTTCAGAATTTTTAGAAATGTTAGAATTTTTAAATTTCATGGAATATGTAACTTTTTAAATTTTTAGAATTTTTAGAAATGTTAAAAAAAAATTATTAATAAAATGTTATAATTACAATTTTTTTCAATTTTTTTATTTTTTTTTAGAATAAAAGTATTCATCTAAATGTTTTGAATTTTCAGAACTTTTGAATATTTTCAGATTTTTAACAACAAATAAAAATTTGAAAAAAAATTTGGGATTTATACAATTTTAAAATTTTCAGAACTTTGTTTTTTCAATATTTTTTTTTGCAAATTTTTAGAGTTTTTAGAAATGTTGGAATTCTAGAATTTTTAGAACTTTTAGAATTATAAAAATGTTTAGAAATCGTAGACTTTTCCGATTTTTATTCAAATTTTCAGAATTGTTTCAATCATCTGAATATCAAATCAATCAATCAATTGAATTTCAAAATAATTTGAGTTTTCAGAATTTCTAAAATTTTCAGAACTTTCTGAATTTTTATAATTTTTATAGTTTTTTAAATTTTTCATATTTTTTGAATTTTCAGAATTTTCAGAATTTTTAGAATTCTTAGAATTTTTTGAATTTTTGGAATCTTGAAAATTTTAGAATTTATGAAATTTAAAATTATTTTCTTATTTAAAATTATATGTCAATTTGTCAATTTGTCAAATTTCCAATTTTTTAATTTTTCAATTTGATTTTTAGTTTTTTTTCAGTTTTTAAGTTTTCGCGTATTCAATGTTTCACAAGTTCACTGTCCTTTTCCGGCTATCGCTAGTTACGTAAGCTTAAAGTTCGAAAATGGAGAAGAATGGATCTGCTCTTTTTTCGTCTTTTTTTTCCAAATTAATGATTATGTTTATTTATAATTTGTGTATAGTTCATGCGAATGCAAAACGATTGAATCATCTATCTTCTATCTTCTATCAACTATCCTCGGTTGCAGAGCCACCAAAAATTTCTACAAAAGATTTTACTCTAAAATTTCGTTTCATTTTAAAATAATACCCAGAGTTATGAACAAGCGAAATAAACCAAATGAATAAGTAGTCCTACGTCAACAATGCCATCGTGTCTTAGCCCTTTTACTTTAAAAAAACTTAGGTTCGAAAGCGGCCTTATCTTAGCCGCTATCATTTGGAAACCAATTTACAGGATGTCCCAAAATTGCTCTGGAGTATACTTGAATTGTATCTGTTGAAAATAGAATCGTTTTTTTCCTATAGCCCCATTACTCTGCCTTCCTGGGAGCATTCCAATCAATGTTATATTGTATCGAAGTTCATAATTGAAGTAACCAACCCAGCCTCTATGACTCGCGAGCAGGTACTTTCATCGTTAGTGTCTACCTGTAGTAACGGCGTTCACAGTTTAAAAATAACCGCGCAAATACCGACACGGGAATAGCGGAGCTGGAATCATCATCACCATCACCAAGCTGCGCATATAACAAGCTGAGGTAAATATTTTACCGTGGCGTCGCTATTAGTGCGTTCAAATATTTGCCACCAATTGAGTGGTGAGTGAGATTAGATAAAATTAGCAATCGCTATTAGCCGGAGAAGATCTGCGGCGTGATAGGAGCGAAGTATCTGTGGTGCGAAATTTTGTTGCCAAAATGAGATTTTAAATAGGCCAATCAAGATTACTTTTTTGGTGTTATTTTAGGCTAATTTTGAAAATAAAAACAAGGATTCACAAACTACGCCTTCTACCGAAGATAGCGGGTTTTAGGGATGCTCTGGGATGGATAACCTCAGAGGACAGAAAACGGTCCGCTCTCACTAGGAGAAAGAACAATTGAGAACGCAATACTCCTCGCAGTCGTCTATCTTGGTCATCCATCAAAATTAATGCGAGACCTTAATTTTTCATTGCCGCGCGGATCCGTTGTCAGAGAGAATGAGGGAACAAACGGTCAAACGGCGGCGGCGGATAAAATCCCGTGTTCATCCGATTAGAACAACACTTAACCTAGCTTTCCAAAAAGAATAACAAATCATAATTTACGACGCCGCTTTTTGTGGTGAGTTTCAGTATTTTTTCTCGTTTCCTCGAAGCACCAAAAAATGAAGAAATTGCGCTTCTCTCGTCTGGTTGCAAGTTGGTTTCTCGCACTTCCCAGCTTCTTTTCGAGGAAGTGGTACGAAGAGAGGAGTGACACAAAAAAAAGCGGCGCTTATTTGGAAAGCTAATAGACGCGATGCGGGCCACTAATTTCTGTATGAACATGAACATGGGGAACACGGAAGAACATTATCGCTACCATCTTAATCATCATCATCATCGTCATCCTCGTTTCGCTGCGCGTTCGCTTCTTCTCCAATTCGGTTTCGCCGGATCCCAGAAAATTGGACACCCGCAGACCGATGCGTTCCGATTTCATTGTTATCATTGTGGATGAAATCCGAGGCGGGAAGGATGATGGGTATCCCACCACCAGCAGAAAAAGGGAAGATTTGGTTAAGAAAATACAATAAACTTGGGTCGTTATCGCAGAAGAAGTTATTTTGGGAGTCCAGTTTCCACTTTTTGTTTGGATTTGTGCCAACAGCTTCAGCGCGTTCGCGTTG
Organism: Toxorhynchites rutilus septentrionalis; assembly: GCF_029784135.1. NCBI lineage: Eukaryota > Metazoa > Arthropoda > Insecta > Diptera > Culicidae > Toxorhynchites > Toxorhynchites rutilus. The sequence continues at coordinate 28,735,333 of NC_073745.1, forward strand.
GCGTTGCGTCACAAAATTGTTATATTGAGAAGCGTATAATGTTCCATTACATCACATGGAAATCCATTGCCCGTTTGTTCCAAATTATAACCCAGAACTGATCGCTTCCAAGTGAACTTTATTATGCTGCCCCCACCGTGTAATTTTTCCAAGAATGAGAAGAAAATCAGCATATTCAATTATAGAATTTTCATTGTAATTCAGTTTTTTTTGGTTGAAAATTCTAATTCATTTTCTGCATGCGATAATTTCAATGTTCCATGCTCCTTATATGAATGTGTTTATCTTAATTGGAGATATATTTCATTCGATTGAAATTTCGTTCAAAATAAAATTCTCCATACGAATTCATCTCATCTCGATAGAAGGGGCGATTTTGTCTGTTGTTTACTTTCGAAAACAATGCTCATTTGCATTCTGGAAAACTTCAGTTATCCATAAAATCCATAAAAAAATCGCAGACCTCCAAAATTTTGCTCTATTTTCAAATACTCTTTTTTAATTTATTTAATTTTCCATGTTCTCAATTTTAAATTCTATTAATTTTAAAATTCATCATTTTTTTACTTTTCTATTTTCTTTTACTTTTGTAATTTTTATTTTTTTAAACTTTCATTTCTCTCAGTTTTCGATTTTCTTAATTTATAATACACTTTAAAAATTTGCTATATCTTTAAAATTTTTAAATTTTTAAATTTTTTAGAATTTTTTGTTTAATTTTCCAAATGTTTCAGAATTATTCAAATCTTTTGAATTTTAAGTTTTCAAAATTTTTGAAATTTTTGGAATTTTTAATTTTTTAGTGTAAAAAAAATTAAAATTTGCAGAATATTCAAAGTTTGAAGATTTCATAAATTTTTAAAAATTTTAGTTCTTTTAAAAAATCTCAGAAATTAAAAAAAAAATATATACGTGAATATGCAGGTATATTTTATTCGATTGAAAATTTGTTTCAAATAAAATCCTCCGATTTTATTTTGTCTGTTGTTTACATTCGAAAACAATGCTCATTTGCATTCTGGAAAACTTCAGTTATCCATTTGAACACATTCAATAAAAAAAAAATCGCAGACCTCCAAAATTTTGCTTTATTTTCAAATACTCGTTTTTTATTTATTTAACTTTCAATTTTCTCAATTTTATTCTATTTTATTGATTTTCATTCATAATTTTTTTACTTTTCTCCTTTTTTTTTATTTTTGTGATTTTCTTTTTTTTAAATTTTTCATTTTTCTCAGTTTTCAATTTTCTTAATTTGTAATACACTTTAAAAATTTGCTATATTTTAAATTTTTTTAAATTTTTAAATTTTTTAGATTTTTTTGTATGTTTTTTTGGAATTTTTTGTTTAATTTTCTGAATGTTTCAGAATTGTTAAAATCTTTTGAATTTTAAAAGTTTTCAAAATTTTTGAAATTTTTGGAATTTTTAATTTTTTAGTGTAAAAAAAAATAAAATTTGTAGAATATTCAAATTTAGAGATTTCATTAATTTTGAATATTTTTAGTTCTTTTAAAAAACCTCAAAATTTTTTTAAAAAAAGTGTATACCTGAATTTGCAGGTATATTTTATTCGATTGAAAATTTGTTTCAAATAAAATCCTCCGATTTTATTTTGTCTGTTGTTCACTTTCGATTTTGTCTGTTGTTTACATTCGAAAACAATGCTCATTTGCATTCTGGAAAACTTCAGTTATCCATTTGAACACATTCAATAAAAAAAATCGCAGACCTCCAAAATTTTGCTTTATTTCGAAATACTCTTTTTTAATTTATTTAATTTTCAATTTTCTCAATTTTAAATTCTATTAATTTTTAAATTCATATTTTTTTTACTTTTATCCTTTTTTTTATTTTTGTGATATTCTTTTTTTCAAACTTTTCATTTTTCTCAGTTTTCAATTTTCTTAATTTGTAATACACTTTAAACTTTACACTTTACACACACTTTAAATATTTTTAAAATTTTAAAAAATTTTAATTTTTTAGAATTTTTTGGATATTTTTTAGAATTTTTTGTTTAATTTTCTGAATGTTTCAGAATTGTTAAAATCTTTACAGTTTTAATAGTTTTCAAAATTTTTGAAATTTTTAGAATTTCAATTTTTTTAGTCTAAAGAAATATTGAAATTTGTAGAAGTTTCAAAAATAAAAATATTTCATAGTTTTTGAATATTTTTAGTTTTTTAAAGAATCTCAAAAATGTTCAAAAAGAGTGTATACCTGATTTTGCAGGTATATTTTATTCGATTAAAAATTTGTTTAAAATAAAATCCTCCAGACGAATTCATCCCATCTCAACAGAAGGGGTGTTTTTGTCTGGAAAACTTCAGTTATCCATTCAAACACATTCAATAATAAAAAAAATTTATAATTCACAAACCTCCAAAATTATCATAAATCGTAGAGATAGTAAAACTAGTGACAAATATAACAAATAAAAACAATATGTTTTGTGAACGAATGTGAAGGCGATAATGCGACAATAGTGAGATCGCTGCTATTCCACAGCTACTTTCTGCCTTGTGACATAGTCAACCGTGTTCACACAGTTCTCTTATGTGACAGTGGCAGTGTGCAGTGAATACCTGGAATCTCATCGAGAAAAACGAACGAATAAAACGATTACGACCCACCACCGGCAATGTTCCGGACGTTAAAATGGAACTCAACTCAAAAGCAATTGCTCCCAAAAATCACAGTCCTACGTCAAGTTAACGTCCGTGCTTCTAGGCAATGATCCACCTACTTGTTCTTTTTGACGAGGATTACAAGTGCTGCTTTAAATTTTCAATTTGATATCGAAAAACAAAACTTTGCCAACTTGTTCGGCATTAGATGCGATGCCAATTGATGGTATCTGTTTTTTAAATTCGATCACGACTAATGTTTGAAAAGGGCTTATGCAAAAATGGTATCGTTTCAGAAAAAAGACTATAATCCCAAAACGGGTTATTAGATCGAAATGGTGTCTTAGACAAAGTTATATATTATAATTTTGCGGTTCTGAAAAAAGTACACACTAAAAAAAAAACTTTTCTTTGCCGAAAAAAATTGAAAACAAAGTTTAGAATGAAGTATCTAAAAAATACATTTTTTAAAATCTAAACACAATAAAGCCTCGTTAAACGATAAAATGTAGGAAATTATTTAATTTTTCATAAAATATACATTTTTTAAAAATTACACTGAAAAAAATATTGAAAAAATATTATTCTTAAAATAAAATTTAAAATATGAAATATTAATATTGAAAAATATTAAAAATTCAAATTCATTTCTCACAAAAACGCATTTTTCAAAAACCTAATGTGAATAGTCCTCACAGTCCTTACAATTTCCAACATGCCATCCATACATCGGAAGATGGGCAAGGAAAAAGTTTTTCTAACAACAACATTTTCATGGTTTCATTGGAAAACTTACAACTTATCCTACTTTCGTTTATAATCAAGATAGCGATATAGTGTATTCGACCAAATTTTAGATATCAATGAAATATGAACTTTTGTCGAAGACGACAACTTTCTATCTTTCATAATTTCTAGTATAAACGGCATTTTTGTATGGAGTGGATTCCTGAAAAAAATAATGTTTAACTCGTATTTTTTTTGTGTGTAAACTCTCGCGTTTGTCATGTTCTTGACGTGTTTCTGCCATACAAATGAAACACAAATAAAGCAAAAATTACATTACTCGACAATTGATCAAGCAAATGAAGCGAAATTTGGCATATGGAGGTTTTAGGGTGCAATAAATGTTTCTATAGTAGTTAGGTACTCGTACCTCCCTTTTTTTTTGGGGGGGGGGGGGGGGTTGGCGGTGGTTGTTGTCATACAAATGAAACACAAATTTCTGCATTATAAAAGAATTAATCAAGCAAATGAAACCAAAATAGACATATGGAGGTTTTATGGTGCAATTCTATGATGCAAAAAAATGCTATGATGAATAGACAGACACTCCTCCCCTCTCTCTACGGAGGGGGGTGGGGTCTGTCATACAAATGAAGCATACATTTCTGTACAATTCAAGAACTAATCAAGCAAATGAAACCAAATTTGGCATGTGGAGGTTTTAAGCGGAAAAAAACCTTTCTAGGGTGGTTCAACACTCTTCCCACCTTACTAAGGGGGGCTGTCATAGAAATGAAACACAAATTTCTGCAAAACTCGAGAACTAATCAAGCAAATTAAGCCATATTTGGCATGTGGAGGTTTTAGGGGGCCCGAAACGTTTCTATAATGGTTCGACACACCTACCCCCTCTCTAAGGACATGGGGGCTGCCATACAAATGAAACACAAACTTCTGCAACTCGAGAACTAATCAAGCAAATGATGCCAAGTTTGGGTGTGAGGGTTTTTGGGTCTATGATGGTATGACATCCCTCCCTCCTCTGGAACCCATAAACATAATGCACATATTTCAACCAAACTAATTCCAACCAAACATGACAATTGAAAGTTTTCGGAAAACTCTGAAGGAAAATGAGAAAATTTGAAAAATCCAATTCGCATGTGCTCTACAATTACATATTGACAAGCGTTGTTAGTCCATTTGATGTTTGCGGTAACGAAATTGATCTTTGTTCGAAACTGGAAATGGGTTTTAATGTGATAAAGAGCACTCCTATATCATCTTCTATCTATACAAATAAAAATGAATCGCCGTGTTGATAAGAGCAAAACTCGAGAAAGGAATTGTCCGATTTAGGGCTGGCTTTATTCTATCATATTTTCTGTATCAAATATTTATTCCATGTAACGGAGAAACATGTTATTTGCAAGTGGATGAAAAATCTTTGCACGAGAATTGTGTCTGAAAATAATCTGATATTATAATGTCGAGTTTTGGTAGAAGTACTGAAATTTTATGGTAATAAATAATTTTAAAGGGTGGATTAGAAGATCAATCAATGAGCAGTTCTGCGATTGGACCCATGAACGTGCGCTTAGTAAGAAAACATGGATGTGATAACGAAAAATATATTTTGGGCGGGACGAAGTTTGCCGGGTCAGCTAGTGATGAATAAAATCAGTTGATGTTATGTTCCCAGAAGTGAAACATCTTTTTTTCTATCACAAATATCACCCACGGGCTCCCCACCCGTAACTATTTTTTTTTAAATTAAAAAAGAATACGTTTTTGAGGAAAAAAATATTTCAGTTTTTTTTTATTTGGAAAGCGAAGTTGGACGTATATTGGTGCCTTGTTGGACTTGCCAAATGGAGATATAAAATTTGGAAAATTTATGAAATTTCAATACTTTGTGAAATCGTCACCATTTCAGAAAATTAATATGAATAATAGAATCTACATTAGATTCAGCATGAAAAACTATACTCTTGAGTACAAATATTTGGCAGCACTGACAAGGACCGATGAATGGAGGCTTGCACTGAATTAGGGGCGCGAACAGCTTGCAGATTGTAGATTACAGAGAGACATTATGAAAATATCTTTCATAGTTTTCAATATCTTTCAGAAAAAAACATATCGCTCCAAGAACACAATTCTCAAAGAAATAATTCACAAATTATGTTACGCAGAACAGCAACAGTGGTGGCCGATCCAAACTAAAGATTTAGCTTCCATGTTCAAATTCCAAACTCTTGATTTATATTTTAGTGTCCAGAGATAGAGATTGTATTGCATTGAAGTTAGTGTGTTTCCAGCTGAACAAGAACTATTATTAATATCGGTTTATAGTGTCGCCATCTGTTTACTGCCGCCTGAGTTGTAAAAATGTATCATTCACTGGCGTTCTTTCAAATTTCATTATCAGAAGTCTAGTTTTTGTCAGTATTGTAGCTTAGTGGAAAATAAAAGATTAATGTTGAATACTGCAAGAATTTTTCGAAATACAACCGAGCTCTCAATTGAAATCAATGGAAATAGGATTGTATATCTCCATCATAATATTCGTTTCCCGTATACAAGCTATTCTTTCCAGATCCAGAGATGCCAGATGCTCTTTACTTTCCAGGCACAAAATCGAGTGCGCTTTACGCGCTGGTGGAAGAAATTTTCTCGGTAAACGGAGGATAATATTTTTGTAAGTTCAGCGGAAACAGATTGACTGAGAAAAAATCCTCAAGCAATCATAAATCCTGATTCATGTTTGGCATGATTGCATTCAAGTTAGAATGTGGATAAAATTTAGCCGTGTTTCAGCAAATAGCCTGGGGATTTTTCCTGAATTTTATCCTTTTACTTCACCTTTTGCTTTACTTAGAATGAGCATTATCCGTAATAAATATTGTGGAATCTCTGTCAATGTTTTTCTGGTTGGAAATGAGAACTGTCATAATAACGCTCCAGTTCGTATCTGTATAGTGCTGACATTAAATTGAATTCTCATGGTACAAAGATGTACCTAACTGTTTTACTGATATGTATGATCGTTGCTAATCGATTGAAAAAGCTTTTCCAGAGTAAAAATTCCGATTTTTTTCACTGCGCATAAATGTTTCAAGGCTTTTCACAACAGTGCTAGATGATTTCATGACGACATAATATCTGAAGAATTGAAGAAATAATAACGGGTTTATGTTCGGGGAATAAAATTACCTTATAAGATAAGTATGCACGAGTAGCCGCATAATTATTGATGAAATATTGTAATATTACTCAAGCGAAACATTTTAAATTCCGAGTTAATTTAATAAAAATCTATATGACATTTTCTCGTTAGATTCAAAGTAGAATCAAGTTTAATGGTGAAACTATAGTAATTATATCGATTATATCGTAATTATATCAAATCATATAACATCAGAATAAAAAAAAATTCAACAAACCATCCACTGCTAATATGCTTTCCTCATTTGATTCATCGTCCATGAATTCAAAAAATTCAATATCGATTTCTCTACAAATCACTGTAGTGGTGCTGTATATTTTTGAAAAACAAAAAAAAAATAAACGATCAAAAAATTCCCGCAAAATCCTCTCATTGGCAAAAACGTGAACTCTATGAATTTTAACGTTTTCAAACGGTTTCACTAAACTTGATTTCCATTATTCTATTTCATTATCTTGAAAATCCAAGATGATAACCGTTACAAAATAGCGGACTACTCAAAAAAAACTTCAACAATATAGGTATCAAAGGAAGAGTTTGACTAGTAGAACATAAAGGGTGTGTCACATCAAATTGCATCACGGAAAAAACGCTGTAGAAATTTAATTTTTAGGAATTATATTTTCAGCTTTCGCTTATAATCAGATAAGAGTGTATAGATCACGTTGACCATGCTTCACTGTCAATTTTTCGTAAATTTGGAAAAATGTCGTCGAACGAAAAAGAGCCTCGTGAATTAATCCTGCGCACTCATTTCGAGAATCCGGAGTTGTCACATCGGGACATCGGTAAGATGCTGGGAATCGCCCAATCCACGGTCAGCAGAGTACTAAAACGATACTTCGAGAACCTAACCATCGACCGGAAGGTGAAGAACGGCAAAAATGGATGCTCCGTCAGTGAAAAAGATCACAAGCGCGTAGTTAAGCAGTTTAGACGTGATCCGAGAAGTTCGGTCCGGGATGTCGCCAATAAGCTGAATTCGTCAAGTTCATTCGTCCAGCGGACCAAGCAGCGGAAGGGCCTGCGTACATACAAGGTTCAGAAGGCTCCTAACCGCGACGAAAGGTAAAACATGGTGGGGAAGACGCGAGCCCGGAAGCTGTACACCGAAATGCTAACGAAGCCGCATTGCCTGGTAATGGACGACGAAACCTACGTCAAAGCGGACTTTCGTCAGCTGCCGGGCCTGTTGTTCTTCTCCGCAGAGGACAAATTCAGCGTTCCGGAGGAGATTCGCAAGCAGAAACTATCCAAGTTTGCCAAAAAGTACATGGTGTGGCAAGCGATCTGCTCTTGCGGAAAGCGGAGCGCCCCCTTCGTGATGACCGGCACGGTAAACGGGCAGGTTTACCTTAAGGAGTGCCTACAGAAGCGCTTACTACCACTATTGAAGCAGCACGAGGGTCCGACCATCTTCTGGCCGCTTCGTGCCACTATTCAAAGGACGTGTTGGAGTGGTACGAAGCCAACGGGGTCACCTTCGTACCAAAGGAAATGAACCCGCCCGCCGCGCCGGAGCTTCGCCCAATAGAGAAATATTGGGCGATTATGAAGCAGGCCCTCCGGAAGAACCCAAAAGTTGTCAAATCGGAGGCGGACTTCAAGAGAAAATGGATGTCTGTTCAAAAAAAAACTACAACTTGACGTTGTACAGAACCTTATGGACGGGGTAAAGAGGAAGGTGCGAGCATACGGGCTTGGGCTCGAAGTATGAATAAAAAGAAAATGCCAAAAGTTGTTTAATAGTTTTTATTTTACTGTCTAAAATTTTCAAAAGGATCAGTCCACTGGGCGAATTTCTACAGCGTTTTTTCCGTGATGCAATTTGATGTGACACACCCTTTAGTAGCTCGTGAAAAATCTAAATATAATATGGTCGCGTCACAACATGACCTTTTTTGAGCGGTTTTATTTAGCTTGGTCTGTTTGTATGCTTGGAACATTTCCGTTTCGAATATGTATACTTTGCGACAAAGTAACACGTTTTATCACAAATTGTGAGAAAATATTATATGAAAAATGTGTTTGATAATGTTTGAAGAGTTTTAGTGGAAATATCATGTTATTTCAATATCGATGAATGGTTAAGTAACGGTCAGGACGCCAATCAGAGATAACATGAAGTAAAAATTTTCATTCAAAATTTGAACAACTTAAAAATGCCTTCGGGCCCGGCAATCCGATAGAGAATAATTTGCCTGCCTAAACGAATATCGTTCTCAGACGTTGGAAATGTACATCTGGTATCGCGGATTATTCCACATTTCTGATAAATGAAACATTAAAACCAGCGATTTTAATCTACATTTGGCAACGCATAAAAATTAGAGTCGAACGCATAAAACGCATAAAAATTAGAGTCGAACTAATAAAAATGTCCAAACAAGTTGAAAACGGGCAGAAACGAATGTATTAGTTGCTCGTTATTGACCATACGGGTAGGTAAGCACACAGATTAGCAGAGCAAACGCATTGGATATTTTGAATGCTTAGGCTGCCATACAAATGAAACACAAATTTCTGCATTACTCGAGAAGAATTAATCAAGCAAATGAAACCAAATTAGTCATATGGAGGTTTTAGGGTGCAATAAATGTTTCTATGGTGGTAAGACATTCCATCCCCCTCTCTAAGAGGGGGCTGCCATACAAATTAAACACAAATTTCGGCATTACTCGAGAATTAATCAAGCAAATGAGACCAAATTAGGGCACATGCAGGTTTTAGGGTGCAATAAATGTTTCTATGGTGGTTAGACATTCCATCCCACTCTCTAAGAGGGGGCTGCCATACAAATGAAACACAAATTTCTGTATAACTTAAGAATTAATCAAGCAAATGAAACCAAAATTGGCTTGCGAAAGTTTTTGGGTACACGAAAAGTTTCTATGGTGAACAAACACTCCTCCCCTCTCTCCAAGAGCTATTCTTATTAAATTTCAGTCCCTTTGGTAACTGAATTGAACGGATCCATATACTAACTATTCGTCGATATATTCGTCGTTAGATTCATACGTTCAAAAGCAAAATATAAATGTTTGATTTTCATATAGTTATTCGCTAAATATAATGGTTATACATATACACACATGTGAAAGAATTTCACTTGTGGAAGAATTGTAAACAATAAACTATAAACTAATCGGTAGCTTATGGTAATTTTTAACAGTTACAGTTTCGAGGATATTTTTTCTATAATATTGTTCATTATAGAAAAAATATCCCCGAAATTGTAACTGTTAAAAATTACCATGAGCTACCGATTAGTTTATAGTTTATTCGACAAGAAAACAAGACAAAGAAAAGGAAGTTCCTAGAAATCCTTTTATATCATCTTTTTATGCCCCATCTAAAAAAAGGCATTAATTCTTAATTTACCAAGAAAACAGAGACAAAGAATATTAGAAGTATGCAAACTTTATATTCCAGAACTTTTATCATCTGGTAATTATCTAGAAAATCGTTATACGTTCTTCTCTTCGATAAAAGACCCGAAAAACACGCAACAATTGCATGAAATGTAAAAAATATGTTCGTTTCGGGCATGCAGTTATGCTATGTTCTGATTCTTACTCCAATGAAACCACAATCGATGAATACGTTTTTATGTTATTTTATAGAACTTTATAATTCCATGAATTATTTTCAGTTGCTTACTTTTGATTTATAACAGTGAAAAAATCGAATTCCGTTATTTGTGTTGGAGTATCAAAAATCACTCTGTTTTGAGGAGACTGAATAAGATGACTATTAAAGTCATCTTATTCAGTCTGATTTCAGATTCAGTGTTATGATTTTGCACGCGAGTACAGGAGGGTTATTTGATACTCAATCTTTTTTTCATGGGCCCACGAACACACATTAATCATGGTGTGGCGGGCCGCAAAAAAATGAAAAAAGAAGTGTGGTGTCCAAGACACGCTGGTATTGTTCACGGATGACTACGAAATTATTGCCGACGAGAACAAACATTATAGACATTCTTCACCATAAAAATTCGGCAGCATTGGCATGGACTTCAATCATACAATAATATTTCTCTTCTGCTTTGCTTCTGGCCGTCAGTACAAGCTCTGCACTATGCTTGCTTCATGTATATTCTGAGAATGTATTCTAATGCGAAAAATGTTGCACGTCCGTTCAACACAGTAGCAAAATAGAAACAGTGGTTGCACAGGATGAACACAATATATATAGTGCTTTCACTGCCAGCCGATAACAAGCATCTACTGCTGGCCAATGTTGACTGAGATTGAGAATTTCAAGCAATCTATTGAAACCCAAAGAATCTGTAAATATCGGTACCTATATTTACAGATTTTTAAGAATTTAAAAAGTTTGCTTTCAAAGCAATTTTTAAGCTGTAGAAACAAGTTTTTGGGTCAATAAGTAGCAAACATCACTCATACACCTTCTATCCTCCGCAACTGATTTTCAAAACACTTCGTTCAGCCGACAAAGAGGTATTACAACTCCAAATCTTGCGAACGTTACGCTCTCATTTTTGAAACTTTAAACTTACATCGCACTACAGTTGTAAAAACGATGTGGTGCAAAAATGCAGTAGCACTGTCCGCTAGACAGCATGAAAATCGATGCGGTGTCTCCACCGAACAAAATTGCAACACTGTGTGCGATATCACTCTTCCATTCTTCCATTGTTCATTTGTAACAACCGTTGTGTGTGACCTCAGCACTGAGAAAGACTGCAGTCTGCTAGCGAGGAACGAGAGTGCGACTTGAACGATGAGGATGCATTGAATTACAGAGGTTCCAAATTTTCCCAGTTCAATTGCATCTAGCCTGAAGGCCATTAAAAATACATAAATTAAACTCCCGGCCTTCAGAATGATCGTTCGTAAATCCTCGTTGACGTCCGATCGCTAGCTTAAGGGGGTATTCTAGTGTAGAGACACGTATTTCGGACGTTTTTTCGAACTCCGTAAAAATAAAACAAAGAATATTTTTACTATCCATTATATCATTATTCGTTTATCTATCTTTCAACAATAAAACAAAAATAGGACGGAAAAAAAATATTCATAATTAGAATAGTTACATGCTGGTGAAGTGAGGGTGTTCAAAAAAAAGTTGTGCCATGGCGTACACGATTCCAGTCCTTCTGGTTATCTGAAACAAAAAAATCGAACAGATTCTGAATCAGTAAAGATGTCGCTATGGCATGAACCTCGGACAAGTCAAAAACATGGGTTTTAACCAAATGGCGGCCGTTTGAAAACAAAAATGCTGTTTAAAACGTTTTTTTTTTGCGTTTACCGATTTTTTAAAAATAGTAAAATTAAAAAGTTATAATTTTTTATTGGTTCATGCGATAGAGAGATGTATGCAGATTATTTTCATATAAATTTGACATAAATCGGTTCAGTAGAACTTGAGATATCGTGTACGCCAGTTAGAAAAAAACTAGTTCCGAGAGAAACGCGTTTGAAGTTCATTGTGATGGCCGTAACATGTTAGATACCACATCACTAAGATGGCTCTAACTAGGTAAATAATAGGATTTTCGATAAGTCCTTTCTAGAGTATATTCTTGAATGCCTAAACTACAGAAATATGGTAAAAAAAAAATTTCGATTTTTTCAGATTTCTAGACTAGAATACCCCCTTAATGACTGATGAATAGTGGATGCTGTGATCTGAAATCGCGAGATGATTGGATTGGTGAAATCGCGCGATGAATGATTGGGCTGAGCTTAAATTGCAATATTTTCTCCATCCACATCGCCCTTAGAACGAACGCTGCATTTTCATTTCAAGTGAGCGATTCATGCGTGCCGGATTCTCAGTGGTATAGAAATAATATGCCTTGTCGGTGCATTAGTTGCTCGTTATTGATAGCACGGATAGGTGAGCGAAGACATGCTTAGGAAAATATCAATTCTTCAAATTTTCTGTAATTTAGCACTTTCGTCGCCCCGTCACCCATATATGGGTGACACTTTCCTCGTACAAATCGAATAGGATTTTTAATAGGAATTTGATAGAATAGGCACCTAAGTGTAGCTATAGGATATGTAGAAAAATAATAAAATTATAACCATATCATAATAATGTTTATACTATACTTTTTATTAATTTACTAGCTGACCCGGCAAACTTCGTGCAGCCCACAACTGCCTTTCCTGATTTAAATAATTTCGAACACTCCCGTTCCCCGAAAATCATTTTTCTGTGCGCGATCTATATTCGCAGTATATAATTTCTTTCTTGACATATACACCTGACGCGGGCTGAGACACTTCAATCCTGGTACTGACTGTTCAAATCCGTTGCTCCGTTCTTGAGTAAAATCGTGAGGAACGGGCACCAAATCATTTTTATTTATATAAATATGCAAAATTTGCCAAAAAAAATGACTTTCCAATTTTCCATTTTTCCGAATGATTTTTATATTTTTTTTAGTATATAACCCTGACGCAGACTGAGACACTGCAATCCTGATACTGACTGTTCAAATCTGTTGCTCCGTTCTTGAGTTGAATCGTGAGGAACGTACACCATATCATTTTTATTTATATAGATTTCCTAGGACTTCTATCAAAACTTGTCATTATAATATCAGATTATTTTTAGATACAATTCTCGTTCAAGATTTTTCAATCACTTGCAAATAATATGTTTCTCCGTTACATCGAATAAATTTTTGATACAGAAAATATGATAGAATGAAGATTGCCCTAAATCGGATTATTCCTGCTTCGAGTTTTGCTCTTATCAACACATTCGGCGATCTATTTTTATTTGTATAGAAGACAGATAGAAGGAGATATAGGAGTGCGTTTTTTCACATTAAAATCCATTTCCACTTTCGAACAAAAATCAATTTCGTTGGCGCAAACATCAAATGGACTAACAACGCTTGTCAATATGTAATTGTAGAACATATGCGAATTGAATTTTCCGAATTTTCCCATTTCCCTTTCAGAGTTTTCCGAAAATTTTCAATTGTCATGTTTGGTTGAAATGTGTGTAATATTTTTATGGGACCCCTCTCCATTCCGTAGGAGAGAGGAGTGTCATACCACCATAGAAACATTTCTCGTACCCAAAAACCCTTACATCCCAAATTTGGGTTCGTTTGCTTGACTAATTCTCGAGTTATGGCGAAATTTGTACTTAATTTGTATGGCAGCTTCCCCTTAGAGCGGAGGTAGGAGTGTCTACCCAACATAGAAACATTTAGTGCACCCTAAAACCTCTACATGCCACATTTGGGTTCGTTTGCTTGATTAATTATCGACTTATGCTGAAATTTGTATTTCATTTCTATGGTTGACCACCCGCCCCCCTTTAGAGAAGGAGAAGGTGTGTCTATCTAACGTAGAAACATTTTTTGTGCCCTAAAACCTCCACACGCCATAATTGGGTTCATTTGCTTGATTAATTCTCGAGTTATACTGAAATTTGGGTTTCATTTGTATGGCAGCCCCCCTTAGAGAGGGGGGAGGAGTGTCTACCCAACATAGAAACATTTAGCGCACCCTAAAACCTTCACTTTCCAAATTTGGGTTCGTTTGCTTGATTAATTCTCGAGTTATGACAAAAATTGTATTTCGTTTTTATAGGTATTGAGTTTTTTATGTTTTCGTGATTATTACACATACACAATGGTTTGGAATAAAGTAACACCAGATGGGCCATCCAGAAGGGCCCAAAATGAGCCTCATGCGGCCCATGGGCCGCGTGTTGAGTAGGGTATTGATGAGGCTGATCTAGGGTATTGACGAAATCGAAATAAATTCGTGGGCATATGTAAAACCACTAACTGTGAATAGCAACTTGACAATCTGAATGTTCCTGGCCCAAGCGGTTCAAACTCAACGGCAATCGCAAAAAGGGTAGGAACTTAAACTACGTCAAGTGAAAAAGGTGAGTTTCTTCAAACCCCCCATCACGCCAGACCCAAACGAACATGGACACTGGCGTTCATGTAAGTTGTTCTACGATGACAAGCATGGCTCCCCAAGAGCTGCTGTCTTAGTAAATGCCAACATTAAATGCTTTCCTATTACAGAGTTCATTCAAAGGGACATCGTCGCAATCAGAGTGGAAGTACCAACCGCCAAGGGATGATCCGACATCGTAATTGCGTCGGCTTACTTTCCTGGTGACGTTCCTGAGGTTCCCCCACTACTGTAGGGAAATCAACAAGGACTTCATCATCAGATGTGATGCCAACGCTCATCACACAATGTGGGCAAGTACCGACATTAACTACCGAGGTGAGTGTCTTCTAGAATTTCTCTCGTCAAACAACATAGATATTGCTAACAAAGGAAATGAACGCAATCAAACAAGAAGTCTTGGACCTAACGCTGTGTAGCCCGGTTATTCTTGACAAGATTCATAACTGGAAAGTTTCCGAAGAGGCGTCTTTGTCTGATCATCGACACATTATTTTTGAATAGGATGCTGGCATGACAGTTCAGAGAGAATACCGAGATCCCAAAAAAAAAACAACTGGGTTCTGTATTCCCTTGAACTCGAGTCAAAAACTCTATACTCAAAAATAAGGTCGATTCAGCAGCTTCAAACGAACTAAACGAAACGATAGTCTCTGCCTACAAAAGCAATTGCCCACTAAGAAGACCACAGCTAAGCGCTGGTCAAACGATTTGCACACACTCTTCGGCTGTTTTAGCTTTTTGGCGAGATCGCGTACCGACAGTGTTGGATTTTGCTGCCGTTCGTGCAAAATGCGTTTGCGTACTTCCACTTGATTCGACGCCATTTTACCAAACTGAAGAAAAATGTAAACATGTTGGACATCGTAATAAAGAGGAGGGTTTCAGCTGTCATATAAGTGAAATATTTCATTGATTAGTGAAATATTTCATAAACTACACTGAAAGAAAAGTGTCATACTGTTGATAAAGCTTGTTTCATTTAGAATCCGGAATCATAAAACCAATTGTGTCTCGGGATTAGTTAAATGTACAAAAAAAGTTTTTATATCAAAAAATAGATAATTTTTTATTTTTTATTTTTCTTTCGGAAAAAATATTGTAAAAATTATTCCTCTACAGTTTTGATGAATTTTTATACTTGTCTTCGGATACCCTCCATCAAAGTTTGGGCTCTTTGTTGTTTAACCTCAGCGTCTATTTTATTCCACGATTTCTTCATGTCTTCATGTATGCAGCATCCCGAGTAACTTTGGCACAAATTTCGCAATTCTGCTTCACAATTGTCCAATATTTTCCGATTGGGTGCAATTGAAGGCAATTGAGGGGATGGAGGTCTTTTCAAAGGTAATCGATCCCATTGTCACAGGAGACCACTGAAGCATCCCTCGGCTGTAGTGGCAGCTCACCAAATCTGGCCAAAACATCACTGGATGTTTCTGTAGGTACTCTTCCCTATACATTTTCGAGTCCATTGTCTTGTTTGTGACGAAAACCTTGGTTTCTTGGCTGCAAATCCCTTGCCAAATCAAAAACATCCAGGCAAAATTATCAGCGAAAACGAACTTAAATTTGCTGGTAATGGGTTATCTTCTGGAATGTCAGGCCTCGGGGCTGTCCAAAATCCATCTTCATGTACATTTCGTCATCCATCAGCATGCATACTTCGTACTTCGTCAAAACCTTGTTATCCTGTTTTTTTGCTTGCGATAACCTTCTCGCATATGGATTCTCCGGATATGGACTACCCTCAATCTCAGTTTCCGATCGCATTTTCCGCTTAGATCCGTCCTCTGATCCACCAGAAGAAGACTTGCACGTTCACGAAAACATCTGTACTGTCGATTCAGCCACCTTCAGCGATTTCGCGATTTGAGTAGCTGACAAAAAAGATCAACGTGAAATTCGTGCAACAATTTGCTGTCAAAATATTTGAAATACGTCTACTACGACCAGTGGTATAAATTAAACTGGGATTCCGGATTCAAATTGAATTAAACATTAGAAGTAAATAGTTAAAATGACCGCTTGCACCTTTTTTCTTCAGCACAAGTGTTCAAGCCATATTGCATAGATGTAATGCAAAAATGCAAATTCCATATGGAAATCCTGATTATGAGCTATGGTTTCAGACATGGGACTATAATCAGCTTATTCAGAATGCACAATACACAGGTAGATTGTTTTTATGGGGTTTCCAATGCTCAAATAAAATTCGGGAACCTATACCTATGACCTTTGTTGAACCTGTGTGGTTGACATGAAACTCTTAGTACCTATTCCGAAAATATTTTTCACATATTGAATATATGTACGTTATATCGAGCTAAAATGTTCAATATATCGAGTGACGTATTATCGAGGGTACGTTATATCGAAGTTTCCCTGTATTCCGTTTGGGTTTGAGGAAATATGAGTTTTCCACAGCAATTGGGAATTTTTTTGACTCAAGCGTAACTTTTGAAAAGGGCGTATCGATTTGAGTAAGAGAAATCTTTGATAATTTATATCTCAAAAAATATGAGTCGTACCGAAATAGTGTGTTAGGAAGAGTTATAGAGTATTGTTGGCTTAGTTTAAAAAAATATACACTGAGAAGAAAAATTAGTACTCTTTTTTTTATTTACAAAATAAAATTTTAATTTGCGATATCAAAAAATATGTATTTTTTTATATTTTTTTCAATTTTTTCATATAAAATAGAAGTCATGTAGAAATTTTAAAAAATGGGCCCAAGATGGTAAAACTATTTTTGACGAAATTTGTGCAACATCGAATTTTTAGGAATTTTCGAAAATTCTGATGTGATTTAAAACAAAAAAGGTTATTATCAATTTCCTTCCAAATGTAGCCATTCTCGAAATATTTAAAAAAATATTTCTAATTTATTGTCTTTGTTATGTCTTTGTCTTTGTCTTTTTTGAAAGAGATTATTCTTTCAATATGTTTGTCGTGTTATACCGTCATGTTCATGAAATTTTAGGATTTTTTTTTTATAATTTCCAAAATTTTTTTTGATTCATTGAAGTTTGTATTAAAAAAACAGATTTTTTAGTTTCGCTACGTTTTGTATTATCCCACATGTCTACGAATGTTTCGTAACGTAACTCCTAAACATGTGTCTTAACCATAACGATGTATTTGGAGAAGTTGTTGTAAATTATAAGCAAATTCATAAAATCTCATGAACATGATGGTATAACACGACAAACATATTTAAAGGGCCTATTTACTATTGAAAAGACAATAAATTACAAATATTTTTTTAAATATCTCGAGAATGGCTACATTTAGAAGGAGATTGATAATAACTTTTTTTTGTTTTAAATAACATCAGGATTCATAATTTGTGATTAAAAATGACTGCTAACATACAATAATGAATAAAAAAAGATTACTAATTTTTCTTCTCAGCGTATATTTTTTTCAAATTAAGCCAACAATACTCTATAACTCTTTATAACACACTATTTCGGTACGAGTCATATTTTTTGAGATATAAATTATCAAAGATTTCTCTTACTCAAATCGATACGCCCTTTTCAAAAGTTACGCTTGAGTCAAAAAATGAACCATGATGATGTATTTGGAAAAGTTGTTGGAAATTATAAGCAAATTCATAAAATTTCATGAACATGACGGTATAACACGACAAACATATTAAAAGAGATTATTTACTATAAAAAAGATTATAAATTAGAAATATTTTTCAAAATATATCGAGAATGGCTACATTTAGAAGGAGATTGATAATAACCTTTTTTGTTTGAAATCACATCAGGATTCATAATTTGTGGCTAAAAATGATTGTTAAGATACAAAAATTCGAAGTTTCGAAAATTCCTAAAAATTCGATGTTCCACAAAGTTCGTCAAAAATAGTTTTACCATCTTGGGCCCATTTTTTAAATTTTCTACATGACTTCTACTTTATATGAAAAAATTGAAAAAAATATTAAAAAATACATATTTTTTGATATCGCAAATTAAAATTTTATTTTGTAAATAAAAAAAAGATTACTAATTTTTCTTCTCGGTGTATATGTTTTTCAAATAAAGCCAACAATACTCTAAAACTCTTTCTAACACACTATTTCGGTACGAGTCATATTTTTTGAGATATAAATTATCAAAGATTTCTCTTACTCAAATCGATACGCCCTTTTAAAAAGTTACTCTTGAGTCAAAAAATGAACCATGATGATGTATTTGGAAAAGTTGTTGGAAATTATAAGCAAATTCATAAAATTTCATGATTATCTATATATATAAAAATGGAGTGATGTCTGTCTGTCTGTCTGATTTATATAGACTCGGAAACTACTGAACCGATCGACATGAAAATTGGTGTGTAGGGGTTTTTGGGGCCGGGGAAGGTTTTCGTCATATTTTGAGACCCCTCCCCCTCTCTAAGGGGGGGCTGCCATACAAATGAAACACAAATTTCTGCATTACTCGGAAATTAACCAAGCAAACGAAACCAAAGTTGGCATGTGAAAGTTTTAGGGTGCAATAAATGTTTCTATGATGGTTAGACAGTCCTTCCCCCACTCAAAGGGGGGGCTGCCATACAAATGAAACACATATTTCTGCATTACTCGAGAATTATTCAAGCAAATGAAACCAAATTTGGCATGTGGAGGTTTTAGGATGCTATAAATGTTTCTATGGTGTTAAGATACTCCTTCCCCCTCTTAGAGGGGGCTGCCGTACAAATGAAACACAAATTTTTGCATTACCCGAGAATTAATCAAGTAAATTAAACCAAATTAGGCATATGGAAACTTGAGGGTGCAATGAATGTTTCTATGGTGGTTAGATACCCCTCCCCCCTCTCTTAGGGGTGGCTGCCATACAAATAAAACACAAATTTCTGCATTATTCGAGAATTAATCAAGTAAATGGGCGGGACGAAGTTTGCCGGGTTAGCTAGTTTACTATAAAAAAGAGAATAAATTAGAATTTTTTTTTTAATATTTCGAGAATGGCTACATTTAGAAGGAGATTGATAATAACCTTTTTTGTTTTAAATCACATCAGGATTCATAATTTGTGGCTAAAAATGATTGTTAACATACAAAAATTCGAAGTTTCGAAAATTCCTAAAAATTCGATGTTCCACAAAGTTCGTCAAAGATAGTTTTACTATCTTGGGCCCATTTTTTAAATTTTCTGCATGACTTCTATTTTGTATGAAAAAATTTAAAAAAAAATTAAAAATATGTATTTCGGATATTGCAAATTTAATTTTTATTTTGTAAATAAAAAAAAGAGTGCTGATTTTTTTTCTCAGTGTACATTTTTTTCATATTCAACCATCTTACTAAAATCGATACGCCCTTTTCAAAAGTTACGCTTGAGTCAAAAAGTTCCCAATTGCTGTGAAAAACTCATATTTCCTCTAACCCAAACGGAATACACACTTTCATTGGAATCGAAAATACAAGTTTTCAAAATCTGCATTTTTAGGACGATTTCATTTGGAATTGCTGTTCTGAGTAACATATTCCGAGAGATACTATTCCACAAATATCACAGTACAAAAACCAGCGTTTGTGCTTGTTGTACATTCCATCAACATTGTGAGGCATTTCCACTTCCACTTCCTCAACTATTGCTATGGTTGTTGAACTTTTGCCTATCACTTGGTGGAACCGTTGTTCGTTTTTAACATTTGCACAGGTCAATCACTCTTCAGAACAGTTTCAGAGGACACTTTCCTTCGTCAGAAACAAATGTATTCACACAAAATATACCCTCGTATCACCTCCCCCCCCTCAAATCAAAACAATCACATGCTTTCGAGCCATCACAACTTCCGAAACCGGCATTTTTTCCTCCATTGACACAGTTGAACTTTGAACTTTCGAATCCGGCCCCAAAAACTTGACCTTCGTCAAAACGAAACACAGATATGAGAGCACACACTTTCCACAAAATAAATACCCATAAATAATGAGCCCCGCACACACACACACATACCCCACCCCCAAACACACCCCTTTGAAACCGAGCGGTGGTCAAACGGAAAGAGGGAAAATAAGAGACGCAGATTCCAACTAGAGCGTGGAAATGTGGTGCTGTGCGCTAACACGTGAGCGCATTTGGTTCGTAGCGGCGTCAAAAAAAAACACGTAAAGAAAAACAACAACAACAACAACGAAAACACTTACATCCGCGCGAGATGCAGACGATCCTGCGTTGAAAGATGCTCGACCTGAGCCATCTCGGCAACTAAATCGGAGTGCTCCATTTTGCTGATATCGAAGCTCAACTTTCGGCCACTGCCACTGCTACTGATTCGTTACTTCTCCCAATGATTACGCGCCGCGATGATGTTGAGGATGACGATGATGATCTTGTGTTTGTTCGCGCGTTGCTTTCGTGGTGGCGGCAATTGTTGGGATTTCGCGCGCGCTCTCCGACACACAAACGCGCGCCCGCGTTTGTTTAAATGTTTCGGAAGGAGGACCAGAGACCAGAGAGAGAGGTTATACGGAAGTTACGGTTTGCGAGTGCGAGATTTACTGCAGCTCACAAAATTCACTAATTGCATTAGCACTCTCCTTCCCTTGTAGCGGCGCGGTCGCTCTATTTCCTCTTTTTTTTTTGGGGGGGGTTTTGTTTAACAAGTGTTTTTTTTCGGATCTCAGTCACGTTCGCCGATAAATCCGGAACCGGACAGCGATAGGGGCCACCCCACAGTTGATGGAGCTTCCTGCGTTGGTTGCATCTTAATCGTGGATCGTCAAACCACGATTCAATCAAGTCGAGCGTTGTCGAAGCACATCAGATCTGTGAAAGGAAAAGAATGAAGAGAAAACCTTAAGTACTTAAGTTGATCTAGATTCCGGGAAACAATATCTACAGATCAATGATTCAATCAATCACATCTGAAACCAAAAACTGCCTAACCGGTTTTTTTTCCGGCCATGAAGTAGCTCCAGTTTTGAAGTGGCCGTTTGTCCACCATAAACAACAATTGATTTGTTTATTGAAGCCAATAAAACCGATGATCAAAAAACATAGCCGGAGTGGGTAACGTTGATACACGATACGCACAGACGTTGAATAAATAAATGTTTGGAGATGTTAATAGAAATAACAAATAAGACGGGTGTTGTGAACGGCTTTGATGATCTCGGGGGTATTTTTTTACCGCCGATCGAAACTAGTGTTTGATACAGTCTTTCCGATTGGGCGTTAGGAATTGAACGCAAATGGTCGCGGAGGTATCGATACGTTTGAAATATTTTCTCACTTTTATCGAAATGAGTTGTTTTACGAAATTACTTCATACTGATTGTTTTTCTTTAACCCTTTGCGGTCGTATTAACACTGAAGCTACCGATGTTTCATGTATACCTATTCCTAACACAGCGGGTTAAGTGTCCCTTTATAAATAGTTTGTGAACAATGACTCGATTTTTTTTTTGTACTAAATTTATTTTCAAATGGCTCAGCAACATTAAGTAACAATGAGCCGAGTTAATGAATAGGGAAAAGCCTATTTGAGTAGAACAATTCCAATGTTCTTTCTCAAAAAGGCATAAAAACCCTATTATCTTTTCGTAAAATGTTACAATATGGATAATGACAAAATTCACAATAACATAATATTATAGGCTTCTTGTTTAGGCTTCTTGTTATAGAGATGTCCATCTCCTAGGAACTTGCTATCTCCTTGGGACTGAGTAAGGGATGAAAATCTGCTCACTTTTCGAATTCTGAAGAAGAAAGTTGCAATAGAGAAAAGGAAACGCTAATAATAAAAATCAAAACAATAAAGGAAAACTAAACATATATATTCATATTTGGAAGTGTATGGATTTGAGAAAATCATAAATTAAAGAAATAGCATCAATATTACGAGTAGCCAGAACGTCGCGAATCGGAAAATTAAGTGGCATTCCCTTATTGCGAAAATTTTCTATTAAAGATAACCTGTCATTTTGAAACTCAGAACAAAACCACACAATATGATCAATATCCTGATATCCTATACCACACACGCATAGGTTACTATCACTGATGTTAATTCGAAAAAGATGTACATTCGAAGAATAATGGTTAGACATGAGTCTGCACACTACCCGTATAAAATAACGAGAAAAATTATACCCTTTAAACCATGGTTTGAGAGAAACCCTAGGAATGATAGAATATAGCCATCGGCCTTTATCACTACTATTCCAACTTGACTGCCAAGATACAAGTGCCCGTTCACGAGGAAAATGAAGATATTCATCGAAAGTAATAGGCCTATAGAATAAGTCTCCTTCCATAGCGCCCTTCTTAGCAAGAAAGTCTGCTTTCTCATTTCCTGGTATCGAACAATGAGACGGAATCCATACAAAAGTGATATTAAATGAACTAGTTATCAGAGCACTTAAAAGATGATGGATTTCAGATAAGAAATACGACGCATATCTAGTTCTCACTGAACGGAGTACCTCTAAAGAGCTGAGACTAACAGAAGAAATGAAAAAGTGAAAAAGTGATCTGGGGTCAAGGTCTGAATATGTAGTAAGGCCATGTATATTGCAGCCAATTCTGCAACAAACATCGAACAAGGTAAACTAAGCCTACGGAAAGTGAAGAAGTTGATATTTAATATACCAAAGCCTGTGGATCCATTAAGACAAGATCCATCAGTAAAAAAAGATTTGTTTGGGTCAATATGTTTATACCTTGACAGGAATATCGCAGGTATAACTAAATGGCGGAGATCATCTGAAATATTATGCACATAATCCTTCATTGACAGGTCAATAGTAATAGAGGAATTGAACAAAATTGAAGGAATGATCTGGAAACCAGATAAAGCAGATGGACTTTCCAAAGTCATAAATTCATGATATAGAGACATTCGCCTAGATCGAACGCCTGAGTTCAACATTTTTTCTAAGTTTGCTATCACTATCGGATTAAGTGTTTCACACCGTATTAAAAAACGGAATGATAACTCGAAAAAACGTACGGAAAGAGGAAGGATGCCAGCTAAAATTTCTAGGCTCATTGTATGCGTTGACTGCATACATCCTAGAGCAATACGCAAACAGCGATATTGAATCCTTTCCAGATGCAAAATATGGGTACAGGCAGCGGACCTGAAGCAAAAACTACCATACTCCATAACAGATAAAATGGTTGTTTTATACAACCTAATCAAATCCTCAGGATGAGCTCCCCACCAAGTTCCTGTTATGGATCGAAGAAAATTTATTCTTTTCTGACATTTTTGTTTCAAGTAGCCTATGTGTTTACCCCATGTTCCTTTGGAGTCAAACACAACACCTAAATACTTGAATGACATCGTGCGACGAATAGGTCTATCCAAAAGTTTAAGCTGTATTTGTGCAGTATTATGTTTTCTTGAGAATACAACCATCTCGGTCTTCTCAGTAGAAAATTCAATACCCAATCTACAGGCCCAATCAACCAAATTGTTAAGAGAATCTTGCAAAGGATTATGAAGATCGGTGCTGTCTTTGCCCATTACCGATACTACACAATCATCTGCAAACTGTCTCAAAGTACAATTTCCCTGTCTCAAAGTACAATTTCCCGATAAACAAACATCAATATCATTTACATAGAAGTTGTAAAGAATTGGACTAAGACATGAGCCTTGAGTAAGACCCATGTAGCTAATGCGTAAAACTGACGAAGAACCATGAGAAAAACTCATATGTTTTTCACGCATCAGGTTAAACAGAAAACTATTTAATTTCTGGGAAAACCCATTTAGACGAAGTTTTTGAAAAAGAACTTCAATGGAAACAGAATCGAACGCACCTTTGATATCTAGGAACACTGATGCCATTTGTTGCTTACTACACAAGGCAAAGTCAACCTCTGATGAAAGAAGCGCAAGACAATTATTGGTTCCTTTGCCTCTACGAAACCCGAACTGCGAAGGCGAGAGAAGATTATTAGATTCAACCCAGCTGTCTAAACGATGGAGAATCATTTTTTCTAGTAATTTGCGAATGCAAGATAGCATTGCAATTGGTCTATAAGAATTATAATCAGACGCAGGTTTACCAGGTTTCAGAATAGCTATAACTTTAATTTGTCGCCACTCATGCGGAACAATATTCTGATCAAGGAAAGCATTGAACAGTTTCAACAAACGTCTCTTCGCATTATCAGGTAGATTTTTCAACAAATTAAATTTGATCCTATCTGACCCTGGAGCCGTGTTGTTGCAAGAAAGAAGATGTCTCTAAGAAGGGAGAAGGTGCGGGGGCTGAGTCTGGACATATCTTCTTGGCTAAGTCAAAAATCCACCTTTCTAATATTCAACTTCTTCATTTGAATGAGATGAATTTCTCATTTGTCTGGCAACTCTCCAAAGAGTGCTCAAGGAAGTCTCTCGTGAAAGCCCATTTACAAAATGACGCCAATAGCCTCTCTTTTTAGCTTTAATGAAGCTTTTGAATTTACGCTCCAGATAAATGTAGTTATCATAACGTTCACGGGTGCCCAATTTTCGCCAATCCTTGAACGCATTCGATTTATCTTTATAGAGATTTGTACATTCTTGGTCCCACCATAGACTAGGAGGACGTCTACGAAACGAATTACCAGGAAAGCGCTTCGTCTGAGCATCAATAGCACTGTCAAGAATTAAACCAGTTAGAAAATTATATTCTTCCAGCGGGGGTAACTCATGAACTAATGCCACCGATTCTGAAATAATTGAAGAAAATCTCTTCCAATCAATGTTTCTAGATAAATCATGCTGAATATTTGTTGTTTCAGACGATTTTGAATTATTTGAAATGGAAATAGTGATTGGCAAATGATCACTTCCATGTGGATCTTGGATGACATTCCAATAACAATCTAAAGAAAAAGAGGAAGAACACAGGGACAAATCTAAGCAACTAGTGCGGCCTGAAGATGGAGCAATTCTTGTTACATCACCTGTATTCAAAATTGCCATGTTGAAGTCCTCACAAAGATCATAAATCAAATTGGCCCTTCGATCATCAAAAGACTCACCCCATCCAATTCCATGAGAGTTGAAATCTCCCAAAATAAGATTAGGTTGCGGTAAAAGTTCAACAATATTCACAAGATTTCTATAATTAAGCATAGTTCTTGGAGGAATATAAATAGAAGCAATGCATAAATCTTTACCCTTGATACGTGCCTGACACGCAAGAATTTCAATTCCTGTGACTAACGGCAGGGGAATCCTGTAAAATGGGTAGCATTTTCTAATACCTATGAGAACTCCTCCATAGGAATCATTGCGGTCTAAACGGATAATATTGAAATCATGGATGTTTAACACATTGTCCGAACGAAGCCATGTCTCAGAAAGAGCAAACGCATCACAATAAAAAAAATGGAGCATTTGCTTGAAAGAATCAAGTTTAGGAAGAATACTTCTACAATTCCACTGCAAAATAGAGGATTTTCCTGGCTCATCCAATAAATTAGACATCGAAATTAATGATCGAGAGGAGGGGCCATTTTGAAGTCATTTGTTTAGCTATCTGGCTGATAGAAGGAAGCCAAGCAAAAATTAAACCTTTCATTGAATCTGATATTCCGAAAAAATCAAGAATCAATTGAACAATTGATGAAAAGGATATACCTCCTGAAAAAGATGAGGATTCAGGAACCGATTGAGAAGTAAATTGAGAATGGCTTGACAATTCAGGGAAATGAACGTCATAATTTGAAGATCTCCAACCAGGAGGGTTATTCTTGGGTGGAGCAGAATAATTAGAAGACTCTGGATTATTAGAGATCAATCCTCTTTTTTTAGATGGCTTAGATGAAGAAGCAATTTTTCTCTTCCTGACTCTTCCTGTGATTACTGGATCAAATTGAGAATCCGAATCATCATCCTCTGATAAAACAGAGAAAGGATTTTCTGAAGCCTCGGGTACCTGAGGTGAAGCTGCCTTGAGCATATCAGCGAAGGATCGATTAGAACGATCCTTAAGTGATTGCTTGAGTTTCATCGAACGTAATTTGTATTTCGGACAATCCTTAATTGTATGAGGAACATCTCCACAAAAAATACATTTATCACCATCTTTGTTACAAGTGACTTCGTCATGGTCGTCTCCACATTTTGAGCATTTCGTTTTATTACAACAGTAGGTTTTAGTGTGACTTAACTGATTGCAATTTAAGCAAGTCATTATTTTAGGAATATATAACCGAACTGGAAGACGAATTTTGTCAATAAGCACATAATTTGGAAGTGCTGTGCCTTCGAAGGAAATTCTAAAAGAGCCAGAAGGATAATACTTTTTTTCTGTACCCTCAGATTTCAAAGAGTTCAGAGATCTCACCTCCAAAACTTTAGCATGTGGAATATTTGCATTGTGGAAGATACCCATAGCTTTTACAAAGTCTTGAAGTTGAAGAGATTTTTCCGTAACTACACCATCGATTTCAACAATGTGAGCCGGAATATAAACTGTATATTCATTAGTGAACAAAGAGTTTTTCACTATCGCGTTAGCGTCTTTGTAATTTGAGAGCACAACACGAAGTTTATCTTTATTGACTTTCGTCATTTCTAAGACACCTGAGTAGTTAGACGTCAGGTCTTTGCAAATTTGAGATACTCTTAGAGGTTTCCCTTTCGGACGGAAAAATACCACCCAACGGTTTTTCGATGATGCCGGGGCGTTCTGGTATTGTCTAATACGTGGAAGTTGAGCAGAATTAGGCAGAGATTGTGTCGAAGAGTGAGGAACAGAGTCACTATTTGGCACAGACAAAGAGTTTGACTGCGATTGTTTTTGTTTTTTTTCCTGAAGAAACCGTAAAATCATCTGGAGGAGGGTCTAAGACCCTCATTTCAGCATCGGAGGGTTCATTACCCTCCATTTTCAAAAAAAAAAAGAGTCGAAAGAGTCGTAAAAACGAGAGAGAAGATTCTTTAGAACACGTAAATATTAAATGATAAAATTAAAAAAAATAATAATAAAATGAAATATGTGTATGTATATGTATATGTATACGTATGCGTGAAAGAAAAATAAAACGAAAACTTATCTTAAATGTATCTAGATGAATGATAGAGAACTTCTAAAATCCTTGAAGCGGGTCCAATGGCAACTTCACATTCAAAAAAAAAAACTTGAAAAATAATTCCGACTTCAAGAAAATTCCTTTCTTCTCAGTATATTGTCCCGGCTTCTTTCGAAATACCGTCAAAAATAGTCTTGAATATAACTGAAAATCACAGAAAAAAAAGGAACGGAAAATACGTTTTTATTCGTGATGATTTGAAATATACGTCACCTTATTCCCAAAGCTTGCTGCTATATGAATGACTCGATTTATTAGGTTTTGTTGAAAAACGTGGCATACCATATCTCTCCTGTATATTTCGACATTTTGGGATAACAATTGTCAGCAAAATATTGAAATTACAATTTTTGACACGCAAAATAGCACTGTAGCTTGGAATGGTTACTGTTAGCTCGCTTGGATAGTCAGCAGTAAAATTAATTCTGATCATTCTGATCACTTTTCATTCACAAATACAACAAAATATATAAAGCAATAGCAAAAAAATATGTAATGAATGGTTTTGTATCACAACCACACATACAAATCTTTCTGATCTATATATATATATATATATATATATATATATATATATATATATATATATATATATATATATATATATATATATATATATATATGGATTTCTGTCTGTCTGTCTGATTCTTATGGACTCGGAAACTACTAAACCGATCGACATGAAAATTGGTATGTAGGAGTTTTTGGGGCCAGGGAAGGTTTTCATGATAGTTTGAGACCCCTCCCTCCTCTCTTAGGGGGGCTGCCATACAAAGGAATCACAAATTTCTGCATTATTCGAGGACTAATCAAGCAAATGCAACCAAATTAGGCATCTGGAGGTTTTAGGGTGCAAAAACGATTCTATGCTGGTTAGATACACCTCCCCCCTCTCTTAGGGGGGCTGCCATACAAAGGAAACACAAATTTCTGCATTACTCGAGAATTAATCAAGCAAACGAAACCAAATTTGGCATGGGGAGCTTTTAGGATGCAATAAATGTTTCTATGGTGGTTCGACACTCCTCCCCCCTTCTCTTAGGGTGGGCTGCCATACAAAAGAAAAACAAATTTCTGCATAACTCGAAAACTAATCAAGCAAATGGAGCCAAATTAGGCATGTGAAGAAACGTTTCTATGGTGAATAGACACTCCTCCCCTCTCTCTAAGGGGAGAAGAGGGAAGGGGTCTGTATTCATTATATCATATTTTTTGTATCAAACATTTATTCCATGTAACGGAGAAACATGTTATTTGCAAGTGGTTGAAAAATCTTGAATGAAAATTGTGTCCGAAAATGATCTTATAATATCAGATCATTGAACAGTTCTGCGATTGGACTCATGAACTTGCGCTTAGTAAGAAAACGTGAATGTTTGAAGGTATTGATAACAAAAAAAAAAAACAAATTTTGGGCGAGACTAAGTTTGCCGGGTCAGCTAGTATCATATAAATGTTTGCAAGGGTCAAATGACCCGTTGCGGTAGTTAGGGCAGATTACATATATTCCTCAGTAAAAAAAATAACAAGAGAGGAGTAAACACTGAAAAATACATTCGATGTATGTTTTATGAAAAGTAGTGTAGGCAAATGATGTTGTGACTATGTAATTTGGAAGAAAATTTTGACTAAAAGTTGAAAAAGGGTCATTTGACCCCTCGTGGTAGGTTTAGTGTTAAATTTGGTCATGGGTATCGTTCTTCTTCTTCTTCTTGAATGGCGTTAACGTTCCCTTGTGGAACTTTTGCCGTCTCAACGTATGCATTAACTAGCGTCATTTATTAATACTTGGTCGAGATTTCTTAAGCCAAATAACACGCCTTGAATGTATTCCGAGGGGCAAGCTCTTGAATACGCATAACCACAGTGCAAGTCGAAGGAAATTTCTTTGACGAAAAATCCCCCGGCCAGAACGGGAATCGAACCCGAACACCCGGCATGATAATGTGAGACGCTAACCACTCGGCCACGGGTGCACGGGTGCATGGGTATCGTACTGGTCGGAATTATTTTTCCTTGAATAAGCAGTGATACATGCAAGATTATGAAAAATAAACATTTTTTATTGTTTTTGTGAACTATGTATACGTATTAACTTAACAATGTATTTTAATGTGTTGTTTTTGTATAAAAATTATAGCTTGTAATCCGTCTTCGTGTGAAATCTATCAAAACAGTCTCCAAGAGAATATCATATGAAGTATAATCAATACATAATTTTATTTTTATCATCCGTTGAGTATGATAGACTTTTGCCGTTGATGCAATGAATGTATAATTAATGCCAGCAATGTGTATCTGAAAAGATCAGCACTTTTCACTTTTAACAAGCAAAGATTTTTTTACATGAGATTATTCTGATGACATAAGACACTTATGCAAACTTTATAAATTCAAACAACATGAGACATTTATGCAAAGAGTGGTTTGATACTTATGAACAATCATTTCCATCAAGCCAAAGTGTTACAATGGCTAAATTCTGCTGCTATGATTTTTGTCCCACATTCCTATGCATTCAGCGCATGATTCGTGGATTTGTGGATTCGTGGGTTCGTGAGTTCATGGATTCATGGATTCATGGATTCATTGATTCATAGATTCATAAATTAATAAATTCAAAAAAAATCATGATTTAATAAATTCATAAATTCTTAAATCCATAGATTCATAATATCATAAACTCTTCAATTCTGCAGTTTTCTCATTTTTTATTTTTCTATTTTGAAAGATAATACAAGTGACGAACATCGAAATACATAGTCAGTTTTAGCGAGTTAAAAGAATTTCCTCGGTGACCTTCTCAGGTTGAGAATATATCGTCAATTAGAGGAATACTAAAAGGGTTTATTAGCGACCTTCTCAGGTTGCCAAAAATAACCTTGGTCTCCGCGATTGAATAAAAATATATAGATCGAGAGTTTTTAAAAGAGTTTGTTATGACCTTCTCAGGTCAGGAAAAATATCCTTGGTCTTACGCACGATGAATAACAAAATGCATGACGGTCCGATAAGAATGTATATTTTCTTCAAAACTCATTTCGCCGAATAGTTGAGAGCTCACGTTTTTAAAACCACATCACTTACCGCAGTGAATCCTGATTTTTCTTAACCATTCCCACTAACAATTATCCCTTCCATGATAAACGCTAGGGAACCACGCTACAGAGGCGACCCTTCTAGCCTTCGGGCGGCGAATATCATACTAACATTCCTTCCCTTCCCCTGGTAAGGACTGTAAGGACGTGGCCGGCGTCGTTGTTGACCATTCAAAGCTCGAATCACCGAAAATTGCACAACGAGAATGATTTGCTAGTCCCAAGCGTTATTCTGTGTGTTCTTTGTGTGATTTGGTTGGTTCAGGTCAATCACGGAGAGCAACTACGAATTGTACAGTCTACCCAAGCTGAAGCTCACTTTCCTATGCATTCAACGCACTGTGCGTTGTCTTGTGCGGGTGACTACTTTGTTTGATACTGAATGCCGTTATCTAATACTCATAGGAGCACCGTATTGATTCGTGAACAGGTTCACTAGACATCAAGCTTCGTTTAGGAAAACCATAAACTGATACTTGGTTGAGTAAATTATAAGACTAGCATGGTTTCTTGCTGTGGAGGCTGAGAGCAGAAAAACGACCAGAACGGTAAAAAAGGTATGGAGGCTGAGAGCAGACAAACGACCACAAAGAGTTAGTAGCCGTTTTTCGAATTTCAGAAGAATGAATCAAACGAAGCAAGTATCTGCTCACCATTTTCAGTATGTATATCCATTTTCTTATATAATTTCTTTCTAGATTTTTTTTTTTTTTCATTTGTTTTTAAATAGCAATTTCCTGTTTTGAGTTCCTTTTTTATTCTGGACTAGTTGACCCGGCAAACTTCGTCCCGCCCAAAATTTGGTTTGCCCCCCCTCCCTTTAGAAAGGCGGAGGAATGTATATCCAACATAGAAACATTTATTCCCCCTAAAATCTCCACATGCCAAATTTGGGTTCGTTTGCTTGATTAATTCTCGAGTTATGCGGAAATTTGTATTTCATTTGTATGGCAGCTCCCCCTTAGAGAGGAGGTAGGAGTGTCTATCCAACATAGAATCATTCATTGCACTCTAAAACCTCCACATCCCAAATTTTAGTTCATTTGCTTGATTAATTCTCGAGTTATACTAAAATTTGTGTTTCATTTGTATGCCAGCCCTTCCCCGGCCCCAAAAACCCCTACATACAAATTTTTACGTCGACAAAAACAAAATTCGGAAAAAAGAATCTCAAAAACCAGAAACGGGAATCACAAAACAATATTATGTTGAAATCCAATTTCCAGAAAGAAATCAAAATTTGGAAACAATAATTAAGAAGAAACGCATTTCTGTCATCTATAAAAAAAAATCTGAATTTAGAAGAAATTCGTAAAAAAAAATTTGGGAAAAAAGGAATGATGTGATGCTAACTTTAAAATATCGAAAGAAAAAGAAGACTAAACAGTTTCAGATGTAAATTAAAGAAAAGGTTGTTCCGGATATCTCAAATCGTCATATTTTGTCTTTATTTTGTTTCCATATTTATTTGTTTTCTGATTTCCTTCTATTAAAGTAATCTAACTTTCCTGAATATTTCTTCTGTGCTTTTTTACATTATTTTTGTTGTTTTTTTTAGTTCCAGTCTGTTTTAGTTTAGCTTTTTTATACTGATCATGTTTGCTTTTTTAAATTTTCATTTTGTCAGTTTGTTTGCTCAATTCTATTTTTATTTCAATTAATCATCAATTTCAAATCCTTTTCCATTCATTTGTTTGAAATTATTGAATTTTCAGAACTCAAAAACAAAGTTCCGAACAATATAACATTATAAGAAAATAAATCCGAATGATTACAAAGAGTCCCTTTGAAATGAAAAAAAAAAACAAATTAGGAAACGTAAATTTAGGAGAAAAAACATGCTAGGATAGAGCTATACAAAATTAAATTCAAAGAATTCGCATTTTTTAATTTTCTTTTTTTTTTAATTCGTCAGTTTTTTTAAAATTACTTTTTTTAATTGTTTTTTAATTAAAAAAAAATTAAATGAAAATTCAATTCATGATTTGAAAATAAATTAAATTAAAAAACAATAAAAAAAATAAACAACTGACAAAGTGAGCAAAGGAAAATTTTAAAATTTGTTTACAATTTTTAAAATTCAAAATAAAAAGAAATGCTAATTTAGGTCAAACACTCAAAAACACAAAATTAAAAAAAGCAAAAAAAGAATTCGAAAAGCTAACTGTAATTAAATTGAAAGAATTCGCATTTTTTTTTTAAATTCATCAGTTGTTCCAAATTTATGGGTTGTTTTATAATTTACAAAATAAATAAATGAAAATTGAATTCAAAATTTGGAAAAAAATGAAGTTTAAAAAACAACTAAAAATTGAAGCAACTGACAAATTGAAAAAAGAAAAAAAAAAGAAAATTCTTTCAATTTAATTTCCTTTTTAAAATAAGAACTACTTCTTGAAAATTTTTGAATTTTTCAATTTTTGAACTGAATTTGAATTTTTGTTTATTTTGAATTTGTATTATTTCTACAAATTAAAAAGATTAATAATTTTAAAATGATATTTATGAATTTTTCTATTTTTATTTTCATTTTTGAATTTCGAACTCTGTTTTTTAAAAACTTTTATTTTCGTGAATCCACTTCTGAATTTTTAAATGTTTGAACTAAATTTGTACTTGTTATTTTGAATTTTCCGTTTTTGCCTCCGCCTATTTTTAGAACCTGTAAATGTTTTGAATGTTATCGTTCGAAGTTATGCATATCTTTTCGCTTTACACTTTTCCTTCGATTGACATATAATCATAGGCTTGTTTAATTTACATCAATGAACAATAGGATTCGTAATTCTTGTGGTCTACCTTTTTGAATGTTTTTTTTTTTTTTTTTTGAGATTTGTTGTTTAATTCAGTTCCAGTCTATTTTAGTTTAGCTTTTTGATACTGATTATGTTTGCTTTTTTAATTTTTATTTTGTCATTTTTTTTACTCTATTATCTAATCATCAATTTCAAATCCTTTTCCATTCATTTGTTTCAAATAATTGAAATTTCAAACCTCTAAAACTAAATTCCGAACAATATAAAAATATAAGAAAATAAATCTGATAACAAAGAAGGTACTCTTGATGAGAAAAAAAAACAAAATTAGAAAACATAAATTTAGATAAAAACAGCAGGATAGATCAGAAGTGCGAATCAAAACAAATACAGGACGAAGAAATTCAGAAACACGAAGTCAGAAAAGGTTTATTCGAAAAAAAAATGGAATGAAAGATTAGAAAAGAGTATTCTTCCCGTGTCATTTGGCTCGATACGAAATCTGAATCATGATGTTTATGTTTGATCCGATTATCTGCTTACGAGTCTGGCTAGTTCAACAAATAATCATCACCAGTCAGACTAATTAAAGCAAAGAAAGGGATTAAGAAAAATGAAATTCTGGTAGAAAGGATTCAAAACAGACAAAAGCAGGAAAATGAAATTGAAGGAATGGATTTCACAGAAAGAGATCAGAAGTAGAAAATGAAAAGAAAGTAATTTCGAATGATGAAATAAAAAAAAAAGAAATCCTGACAAATAAATTCAATTAAATCCGTTAAACTTAATTTTGAGGAACAAAATTTCAGAAGAAATTTAGAATTCATAATAATAAATGATTTACTTGTTCCAAAATGCAATTCGGAAGAAGAAAATGGTAAGCGAGAAAAAAGAAATTGAGACAAACAAAATTGAAAAAAAATAGTCTGGAAAATAAAACTCAAAAAATATTCATATTTTAAACAACTCAAAATGCTATTCCAATAGATAAATTCAGAAACATTTCTGAAATTTTAAAGAAAGAAAAAATAAGTAAAGTAAAACAAATTTTGAATAAAATCTGAATCTGAAAAATCAATCGAAGAAAAAAATCCAAAAAGCAGATAACTAAACTAAAATAAACTAAAACTTGGAAATTCAGGAATATCGATGAGGAGGAAACAATGAATGTTCAGATAAAGCAAATCAGGATAAAAACGAAAAGTGAGAAAAACTGAATTCTAAAAAAATATAATAAAAGAGCCTTAAAGAAACCATATTTTAATCTTTTGAACTAAATGTCAGAAGGAGTTCAGAAAAATCTTTTAAACGAGAAGTTCAGAAAAATGCAGAATGTAGATATGAACAACTGAAAAACGTTATTCAAATAATGAATCCATAAATGATTTAACTTAATTTTGAGAAACTAAATTACAGAAGAAATTTTAAGTTAAAAAAATGAGAGGTTGTTGGTTTAAAAATGAAATTAAGAAGAAGAAAATGGTAAAACTCGCCAAAAAAAAAAAAGAAATCGAGATAAACAAAAAATGAAAGTAACAAAAACTGGAAAACAAAACTTAAAAAATATCAAGTATTTTGATTAACTCAAAACGCAATTCCAAATAATAAGTTAAAAAAATCTTAAAGGAGAAAAAAATAAATAAAGTAAAACAAATTTTGCATTAAAGAAAAAAAAACAACATTTAGTTTTATTAAAAAAAAAGATTTGAAAAAGGGAATCTGAAAAATTAATAAAAAAAATTCAAAAATCAGATGAGAGCAATTTATTTATCAAGATAAACTGAAAATTAGAATTAATAAAAAATGTTGTTATACAAAAAACCAGCAATTTTGAAAAAATTTGATAACGAAAAATCGGGAATATCGATGAGAAGGAAACAAGGGGAATTTAGAAATGAGTGTTCAGATAAAACATATCATAAGGATAAAAATGAAAAATGAAAAAATTTAATCCTAAAAAATAAAAAAAAACCCTCAAGTAGAAATATTTTGAACTTTTGAACTCATTGTCAGAAGGAGAAAAATCTATTAGATGAATGTTATTTCCCGAAACGAAATTTGAAGAAGAAAATCAGTAGAGATTAAGATGAATATAATGACCTAGAAAGTGAAACTCAAACAAATTGAGAAGGGGCTTGAGTTTGGGTAGACTTAAGAAAATAGAGAAGGAAGCAAAAGAAGGTGGTTATGAACAATTCAAAAACACAATCCGAATAATGAATTCATGAAATATTTTCGAGGATTAGAAAAAAAAAATTAAAACAAATCAATGTTTGCATTAAGTAAAGACACAATTGATAAAGACCTGTGAAACGAATAAATAAATTCAGAGTAATAAGAAGGATATAGAAATCAGGAAACACAAGTAGAGCAAAGAATCTATGAAAAAGAACTTAAAATACTGAAAATCTTCTTTTAGAATTACGATCTTCTTTTGTAATATTGAAGAAAAACCTTTATGGAAATCAATGAATGTAAAGAAACACAAAAAAGAAAAAGAAAATAAATAGACGAGATTTCAAATGAAGGAAACCAGATGAAGGTAATTTCGAATAATGGAATAAAAAAAAATGGGAGTCTTGGAAAAGAATTTGAAAAAAAAAATGAATTCACTATATTCTACATTATTAGTTCTGAAGAAAGGAATCAAAAGAATCACGAAACAAAATGAAAAAATAGAAAACCCGAATTAAAAAAAAATAATAATAAAAGAGAATCGAGAAATTACTATTTTGGGGAACTAAACGTCAGAAACCATTTGGAAAAATCTATCAGCTGAATGTTATTTCCCGAAACTAAATTTTCAATCAAAAAAAAAAGGGAAATTATGGTGAAAATAATAAACTAGCAAACGAAACTTAAAACAAAAATTAATTAGATGCTTGAGCTTGAATCGAATAAAAAATAGTGGAGAAGTTAGAAGAATGTAGTTATGAACAAGTCAAAAACGTTATTCTCAAAATGAATTCAGAAAGTAATTATAAGATTTAGAAAAAAAATTCGAAAAAACCAAGCAAATCGAAAAGCAAATAAGCAAATAAAAAAACAGAAAAAAAACAAGAAAAAAATTTGGAAGGATATAAATAAAAAATAATCTGAATAATAAATCAAAGATAAAAAAATAAATTTATGGAATTTTTTACAACTACGATTTTCTTTTGTAAATTTAAAAAAAAACTCAAAAATTTAAATGAAGAAAATTGAACTAACAGAAAAATTTAGAAAACGAAGCAAATAAAAAAATCCAATGAAGAAATTCAGTGAATAAAGTTTAAAAGAATTAAACTAGAAAATAAGTTATTCCGAAGAACGAAATTAAATAGTTTTGAGAAAAATAAAACAGAAAAGATCTCTCAATAACCATATTCAAAAGAAGAGTAATGTAAGTAAGAATAACGAAGCTCTGATTCTATAGACTGAAAAACGAGTAGCTTAGAAAATACACCAAGAGAATGAAACCTGGGAAACGAATTCAAATAGAGGAATTCAGAAAAAAAATCCAGAAGGAGGAAAAATGAAACAAATTAATTTCAAAGAATTGAATTGCAAAAACTAATCCAGGAAACGTCAATAAAAAGATTTCGGAAAAGCGAAATTTAGGAAAAAATAAAAAGGCATTTGAAAAAGGAACAATACCTTTTCATCTTTTTTTTACAATTAAGATTTTCTTTTGTAATATTGAAAAAAATTAAAAATTCAAATAAAGGAAATTGAACTAACAGAAAAATTCAGAAAACGAAGCCAAAAAAAAACCATTAGGAAATTTTGTGAATAATTTTTCAAAGAATGAAATTAGTTAAAAAATTATTACGAAGAACGAAACTAAAATGTTTTGAGAAAAATAAACTCTCAAAAACCACATTCGAAAGAAGAGTAACGAAAGTAAGAATAACCAGGCTCTGATTTTTTAAGACCGAAGAACAATTTGTGTAGGAAGTACACCAAAGGAATGAAATTTGGGAAACGAATTCAGGAAACATCATTAAAAGGGATTGCGAAGGTATTCAAAAAAAAAAATGTATTAGAAAAGAGAAGAAAACATTTTTGAATCGTGAAGGTCTTTTGTCAGAAAAAGATAATTTTGAATAATAAGTTTACAGAGCGAAATCAGAGACAGAAAATCAGATGAAGAAAATCATGGCATGAAACTCAGAACGAGGATCATTACATTACGCACCGTTGCTGTTCGAGGGGCTGTTGTGGCGAAAAGTATTTAAAAATGAAAGTTCAGGATGTTCCTGAACGTGACACCAAGAGATAGAAGTTCAGAAAAACAATTGAAAAACAGGAAACAAGGAAAGTGTTTCCTAGATTGAAACAATAAACGGAATACAGGAAGAGTAATTCAAGAAAATGAATTCAGGAATGGTAGGAAAAAGAATTGAAAATAATATTTCAGAAAATGGAATTGAAAAGGAGGAAAAGTTTATTCGAAATATGAATTCTGATGAATATGATGAAATGAACTAGATAAAAAATCGAAAATTGAGAAAGCAAATAAGAAACAACTAGAATAGAAATAAACAACGAAAAGGCCGTAAGATATCATATTCAATATATTGAAAAGAAATTCAGAAAAATCATCGGAAATAAATTCTTCAATGGGCGATGAAAATCTAGGACAATGAAACGAATTGTTATATAAAAACATAGAAACATAAACCACGAAGAAGAAAGTCAGAAAAAAAATCAAAAATTTGGATGGGAAATCGGGAAAATATAATTTTAGGTGATGAAAATTCATGAAGGTTTTCTAAATTCAGAGAAATAAAACATAAAAAAGGAATAAACATTGTTCTTATTTCTCGACACAAAATCCAGTACAGGTCGGACTCGATTATCCGGATACTCGATTATCTGGAATTTTACACTCGATTATCCAGAGTATTTTATTTTTGATTTTCGGAAATTTTCAATAATTTGTATAATAATTGTATATTGAATAGCTAATATGGGTATCATGGCGGCCACTAAAAAATGGGGGATTACATAATTTCTCAAAACCCCATGAATATGGGTATCAAACGAAAGGGCTTGACTAGTAGAACACAGTTATTTAAGAAAAATGCAAATCCAAGATGGCGGCCACTACAAAATGGCGGATTACCTATTTTCT
This sequence comes from Toxorhynchites rutilus septentrionalis, assembly GCF_029784135.1. NCBI lineage: Eukaryota > Metazoa > Arthropoda > Insecta > Diptera > Culicidae > Toxorhynchites > Toxorhynchites rutilus. Next base: position 28,773,883 of record NC_073745.1, read on the forward strand.
CAGAATCCCATCAATATGGGTTTCAAATAAAAGGCTTGTCTAGTAGAACACAGTTATCTTACTATAAATAAAATCGCTGAAAAATAAAACGCGGTCATCGTGAACAGTCGTAAACGGTCGTAAATGGTCGTATTCTTGACGTAAACACAAACAGAGTGAGAGAGTGAGCAGTAAGCAGCTGCGATGTGTTTTTTGTGCGTGAGACTGTGCGCGTCTGCGTGTGCTCATTTGTGTGTGCATGTTCGGGTATGTGTTTATGTGTGCGTGTGCGGGAGTGTGTTTTTTGGTTAGTTGGTTGGTTGATGTAAACAAAAACAGTGTGAGAGAGTGAGCAGTCAGCAGCTGCGATGCGTTTGTTTTGTGTGTGAGACTGTGCGCGTCTCCATGTGTGCATGTGTTCGTTTGTGCGTGCATGTGCGTGTTTTTTTTTGTGTGTGCCTTTTTTTTGGAGTAGCGAGTGGAGAGTAGAGAAAGTAGAGAATAGATAGAGTAGAGAGTATTGAGTAGAGAGAGTAAAGAGGAGAGAGTAGAGAGAGTACAAAGTAGAGAGTAGAGAGAGTGGAGAATAGAGAGAAGAGAGTCAAAAGAGTAGAGAGAAGAGAGTCAAAAGAGTAGAGAGAAGAGAGTCAAAAGAGTAGAGAGAAGAGAGTCAAAAGAGTAAAGAGAAGAGAGTCAAAAGAGTAGAGAGAAGAGAGTCAAAAGAGTAGAGAGAGGAGAGTCAAAAGAGTAGAGAGAAGAGAGTCAAAAGAGTAGAGAGAAGAGAGTCAAAAGAGTAGAGAGTAGAGAGTAGAGAGAGTAGAGAGAGTAGAGAGAGTAGAGAGAGTAGAGAGAGTAGAGAGAGTAGAGGGTAGAGAGAGTAAAGAGAGTAGAGAGTAGAGAGTAAAGAGTAGAGAGTAGAGAGTAGAGAGTAGAGAGTAGAGAGTAGAGAGTAGAGAGTAAAGAGTAGAGAGTAGAGAGTAGAGAGTAGAGAGTAGAGAGTAGAGAGTAGAGAGTAGAGAGTAGAGAGTAGAGAGTAGAGAGTAGAGAGTAGAGAGTAGAGAGTAGAGAGTAGAGAGTAGAGAGTAGAGAGTAGAGAGTAGAGAGTAGAGAGTAGAGAGTAGAGAGTAGAGAGTAGAGAGTAGAGAGTAGAGAGTAGAGAGTAGAGAGTAGAGAGTAGAGAGTAGAGAGTAGAGAGTAGAGAGTAGAGAGTAGAGGGTAGAGAGAGTAGAGATAGTAGAGAATAGAGAGAGTAGAGAGAGTAGAGAGAGTATAGAGAGTAGAGAGAGTAGAGAGAGTAAAGAGGAGAGAGGAGAGAGGAGAGAGTAGAGAGAGTACAAAATAGAGAGTAGAGAGAGTGGAGAATAGAGAGAAGAGAGTCAAAAGAGTAGAGAGAAGAGAGTCAAAAGAGTAGAGAGAAGAGAGTCAAAAGACTAGAGAGAAGAGAGTCAAAAGAGTAGAGAGAAGAGAGTCAAAAGAGTAGAGAGAGGAGAGTCAAAAGAGTAGAGAGAAGAGAGTCAAAAGAGTAGAGAGAAGAGAGTCAAAAGAGTAGAGAGTAGAGAGTAGAGAGAGTAGAGAGAGTAGAGGGTAGAGAGAGTAAAGAGAGTAGAGAGAGTAGAGAGAGTAAAGAGAGTAGAGAGAGTAGAGAGAGTAGAGAGAGTAGAGAGAGTAGAGAGAGTAGAGAGAGTAGAGAGAGTAGAGAGTAGAGAGTAAAGAGTAGAGAGTAGAGAGTAGAGAGTAGAGAGTAGAGAGTAGAGAGAGTAGAGAGAGTAGAGAGAGTAGAGAGTAGAGAGAGTAGAGAGAGTAGAGAGAGTAGAGGGTAGAGAGAGTAAAGAGAGTAGAGAGAGTAGAGAGAGTAAAGAGAGTAGAGAGAGTAGAGAGAGTAGAGAGAGTAGAGAGAGTAGAGAGTAGAGAGAGTAGAGAGAGTAGAGAGAGTAGAGAGAGTAGAGAGAGTAGAGAGTAGAGAGTAAAGAGTAGAGAGTAGAGAGTAGAGAGTAGAGAGTAGAGAGTAGAGAGTAGAGAGTAAAGAGTAGAGAGTAGAGAGTAGAGAGTAGAGAGTAGAGAGTAGAGAGTAGAGAGTAGAGAGTAGAGAGTAGAGAGTAGAGAGTAGAGAGTAGAGAGTAGAGAGTAGAGAGTAGAGAGTAGAGAGTAGAGAGTAGAGAGTAGAGAGTAGAGAGTAGAGAGTAGAGAGTAGAGAGTAGAGTGTAGAGAGTAGAGAGTAGAGAGTAGAGAGTAGAGAGTAGAGGGTAGAGAGAGTAGAGATAGTAGAGAATAGAGAGAGTAGAGAGAGTAGAGAGAGTATAGAGAGTAGAGAGAGTAGAGAGAGTATAGAGAGTAGAGAGAGTAGAGAGAGTAGAGGGTAGAGAGAGTAGAGATAGTAGAGAATAGAGAGAGTAGAGAGAGTAGAGAGAGTAGAGAGAGTATAGAGAGTAGAGAGAGTAGAGAGAGTAGAGAGAGTAGAGAGAGTAGAGAGAGTAGAGAGAGTAGAGAGAGTAGAGAGAGTAGAGAGAGTAGAGAGAGTAGAGAGAGTAGAGATAGTAGAGAATAGAGAGAGTAGAGAGAGTAGAGAGAGTAGAGAGAGTAGAGAGAGTAGAGAGAGTAAAGTAAAGAGTAAAGAGTAGAGAGTAGAGAAAGTGAAGAGTACAGAGTAGAGAGTAGAAAGCAGAGAGTGAGGAGTAGAGAGTGAAGAGTAGAGAGTTTAAAATAAAGAGCAGAGAGTAGATAGTAGGAAATGAAGAGTAGAGAGTTGAAAGCCAAAGTCAAAATTGAAAGAGCAATAATTGATCGCAGAGAAAGAGTAAAAGTTTGAGACATAAAGACAATTGGACTAAGAAAAAAACATTGAATAAAAGAAAATGGCCGCTAGTTTATGAAAAAAAAAAATTAAAATTAACCCCGTTCCTGTTGAATGATTGATCAGAAATTTGGAACATACATTTAATTCTACTGTTATTATAAAACTGCGCATTCCAAAAATTTAATTTGGCTGCCGCAAAAAAATTGTTGAATGGCTTGATTTGGAGAATACACTACACTATGAACAACATAAATTCGAATAGGTCGCCGCCACAAAATGGTGGACTTGGTTTTTTTGCAATCTCCTTAATATTGGTATCAAATGAAATGATTTGACTAATAGAATACAGTATAGGTCGGACTCGATTATATACAGACTCGATTATATGTGATTCGATTATATACAATTTTGGATTCTGTTATATTCAATTTAGAAAAAATGTTTTTTTATATTTCAAATATGGCTTATTTCATGAATAAATGTAACCTTTCAACGTTAAGGTGAAGTTCAAGTGGCTATTACATGTACAGTGGGGTGAAAATCGTGATTTTTGTATATTTTGCTTGAATTTTCACTAGGAGTTGTTTATATCGATATTGCAGCCAAATTAAGACAGATAGAAATTGTGCGTCAAAGAACAAATTATGGAGCGGTTAAAGAACTTTATTTTAATTGATAGAAACAATCTAGTTTAATATAAATTTTTAGGATAAAATTAATAATAACACATTGAAAATTATTAACTTTTAAGTGTCTCACTTCCAAAATGTTACTAAAATTCACTAATTTAGTTATTACATTACTATATCTTGTACCAAATTTTCTCATCTTTCAAATGAAAGCATCAGAATCGTTTTCTGTAGCGTACTTTTTAATGTAGAGCCAGTTTGAAGCAACAGAGTCCGTAACAAAAAAAAAAGTTCTGTAACTCTGTCATTGTTGAAATTCGAACATATGCGTAGGAGGATTTTTTTCATCAAATATGATCGTCTATCACCTCCTGAGAGAATCTGGATAATTTTTTTTTCATGTGAGAAAGGTGTTTTCTGACTTTAAGGGGATGAATAAAAAATCAAATTCTTCTTTTATTTTCAAAAAACGAAAAATGCATTCAAAAAAATTGTTTTGACTCGATTATCCGGAGGATCCGATTATCCGGAGGGAAAAAAAATCAATACTCCGAATAATCGAGTCCGACCTGTACAAGATCTGGAAAAGAAATGGAGGAAAAGTGATTGAAATAAAGAAAGTTATCAAAAAGATAAGCTGAAAACCAAAACCCAGAAAAACTTGAGAAATTCTAAATGGAATTCAAATGAATTCATGACGGAAATAAGAATACTATGAAAAGAAAAATTCAATTCAGAAAACATTTAGATTTAAAAAAAAAATCAAACAGCAAAAGATCAATGTAAGAATTTACAAAAGTTAATCTTAATATCAAATCAGCAAATCTCGGAAAACCGAATAGACGAACAATTTACAAAAAAAAATTAGAATTAAAAAAAAAGTGTAGTAAAAAAATGAATTGTGAAAAAGCAGAAACCAAGAAAAGGGTGTTCAGGAAAGCGAATCCAAAGAATAAATCCAATGAAGCAAATCAGGAAGAAGGCAATTTGAAAGCCCGAAGATTAGAAATAGTAAATCTGAAGAACGAAACCGATAATATTCTGAAATCAAATCAGGAAAATGCACTTAGAGAAAGAAAATCACAAAAATAGCGGAGAAAACTAGAATAAAGTTTTTTTGAAGAAAGGAACAACAATAAGACATTCAGAAAATGGAATGAGTTCAGCAGAACGGATTTCAGAAAAAAAATATAAAATAATAATTTAGATCAGAAAACGTAAGGAAACATTTCGGAAAAAAAAATTAGAACAGCAAACTTGAAAAGCGAAATCCAGCGAAAGACATTCAGGAGAAGAAATGCATGGAATGGAATTCCGAAAAAAAATAATTTGATAAAAGAAATTTCTTAATTTCATTCTCGGAAGGAATACATTTAAATTATTATGAAAACTTCAATGTAGTAAAAACGAGTGAATAGGATACCAGTTAATCCAAACCACAAAATTCAGAAATTAAATGTAAAGTATATTGAAAATTTCAAAAATAAAACTAGAGCATAAATAAGAACAAGAACTGATGTTAACCGTATAATGTCTTAGGCAATATGAAACATTATACCTCATGCGAAACGCTGAATTTAAAATACAGAACATGAGGAAATACATATGGATACTCAAAAAACTCATGCTAGATATATTCGCAGTTGCATATTATTAATTTTGGGTTGAAGAGACACCAAACTTTTTTATAATTTGCTATTTGTGTAAATGTATTGCTTGAATTTTCTAAAAATGAAATATCGTTTTTGACAAAAAAATTTAATGACAAAATATAATAATCAATTAGGCCGCTACTTGAAAATTTCTTATGATCTCTTTGAGCTACTTCACTCAATATTTGAGGAAATGAAAGTTCTTGTAATCTTCAAGAGCGCTTTTCTAAAGAGCTAAAGCCATTCTCCTACAATGTTCCACGGTTCGTTCAAACAGGAACCTCTCAGCTTTCCATTAGTTAACAACAACACAGCGCCGTAAGGCTCTTTGCTTCCATAATCCTTCATCTTCTCCTGAAAGCAGAAAATTACTAGACCTTTCGACATTAGCATAAATTTCGCTTTGCCGTTTGCAGCTGTGGGAAAATTTACGCTTCAAACGAATTCATCATCAAGAAGGTGCTGCCTTCCAGCTAGGGGAACGATTCTAAATCGAATCTTTTTGTTCGTACAGAAGCAACTCATTGGTATTCATTGATTCTGCCGATCGGTTGTTAAACCACATGCTTCATGGAGTTCACCCGCAAACGCAATTACCTCCTCCCTGATCCAATATGCAAAAGATACGTGTTTTATTTACATTAAGTCGCACAGGGGGGTGTGAGTAAAATTTAAAAAGAGGAATCGCGACCCATAAAATCCTTCCCATAAATAGAAACAGTCCCTTGAGTTTACGTAACTCGCAGTATCCATTCCCTAATCGTTGGTTCTCTGCTGAAGTGTATGAAGTTGCCGCCGTCACAAGAAGCCTATCCAACTGGAAAGCCATAGATTAGCAGCAGCGGTGGTGGCGGGTAAACCTCCCACACGTAGGGACCAAGGATGACACACGCGGAAACGCCGCTGTAACCCACTTTCAACCGGACGCGGCCTTGCTGGGTATTATGTGCCGCCAACCGCCAACCGCCAACCGCCAGCGCCATCTCCATTCTCGTTCCGAGCGGGTTCCTTCACCTATTCACCTAAATTTCACAGAGGGGAATTAAAGGATTCCCTTTCATCGCGTTTCATGGCTTTGTGCAGAATGGAAAATGGAAGCTTTTTTGCAAGTGACCAAGAGGATCATTAAGTGACTCGGCAAATGCACTTTGGTTGGACGGCAGCAAAAAAATAAAAATAAATTACAGGAAGTAAAAACGGAAGGCTTCCATGTTTAGGATAGGTTGTGTCTGGGTGCTGACATGTTGACTGTGCTGAACTACTTTGCAGCGCTCCGTTAAGGACAATGTGGACATATATTGCAAGACGATGACTTGAGCAAAATGGCAGAGTTTATTGACAGGAATGACAATTTCGAATCATTCTTACTGAGCGTATGCGTATTTCAAAAGTCATTCCTTGGCATCAACGATTGACAAGAGGAGGCAACCCATCAAAATTTCACGAGATTTAATTCATCGTCCCTAAGCTGTCAGTATGTGAGAAACATAATTGCCATTGTGCTTATCAACATTGTTTCATGTTACGCTTCCATACAGTTTCCGACGTATGCAAGGATGGAAATCAAGCGTCTAGAAAAAGACAGCTTAGCTCCACGGGAAATTGCCTCCGTTGTCATACGAGGAAAAGTTTATTTTTTTGAACAGAAATAACCGATGAAAGTAGTGCTTGCTTATACATGGAAAACTTGCTCTGCTTACAATTCGTTTCTGAGAAATGTTCCTTTTTTTTTGCCGCATCCGGTTCCTGTGAGCTTCGACGAAATACCAACATCACGATGCTTCAAGAATAAAAAATTCGACCATAGTGAGGTTATATAACTGCGATACCTCAGTTTGTGCTTCAGAGATGTATTCATTTTGTGGGTTCCTATACAGCCTATATACTTTATTTCAGGATTTCAACTTTCTGTTTTTTGTTTACTATTATTATTTTTTCAACCGTCTCAATTAATTTTATTTGTATTTTTTTCTATTACTAGCGGCCCAATTCTATGTTTTAATAAGTTTACCGCAAAGTCATTGGAATAGCTTTGCTGTTCCATTCAAACAGACTCTCGCAACTTTTTTTCTTTTTATTTATTCAATGTTTCTTTTTTAGTCCAAATGTTTTCTGTCTCAAACTTCTACTCTTTCTCTGCGATCAATTGTTGCTTTTTCAATTTTGACTTTGACTTTCAACTCTCTACTCTCCATTTCCTACTATCTACTCTATATTTTGTTCTCTCTTATCTCTACTCTCTGCTCTTTATTTGAAACTCTTCACTTTTCACTCTCTGCTTTCTACTCTCGACTCTCCACTTTCTCTCCACTCTCTCTACTTTCTAATCTCTATTCTCTCTACTCTCTACTCTCTCTACTCTCTACTACCTCTACTATCTACTCTCTCTACTCTCTACTTTCTCTATTATCTACTCTCTACTCTATTTACTCTCTACTCTCTCTACTCTCTACTACCTCTACTATCTACTCTCTCTACTCTCTACTTTCTCTATTATCTACTCTCTACTCTATTTACTCTCTACTCTCTCTACTCTCTACTCTCTCTATTCTCCCTACTATCTACTCTGTAATTTGTTATCTCTTCTCTCTACTCTCTGCTCTTTATTTTAAACTCTCTACTCTCTCTGCTCTCCCTGTTCTCTATTCTCTACTATCTCTACTCTCTACTCTGTACTCTCTCTGCTCTTCTCTTTACTCTCTACTCTCTACTCTCTACTCTCTACTCTCTACTCTCTCTACTCTCTCTACTCTCTCTACTCTCTCTACTCTCTCTACTCTCTCTACTCTCTCTACTCTCTCTACTCTCTCTACTCTCTCTACTCTCTCTACTCTCTCTACTCTCTCTACTCTCTCTACTCTCTCTACTCTCTCTACTCTCTCTACTCTCTCTACTCTCTCTACTCTCTACTCGCTACTCGCTACTCTAAAAAACGCACACACAAACACATACTCGCATATGCACGCACAAACGAACACATACACACACGCAGACGCACACAGTCTCACACACAAATGAACGCATCGCAGCTGCTGACTGCTCACTCTCTCACACTGTTTTTGTTTGCATCAACCAACCAACTAACAAAAACACACACTCCTGCACAAGCACACGTACACGCACACACACGCACACGCAAACGAACACACGCAAACGCGCACACTCTCTCACACAAAAAACACATCGCAGCTGCTCACTGCTCACTCTCTCACTCTGTTTGTGTTTACGTCAAGAATACGCCCATTTACGACCGTTTACGACTGTTCACGACGACCGCGCTCTAATTTTTAGCGATTTGATTTATAGTAAGATTTAATTCATTTCTCGGATTCCATTTTCCGAAATTTCATTCTCTCGGTTTTCTTCTTCCGAATTCCTTTTCCAGAATTTCTTCCTCCTAGTGTACTTTTCTGTGCTCCCCATTCTAAACGCTTCCTCATTATTTACTTTTTCCTAATTACAGTGTCTTTCTCGTTTCTTCTGAAAGATTTTTTTAATATATTTTTTTTAATTATTTTTTCTCAATTTCCCTCCTTTCCTTTTTTTCTGGTTTATTTTCGTTGGATTCGTTGGACTTCTGATCGTTTCAAATTTGTTCTTAGAACTTTCCATTTATATTTTTTTACAGTTCCATGTTTACTATAACGGCCGCCTTTTTTGAGTTCTTATTTCTTCATTTCTTCTCTTCTCGTGGTCTCTTCACTCTATGCTATTTTCCCATTGTTTTTATTGTGAACTAGCGGCCATTTTCTTTTATTCAATGTTTTTTCTTAGTACAAATGTCTCTATGTCTCAAACTTTTACTCTTTCTCTGCGATCAATTATTGCCCTTTCAATTTTGACTTTGACTTTCAACTCTCTACTCTTCATTTCCTACTATCTACTCTATACTTTGTTCTCTCTTCTCTCCACTCTCTGCTCATGGATTGTCGTCCACGTCCCGACATAACTCCCTGAAGCAATTAGATTTGCTCCGCTTAATCGCCCGTTCAAGAGTGGATCTAGCCTCTCTGAATTCCACTCTCCGCTCTTCTCTGGTGTCTATGCTTGACCGTTGGAAGCGTCTTCTGGCGTTGAGGCAGTTGGCCCGAAGCACGCCAAGTGCCTCGCTCCACCAATAGGCTGGAGGTCGCTTATACCTGGGTTCCCTTTTTCTTGGCATTGTTATATCACATGCTTTGGCTAGCGTTTCCGTCAGTTCATCCGCGTTCATGTTCAAGACGCCACTCTCCACGCGTAGTGCTTCGATGAAAAGATCCTTGTCAAAGATTTTTGTCTTCCACCTGCGTGGGCATGTCCTAGTTATCCGTACTGCCACGGAGTGTCGTTGGCCAATGGTATAACGAATGGCTTGATGATCACTGTGTGTGTATCCTTCGCATACCCTCCATCTCATTTTTGTCATTAACGACGGACTGCAGAAAGTCAAGTCGATGATGGACTCTCGACCCTCTCGGCGGAAGGTACTAGTGGTGCCCTCGTTGCACAGGGTAACATCCAGCTTGGCCAGAGCTTCTAGTAAGCAAGTTCCTCTCGCGTTGGTGCATCTGCTTCCCCAATCTACTGCCCAAGCATTGAAATCCCCTCCTATAACGACTGGTTTTCGTTCGGTGAGCTCCTCGGTGAGGACATCCAGCATATAGTGGAACTGGTCCATCGTCCATCTGGGAGGTGCGTAGCAACTGCAGATGAAAATTCCGTTGATCTTTGTGATCACGAAACCCTCGCGAGTCCTCGAGACTACCTCCTGAATGGGATATCGGCCCATGACCTGGATGGCGGCCATTCCCACTTTATCCGTCACCCAATTACCGTTACCGATACGGCTCCGCGATAATTGCGACATCACATTTTGTTTCTGTCGTTGACTGCCACAACAGTTGCTGTGCGGTATCACAATGGTTGAGATTAATTTAGGTTATCTCCATCACTGTTGGCTTGCCCTCGCCTGTTTGTACACAGGGCAATTAAAGCCTCCCGTCATATGGTCATTACTGTCCTCTTTTTCGCAGAGCATACACCTTGGTTTTCCCTTGCAGTCGCTGGCAAAGTGTCCCTCTATTCCGCATTTCCTGCACAGTTTGGATCTATCTGGCCCCAAGCAGCCTTTCGCCAGGTGGCCGAAGTTTAAACACTTGAAACATCGCTCCAGTTGCTTGGGAACAGGCGGAATGATTCTAAAACGACCCACAGCCCAGCAGACGTTTATACTCTCTAACTTCAGCAACTTGTTCGCTGCGTCCGTTGAGAGACGAATCGTTGCGGTCTGCGTCCCGCGATACGCCTTTCGTAGTCGGATTTTCATCGGAACTTTGCCCAGGATGTTTTCCTCCTCCAACTTCTGACGTAGGTCTATCTCGGTGGTGAACAGACTGAGGTTCCTGCATTCTATCGATGCCTCGGAGGATAAGGCCCGTACGTTCGCTCCATCGCCGAGAACCCTTTCTACAAGATCCTTGAATGCTGAGCTCCTGATTTCTGGGTCTCTCTTCAGCTCGAACAGCATTTCGCCGTTCTGGGTGCGCCTGGACTTCACCACGCTCTCCTCCAGTTTCTTGAGGCCAGGGTCCTCTCGCATTTTTTCAAAGAGATCAGCGTATGATACGTTGCCCTTCGCTTCGACGATGAGTGCATCGCCTTTGTCTCTCGCCCGCCGAGGATTAGGCTTCTTGTCTTTTGGCCCCTGCCACTTTTCATTCTCTTTCTTATTTTTTCCACTATTTTCACTTTTCTCTCCCTCTCTTTTTCTTCGTTCCTTTGTTTTTCCTTGTTTCTTTTCGTAACCGTGCTCCAGTCGTTTCTCTTGCTATCGGTGCTGATCTGGTCATCGCTGTCACCCAGCTCTTCGCTGTCGCCCTGGGCGGCACTATCGTCTTGATCATCGTTGTCGTGATCGTCCTTGCGTTTTTTGAGCATTTCTTCTTCTGCTGGTGAATCCTTTTTTCTTTTTTCCGAACGGTTTCGACGAATCTTTGGCGTCACCTGTCCAGCTGCAGCTCTTTGCAACGCTTCTGCGAGTGCCTTCTCGGCGGTTTTCGTCCTTTCGACGAGTCCATCGTGCTCCTTCAAAGCTCGTCCCAAGAGAGATCTTATACCCGACATCCTGGTCTTGATCTCCTTATGCACGTTGGGTTTGTCCTGCACGAAGGTGTCGAGTTCTTTGACCCTCAACATGATCGCGTTGACGGCGCCAGTGGTTGTATGGTTAGCGTAACAGCCTCACAATCCGATCGGCCTGGGTTCAATCCCAGCTGGCGTCGTTGGGATTTTCTGAGGCGAAAAATCTCTGGTTACGTCTTCCTTCGGAGCGGAAGTAAAAGAAGTTGGCCCGGCTCATGAGTTGTTGAGTCTGATAGGTAGGAACAGGTGGAGTCGCCTCCCTGATGTCGGTGATTGGCACTAAAGTGGCGGAAATAGGCCGACGAAAAATAAGCGAAGATAAAAAAAAAAAAAAAAAAAAAAACATGATCGTGCTTAGGATGCTATCTCCAGTCAACCCTCCTTCCTGGGTTAAACTACCGCTGGACTTTGGCAGGAACAGGGGATTGATCCCCCGACTTTGCTGGGTCTCAGGTATTCCTCCATTACTGCCGCTAGGGCCTGGTGTTTCCACTTGTTTGAGTATTGGCGATCGCAGAAGCTTTTTACTACGAATGAACGCGTTGGCTTGGTCACCTGTATCCATCATACTGTTTCTTCGTTCTTCGTTGGTTTTGTAGGTTGTCTCCATTTTGGTTGGGTCCCAACTTCGGGCCGCTATCTCCGCTCGTTTTACATAGTCGCCTTTTTGTGATCCCATGGTTATCTATGCAAGCAGTGAGGCCATGCAGGGGTTGACACGGTCCTTCATGGGGACCGTGTTCAGAGCCGGATCAGCGCAAGTCAGGAATGTGACATCTGATGCCTAGTACCTAGTGCCAAGGCCTAGACGAGCATCGAACGTACCCGAAGACTTGCCAAGTTGTTACCGGGACGGGGGCAACCGTACTATTAACCCACACGCCATTTCAGGTAGGTGTCACCCTTCCTTACTCAGGGAGCAGAATAGCACGACTGTCGGCTTTTAGCATCGCATGTTATCCGTTTTCGTGTCTTGTCCGTTTTCCATGTCATACCAGTATGTCGTAATCAGGATCTTACTGGCGTCGATCCTGATGTGCTCGGCACTCCTCTTGTTGCTCCTGTACACGGTATTTCCCCCGTGCATTCACCATAGGCTTTACCGCGCCCTTACTCGCGTTGTCACCCGATTAGTCGCCTTCTACGACAGGGACAGGGACGTAGACCCGAAGTGCTATTCTAATAAGTGCCTAAAATAGCACTACTCTCTACTCTCTACTCTCTACTCTCTACTCTTTTACTCTTTACTCTCTACTCTCTACTCTCTACTCTCTCTACTCTCTCTACTCTCTCTACTCTCTCTACTCTCTCTACTCTCTCTACTCTCTCTACTCTCTCTACTCTCTCTACTCTCTCTACTCTCTCTACTCTCTCTACTCTCTCTACTCTCTCTACTCTCTACTCTCTACTCTCTACTCTCTACTCTCTACTCTCTCTACTCTCTCTACTCTCTCTACTCTCTCTACTCTCTCTACTCTCTCTACTCTCTCTACTCTCTCTACTCTCTCTACTCTCTCTACTCTCTCTACTCTCTCTACTCTCTCTACTCTCTCTACTCTCTCTACTCTCTCTACTCTCTCTACTCTCTCTACTTTCTCTACTCTCTCTACTCTCTCTACTCTCTCTACTTTCTTTACTCTCTCTACTCTCTCTACTCTCTCTACTTTCTCTACTCTCTCTACTTTCTCTACTCTCTCTACTCTCTCTACTCTCTCTACTCTCTCTACTCTCTCTACTCTCTCTACTCTCTCTACTCTCTACTCTCTACTCTCTCTACTCTCTACTCTCTCTACTCTCTCTACTCTCTCTACTCTCTCTACTCTCTCTACTCTCTCTACTCTCTCTACTCTCTCTACTCTCTCTACTCTCTCTACTCTCTCTACTCTCTCTACTCTCTCTACTCTCTCTACTCTCTCTACTCTCTCTACTCTCTCTACTCTCTCTACTATCTCTACTCTCTCTACTCTCTCTACTCTCTCTACTCTCTCTACTCTCTCTACTCTCTCTACTCTCTCTACTCTCTCTACTCTCTCTACTCTCTCTCTCTCTACTCTCTCTACTCTCTCTACTCTCTCTACTCTCTCTACTCTCTCTACTCTCTCTACTCTCTCTACTCTCTCTACTCTCTCTACTCTCTCTACTCTCTCTACTCTCTCTACTCTCTCTACTCTCTCTACTCTCTCTACTCTCTCTACTCTCTCTACTCTCTCTACTCTCTCTACTCTCTCTACTCTCTCTACTCTCTCTACTCTCTCTACTCTCTCTACTCTCTCTACTCTCTCTACTCTCTCTACTCTCTCTACTCTCTCTACTCTCTCTACTCTCTCTACTCTCTCTACTCTCTCTACTCTCTCTACTCTCTCTACTCTCTCTACTCTCTCTACTCTCTCTACTCTCTCTACTCTCTCTACTCTCTCTACTCTCTCTACTCTCTCTACTCTCTCTACTCTCTCTACTCTCTCTACTCTCTCTACTCTCTCTACTCTCTCTACTCTCTCTACTCTCTCTACTCTCTCTACTCTCTCTACTCTCTCTACTCTCTCTACTCTCTCTACTCTCTCTACTCTCTACTACTCTCTACTCTCTCTACTCTCTCTACTCTCTCTACTCTCTCTACTCTCTCTACTCTCTCTACTCTCTCTACTCTCTCTACTCTCTCTACTCTCTCTACTCTCTCTACTCTCTCTACTCTCTCTACTCTCTCTACTCTCTCTACTCTCTCTACTCTCTCTACTCTCTCTACTCTCTCTACTCTCTCTACTCTCTCTACTCTCTCTACTCTCTCTACTCTCTCTACTCTCTCTACTCTCTCTACTCTCTCTACTCTCTCTACTCTCTACTCTCTCTACTCTCTCTACTCTCTCTACTCTCTCTACTCTCTCTACTCTCTCTACTCTCTCTACTCTCTCTACTCTCTCTACTCTCTCTACTCTCTCTACTCTCTCTACTCTCTCTACTCTCTCTACTCTCTCTACTCTCTCTACTCTCTCTACTCTCTCTACTCTCTCTACTCTCTCTACTCTCTCTACTCTCTCTACTCTCTCTACTCTCTCTACTCTCTCTACCTCTCTACTCTCTCTACTCTCTCTACTCTCTCTACTCTCTCTACTCTCTCTACTCTCTCTACTCTCTCTACTCTCTCTACTCTCTCTACTCTCTCTACTCTCTCTACTCTCTCTACTCTCTCTACTCTCTCTACTCTCTCTACTCTCTCTACTCTCTCTACTCTCTCTACTCTCTCTACTCTCTCTACTCTCTCTACTCTCTCTACTCTCTCTACTCTCTCTACTCTCTCTACTCTCTCTACTCTCTCTACTCTCTCTACTCTCTCTACTTGCGTCCTACTCTTTCTACTCTCTACTCTCTTTCTACACTCCCTACTCTCCCTACTCTCCCTACTCTCCCTACTCTCCCTACTCTCCCTACTCTCCCTACTCTCTACTCTTTTGACTCTCTTGTCTCTACTCTTTTGACTCTCTTCTCTCTACTCTTTTGACTCTCTTCTCTCTACTCTTTTGACTCTCTTCTCTCTACTCTTTTGACTCTCTTCTCTCTACTCTTTTGACTCTCTTCTCTCTACTCTTTTGACTCTCTTCTCTCTACTCTTTTGACTCTCTTCTCTCTACTCTTTTGACTCTCTTCTCTCTACTCTTTTGACTCTCTTCTCTCTATCTACTCTTTTGACTCTCTTCTCTCTACTCTTTTGACTCTCTTCTCTCTACTCTTTTGACTCTCTTCTCTCTACTCTTTTGACTCTCTTCTCTCTACTCTTTTGACTCTCTTCTCTCTATTCTCTACTCTCTCTACTCTCTCCTCTCTACTCTCTCCTCTTTACTCTCTCTACTCTCTACTCTATCTATTTTCTACTTTCTCTACTCTCCACTCGCTATTCCAAAAAAAAGGCACACACAAAAAAAAAACCCGCACATGCACGCACAAACGAACACATGCACACATGGAGACGCAGTCTCACACACAAAAAACACATCGCAGCTGCTTACTGCTCACTCTCTCACTCTGTTTGTGTTTACGTCAAGAATACGACCATTTACGACCATTTACGACTGTTCACGATGACCGCGTTTTATTTTTCAGCGATTTTATTTATAGTAAGATTCTTATTGAATCGTTTTTTTACATTCTTCAATAAGTTTTTTGATTTTGTCTGAAAAATATCCTATAGTTTGGTTTGTTTTGTACATTTTACGGTGTTTTAACTTTAACCAAATTCTGTTTTGCTCCATTTTTCCCACAGAATTTTTTCTAATTTTTTAGAATCCATTATCTGTTGTTTCTGAATTCGATTTATACTGCATTTTGAGTTGTTCAGAAGTTGGTTTGTTCTGGTTTCCATCTAAAAATTCCAATTTTTTTTCAAGTAATTTTTTTTTCTCTGTACCTTTTCTTTTAATTGCTTTCCCGATTTCTTCTTCTTAATAACGTTTCTAGAAATGACAAACTTTTGATTTATTCTTCCGAAATTTTTTGTTCAGATTCCCTTCTTCTGAATCTCATTTTTCAGAATTTTTCGTTGGATTTCTTGTTCTGTTTTACTTCATCTGAATATTCATTTCTTAATTCGCGTATTCTGATTTTTTCTCTTCATTCATTTTCATCACTTTCCATTTTCTTACAATTTTGAAAAATGACTAATGATTGTCTTTCCTGAATTCCTTTTTGTTTTGTTTCTCTTCATGGATTATCGTATTGTTCTATGACCTCTTTTGTTTTATTTTTCTGTTTTCCTATTCAGATTCTCTTTATCTTGATTCTTTGAATTGAGACAACAACAAAAAAGATTTGATTTTTTTCTGAAATGTATTGTTCCACCAGGTTTAGTAAAATAAAGTATTTTTATTGGGTTTATTTCTTACTCTGATTCTTCTTTTTTTGTGAAATCCCAAAACCATGTTCATCTGTTGTTTTTCGAATTCTCTTGAGATGTTCATGATTTAAAATTTTCGATTTTCGTTTGTAAGTTTTTTGAGTTTTGTTTTCCAGATTATTTTTTTTTAAATTTTCCTTATCTCCGTTGGTTTTTTCTTCTTTCTGAATTACGCTTCGAGATACAACATTCTTCTGATTTATCTTTTGTGTATTTCTGTATTAGTTCCTTAAATTTTTTTATGACTCCTATTGCTATTTTACAAATTCTTCTTTTCATCTTTTTTTTAAATTTTCTTTCCATTCAATTTCCTAGCCATTTTTTGTGGTTTTCAATTTCTATCTTCCATATCTTCAAAAAAAATATCTTCCGCTTCATATTCTTCTGATTTGATTTAATTGAATACTCCGATTTTTCGTTTTTTTATATGTTTTCTCTTTATTCATTATTTATTCATTCTTCTAAATTTTTACAATTTAGTTCTTTAAATACCGATTTTTTTCCAATTCCCATTTCTCAAGTTTTTTATCATGGATGTTAGTCTCTATTTTGTTGTTCTGACTCATTCATTCTTCTAAATTTTTCTTTAGCTTTTTTTACAATTTAGTTTTTTAAAATACCGATTTTTTTTTCCAATTCCCATTTCTCAAGTTTCTTATCTTGGATGTTGGTCTCTATTTTGTTGTTCTGACTCATTCATTTTTCTAAATTTCCCTTTAGCTTTTTTTACAATTTTTTTTTTTCCAATTCCCATTTCTCAAGTTTATTATCATGGATGTTGGTCTCTATTTTGTTGTTCTGACTCATTTTCCTCTGACTCATTATTTACATTCCTTTTTTAGAACCCTTAAATCCTTTGAATTGAACAAAATTACTATTCTCATTCTTATTTTATTTTATCTCTGATATTTTTTTCATTGATTTAATTTTCTTGAAATTCCATTTGAGTTTGTTTTTTCAATTATTTGTTTATGATTATAGTTTAATTTTGAATTCCCATTTTTACAGTGTATTTCCAATAATTATTTGCTCTATTCTGCTCTTTGGAATATTTTTATCTCTGGTTTCTAATTCACATACTGTTTTTTTAATGATTCTGTATCATGAAAATTGAATCTTCGATCAAGTAACAGATAGAGCAAAACCAAAAAATATGGAGACCTAAAATGAGTTGAAAAAGTTCGATTAAGAATATTACAAACAAAATAAAAATGACAAAAAAATGGAAAAATTTAATTTAGAAAAATCAATCAGAAGGATGTTATTTACTGAAACAACGAATAAAACATGGCAGAAATGATCTTGAAAACGGAACATAATCAGAAAAAGATAATCTAAAAAATGAAACTGTATAAAATGAAAGAGGAACTGAAGTTTCAGTAGACTCAAAATATGGGTCTAAATCAGAAAAAAATGAAATCAATACAGCTCGGGATAGAAATACAGACAAATTCATAAATTCTCAATAAGACTACAGAGTAGAAAATCTTAGAATACAAATTTCTGAACAGAATTATTTCAGAACGAAAATCCCGGAAAAAATCAAAATTAATATTCAAAATAAATTTTAATTTTTAATTTCACAGAAAAAAGTGAGAAGAAGAAACTTGGAATAGAAATTTGAAAGAAAAAATGCTATAGTGAACAAGTTAACATGGAATTCGTTTTTCTTAATTGTGGTACTCCACTACAAAATTCCGTTTTGCTAATTTCTTAAAAACTATTTTTTCCTTATTTTTTCTCTATTTGTTCATTAAAATTACTTGCTACTTATTTCCTTAACTCATTTCTTTCTGAATACATTCTTTGGATTTATTCTATTTGTTTTATCTGAACATTCTTACCTATGTTTCCATGTTGTATTATTTTTTGGTTTGATTAAATTTTTCCAAATTTTCAATTTGAAAAAAAAACTTTATATTTCATTTTTCATAAAAAAGTTTTTTTTGAGTTTTTATTTTTCATTTTATTTATTCTATTAGGTTCTTCGGAAAGTTTTTTCTTTGATTTCAGATTCAGGTTTTTTCTTTAAAATCCTTCACATTGATTTGAATTTTGGTACTGTGAAGATTTATATTACGGGAAACGGAATGGGTTCATGGAAATAAAGAATCAAGGAAAAATGGATAGATTAGAAAAATTACAGGAAGAAAAAAATCAGAAAGTTTTTGCAAAACCTAGAATGTCATAAAAATATGGAAAAACTAATTTCCAAAAAAAAGTTGAAAAAATCAATCAGGAGAATGCCCTTTATGAAAAAAATGAAAAAAAAACATAGAAAAGAAATAAAAAAATTGAAATTGAATGAAACAAAATAAGAAGAGATGAAAAATAAAAGAAAAATAGAGAAGCTAGAGATTGTGCAGACAAATGAATAAATATTGAACGAAATCAGAAAAAAAAAATTACAGTTATTACTCAAAACGCTATTCAAATAATGTATTCAGAAAATATAAACTGAAGAAAATAATTCTGAGATTTATGAGAAGAAAATCAGAAAATGAACTGAGGCAAATTAAAATTTGAATACAAAAAATGTTGCATCCGAATTTTTCGAATTTGAATTCAAAAATCAGTGAAAATCCTGTCCTCCGGGATTGTTACACAGAAAAAAAGAAACCAAAAAATGAGATGAGAAAATAAGAAAAGGAATTAAGAAAAATAAATAGGAAAATCGTAATAATGAAGGAAGCAATCAGAAGAATCCAAAAACAACAACAAAAAACAAATTTGCAAAAAAGAGATTAGAAGCTAGTAAATCCGAAAAACGGAAACAGAAAAAAAAATTGAAAACAAAATCAGAAAATTCAAATTTAGAAAAAGTAGTACAAAGATATTTTCATGAATGAACTTCATAATAAAAATCAAGAAGATGGAATCAATTGGAATGACTCGTGAGAACTAAGAAAAAGTAAGTCCGAACAACGAAATTTGAAAAAAAAGAATGATTTTAAATTTTTTTAAAATAACTAGAAAAAGTAAAAAAAAGTAGAAAACCTGAATAATTGAAGAAGTTTGGGAGGGGAGTCCAATCGGAAGATTGGCGAATGTTTTAATGTTATTTTAAGGAAACAACTTATCGGTCTTGATTATAAAATTTAGAATAATACTCTAAGAATGTATACCATAATGAGAACTAGAAATGATAAAAAATAATTTGGGACAAGAAATCAAAATTAAAATTAATAAAACCAGAATAATAATTAAAGATTGTTCCAAACTTAAAATAAGAAATAAACTCAGAATAAACGTCCAAAAAAGACATTTGAAGAAATTCTAATACACATTAGTATGGATAATTCGGAAATGGAATTCAGAATGCCAAGTCAACATACGACATTAGAATAATATCCAGAATAATATTGCGGGATAGAGAATAAAATCGGGTGTTTGAAATGAAAAACCAAACTTAAACCAGACTAAAAATTCATTCAGAAAAAGTATGGGAAAATCGTGAATATTCACGATATGAATTCAGAATTCGAACTTTAAGTAAAAAAACAGATCTCAGAAAAAAAATAAATTACAACCGGAACACACAATGGAAGTGAAGAATAAACAATAAGAATTCAAACTGAAAGGTTACAAATTTAGATCCTTAACCTTAACCTTAACCTTAAAAAAATAGTTTAAAATAGAAAAGAAGAGAACTTTGAAAACATATTAGATGAGACTTGAAATACGTAGGAAAATTTACTGGAATTTGATAAACTCTTAACGTAATTCAATGAAGTTTGGGAAAAAATATAAAATAAAAGATTCGGGAATTGAGAAAACATAAAATTCAAAACATGAGTTCTTGTTTTAAATTTGATTTTTGCTGTGAGAAATTTGAAAAACTGCAACAAAAAAAATCAAAAAACAAATTATAATCCAATTGAAATAAAAATTCGAGTAAATGTTCAGAATAAAGAATTAAAAGAAAAATTCCGAAATCAGGATAATATCCAATTAATTCAATATTAGATTTCCGAATTCGATAAATAAACCAGAATGAGAGTTCAGAATCAATGTTTCTGAATTAGAATAATAAGGAACCAAAACATATAGAATATGGATCCAGGTTAAACGTTCAAAAAACATTCAAAAACGTTCAAAAAAAAAAGTTAAAAAATATTATTCAGAATGAGAAATAAAAATTGACTTTTGAAATCAAGAAAATAGGAATATCGTATGTATGTTCAGGAAAAATTCGGAAAAAGAATTGAGCAATAAATAAATCACAAAACTTGTTTTAGAGAAAAGCATTTTGAAACAGAAATGATAAGTTCAAAATTACGCAATTCGAAAAGACAATGAAATAGATGTGTAATGCTCAATGTAAATAAATAAAGAAAATACTGCAAAATTGCTCAGAATTTAATTCGAAGTCTAAGACTAAGAAACACACAAAAAATAAGTTTTCAACCGATATTTCCTGTAGAATTCAATCTTCTCACGACAGGTTTTCTCCATCATCACAATTCTTCAATCCCTCAATCAAGTCAAGTCAATTAGAATTTAAACTTCTCGCCTTCAAAGTTCCTCTTCCTGTCCCGGATCGGTCAAAATCCGGGCCGTAAAAATAAACCAAATTGTTTCCCGCGTAATTTCGAAAGGGAGCGCGCGAGTCCGAAGTAGGGGCGATTAAATTTGTCGTTGGTGGAAAAAATAAACTGCGAACAAAGATTAATCATCCGATAATGCAATTTTCTGCCTCCTATTTGCACGGATTTTTCCGCGTTTGTCCGCACTGAAGGGAAACACTCTCCTCGGAAGGTCAGCAGTAGTGTACATCGGGCTTCGCAACCATCGAGGGATGACGAAGATTTGTTTGTCGCACAATGAATCTCTCTGTTGATTTTCACGGCGACAAAAACGAAGAGTTATGATCATTTGGATTAATTGCCACCATTGGGTTGTCTCTGGCAGGGCTGGCTGATGATGATGAAGATCATGATGATGGCGGTGGAAGAGGTTCACACAAAAGTCGGGTGGATATTTTTTGTCTGGCCCTGTTTTTGGGATAAATCCGTTCCGGGGATGAGAGAGGAGGGGACACAATTATTATCACTTCCGCCGAAATTAGCACTTGACAAACAAACAAACATACAAAAACGCTTGGCGGAAATTTTTGTTAGCTCTCCAAGCGTCGCGGATTTCTTTGTGCTGTGTGTTTGGTACTATTTTTAGCCAATTCTCAGATTGGAAAGATTATTATCACCCCGTTTTTTGTTGGCACAAGGTCACACAGTAAACTAAAGTGGCAAAATCATGCGAAGAGATGGTTGATGGAAATTTACGGGCAATTATAGATCCTGACACAAAATTCACAAATGCGCCACGTGTTGGAACGGAATATTGGCAATGGTACAAACGGTCCCCTGCTTCGAATGTTCTATTCTTGATTTAATTAGGATTCCTTCATAATTAGCGACGCAAAAACAAATATGATGAAGTTTTCATCGCCTTGATTTGATATTATGCAACACCTCGATTTCGGCTTCGACCTAAACACTTTAAACTTCAAACGCTTCAGCGTTAAAGTATGTTTTGCCTGTTTATATTTCGTCTCTTCCCCGCCGGAGACTCATTAATATTCAAACTCGGTAACAAATGGCCATTTGGTGAACCCGAACATACGTGATTTTTTCTTCCAACTCCTCGAATCCACCCACAGAGGAAGACAACAACGACATCCACTTGAAATGAATGCGAACCTCTCGATGAGATCTACACACAAACACTCCGATAGAATAGCGGCGAGACGATGGCTGGCAGCGGTAGACAGCAAGACGCTACGATGAACGGGACCTGGGAGTTCTGTGCCGTATCCGTTGACAAATGGCGCCTAATGGAGGAGCCGTTGAACCACCCGCACCATCGCCATCATCACCGCGACCAACCTCAAACGACGTCTCTGGAGAGTCTGGCTCTGAAATCAGAGCGCTCTATTGCTCCCTACACACGTATGATTTATATTCCACTGATGTAGCGATCCGGTCATTAACATAAACACGTGTACCTGACTTGGGTACGGTAAACCGAACGAACGCATGGTTTTGATCGCTCACGCTATTGAATTGATGAAAACATAGTGTGGAAAAAGTGAAAGTTTAACCTCAACATGCGGTTCTTCTACCGCCACCCACCAAACACGGCTCCTCGTCGTCCTGCTCCCCCCAAAAAAAACCTGATTTGATGATATGTGAGGATAAAGGGTGTGTCACATCAAATTGCATCACGGAAAAAACGCTGTAGAAATTTAATTTTTAGGAATTATATCTTCAGCTTTCGCTTATAATCAGATAAGAGTGTATAGATCACGTTGACCATGCTTCACTGTCAATTTTTCGTAAATTTGGAAAAATGTCGTCGAACGAAAAAGAGCGTCGTGAATTAATCCTGCGCACTCATTTCGAGAATCCGGAGTTGTCACATCGGGACATCGGTAAGATGCTGGGAATCGTCCAATCCTCGGTCAGCAGAGTACTAAAACGATACTTCGAGAACCTAACCATCGACCGGAAGGTGAAGAACGGCAAAAATGGATGCTCCGTCAGTGAAAAAGATCACAACCGCGTAGTAAAGCAGTTTAGACGTGATCCGAGAAGTTCGGTCCGGGATGTCGCCAATAAGCTGAATTTGTCAAGATCATTCGTCCAGCGGACCAAGCAGCGGGAGGGCCTGCGTACATACAAGGTTCAGAAGGCTCCTAACCGCGACGAAAGGCAAAACATGGTGGGGAAGACGCGAGCCCGGAAGCTGTACACCGAAATGCTGACGAAGCCGCATTTCCTGGTAATGGACGACGAAACCTACGTCAAAGCGGACTTTCGTCAGCTGCCGGGCCTGTTGTTCTTCTCCGCAGAGGACAAATTCAGCGTTCCGGAGGAGATTCGCAAGCAGAGACTATCCAAGTTTGCCAAAAAGTACATGGTGTGGCAAGCGATCTGCTCTTGCGGAAAGCGGAGCGCCCCCTTCGTGATGACCGGCACGGTAAACGGGCAGGTTTACCTTAAGGAGTGCCTACAGAAGCGCTTACTACCACTATTGAAGCAGCACGAGGGCTCGACCATCTTCTGGCCGAATCTCGCTTCGTGCCACTATTCAAAGGACGTGTTGGAGTGGTACGAAGCCACCCCGTTGGCTTCGTACACACCTTCGTGCCAAAGGAAATGAACCCGCCCAACGCGTCGGAGCTTCGCCCAATAGAGAAATATTGGGCGATTATGAAGCAGGCCCTCCGGAAGAACCCAAAAGTTGTCAAATCGGAGGCGGACTTCAAGAGAAAATGGATTTCTGTTCAAAAAAAAACTACAACCTGACGTTGTACAGAACCTTATGGACGGGGTAAAGAGGAAGGTGCGAGCATACGGGCTTGGGCTCGAAGTATGAATAAAAAGAAAATGCCAAAAGTTGTTTAATAGTTTTTATTTTACTGTCTAAACTTTTCAAAAGGATCGGTCTACTGGGCGAATTTCTACAGCGTTTTTTCCGTGATGCAATTTGATGTGACACACCCTTTATATAAGCACAGACACGCGAAGGCATGCCACGAAACCTCACCAGCGGCCGTGTTCTTGAATGCGTCCCCTGTGTCGATATGGATGGTTTTTGGATTGGTGAAGTTAGATATAATACACGGTTTGGAGCGGAGTAATCGCGAGATGAAAAATAGAAGGTGGGAAGATTCCCGGGTTTTGGTTGTGTTGAACTTTGATTGTGTTAGTAGCCAGGAAGATAGGCAGTTCACATATCAGGCATACCAGTCAGTTACTGAAATGGTACAAAATTGAATGTGTCAACGAATAACGTTGAAGGAGGATATACAGAAAATAATTACATATTTCCAAAAAATATTTTTCGCGTTACATTCATCATTTGAAAAATAAACAGAACATGTCACGAACCAAAATGTTTCATTTTTGTTATTTCTTCTTATATCAGAATTAGTATTCTAATTTTTACTATGTTTGGATTTTAGAGCATCTTCATAGTAGTTTATCTGTTGTTAGCAATTGTAATTCCTTTTTCCACAATTAGGGTGCTGAACACTTCATTCGTCTAAAACTAGGACGGAAGCAGAAAACTTTTCGTCTCAATTTAGGTCATATGGAGTCTATTCAATTTATTTTTCAAGTGCATTTTACGCGGAAAAAAAACTTGCTACTTTTTTCTCATGCGCTGTAAAATGTTTTCCGCCAAAGGAAAAAACGATTTTGTAACTCTGACTTTGTTCATTTACGTTTTTGGTTCATGTAACGAGAAGTAAAATAAGATTGAAATAAAGTTTAGAACACCTCAACAATACTGAAATTTCTGTGACGTCACAGATTTAAAAATCTTCCCACCTTTCATTTTCCATCTCGGGGTAATCGCATGGAAAGCAGAGCTGCAATCCATCACCGTCAATGCCACAAAAAAGCTGACCGTAGTCACTCACGTGAGATCCAAATATTCAGTAGTGATACTCACTATTTTGTTTCTGACACCTAACCAAATGACGGTTGGTTCCAATGCCTCTCACTGCCGATTGCTCTGTTTACAACTTTACGTTATACCAGGGACAGACATACAGCTGTACTTGCGTTGTACTTCGAAAATTGTATGTCTGTCACCATGTACAGCGCTAGAACCATGCAAGCAACTCGGTACAATCGCTGTACCTGTACCGACCTATTTTACCGCTGTACATGGCTACAGTTGTACTGTGCGCAGCGCCACAAATGGTTAGTGGTGGGTAGCATGAACAAACTGAATCAAAACACTTGGTAAATATTCTTTTCATTGACTTTCTCTTGAGTTAATAACTCAGATTGGAAACTTGTTTGTTGTGTTTGATAGTTTAGACACTAAATAAAAACCTTTTTCATTGAAATATGTGGTGAAAATTGGAAAAATTTCTGATTGTCAGTTTGACATACGGTACAATGTACAACCAAAGTATGTCTGTCATGGTACGATAGTACCTGTACAACGCTGTACTCTTACAGCGCAAGTACAGCTGTATGTCTGTCCCTGGTATTAGATTCGTTTGTTGAAGTAGAAGTTGTTGTTGTTGTTAGAGATGTCTAAATTTTTCGTTTATTCGATTAATCGTGAGGCCAATATTCGATTCATTCGTCTTTCAGTGTTCGATTAATCGAGCGAATATTTATTTCTTGTAGTTAAAATGAACAGACATATATAATAAAAAATATTATGGTGTCATAATTTTAAAAGTTACATTGAATATAATTTTCAAATGAACATGGTGCAGCATAATGGTTTTGAATGAAATAGTATTTAAGTATATTGATAAATTTACCATTTCATAATTATTTTGCGGATCATGAAAACGATCCGATTGAAAACCGACAATGCGTGTTTTTTTGACGTAGAACTACGTCTTTCCTTGAGGGTGCCAAATCAGAAAACAGGTCACGTTTTTATGAAATAAAGTTAACGTTAATAACTTTTTCTGCCCCGAACGGATTTTTGCGATTTACATACTAAACGAATCGGAAATTCCCTAAGATTTGTTTGATATGCTATACATTATAATCACATAGTCTGTATATGGTTTAAATTAGTGAAAATTGCAAGCATTCTCATTACTTCATACATATGTTCTGTCCATTTGTGTGCTTTCCCGAACAGAGCTGTCTATAACGAGGATTTAAAGTCTCCGTGAACAAAAGAAAAGTAGAAGAATGAAGGGGAATACTTGCCTAGAGTATAAACAGTGAATCTCGTTGAGGCAAACTTTCATTCGGCATCGGACTGTTGAGTAATCCAGTTTACTTTGCTTTCGCTGCGCTTCGATCTAAGATTGGACCCCACCAGTGGTAATCCAACTTGGATATCGTCGTTTGGTTTTTCTGTTCGTTTTTCGCGTTATTCGTATCGTGTGTTTTTCTTTCCGCGTCATAAATTGGATGCTTCACGTAGTGTGTGATGAGCAAGAAGAAGAGGAAGGCAGGCTTGAGGCCTGCAAAAAACGAACGCATTGCCGGGGGCAATAAAATTTCGAGGCAAGCGTAATCTAATGATGCACGTGATGTTGATGCAGTGAGAAGCGCTCGCTCTGAACCGAGCCTTCGCGAGTGTGACACCGCATCGAACAACAGCGAAGTAGGCGATTTCGGTCGGTCGTTAATGTAAACGCCGTTACACAGGCAGCAACCAAAATCAAGCTCCCCCCGCTGGTGGTGAAGATGGTCGCTCTTGATAAACTCATCAGCGAATTCGCATCGATGGGTGTTACAGCAGGGTACAAGCTGTGTGGCATAAACCAGTCTTTTTACAAGCAGTTAACATTGTTTGTTTAAGTTATTTGGGTTCGCGTGCCAGTCGCAAAACAGCCTTCAACTAGGATTGCATTTGCGCTAATATTGATCATAATGAGGCATTGCTACTGTTTTCGAGGTTGTTGATATTAACAAATTGATTATTGATATTAAACGAGGTTGTTGATGTTAAAAGTTTATTTCGCTTGCTTAGTAACCAAGAAAGTAAATGTCGTTCTGGAATTTTGTATGCGATTAGGTTTCGCTTGCCAGTAGCAAAACTTCCTCCACTAAGGGTGACAGCTTGCAAGTGTTGTCATTGGTGTTGTTTGCATGTGGTGCCAAAGATATATTGATGTAGTTATGAGATGTGGATTAATGGTGCTGGTGCAACATGTATATAATCGATTGTAGCCGAGTCTATGTCAATTGCGAGAAAGGCCACCGGAATAGCGTTAGAGGTAAATTTTCAATGCATTGACATGAAATAAATTGCGACATACGATTGTTTTGCAAGGGCAAGAATGAATCATCAATCAATTATCGTCAACTGATTCTACAATGAAAAAACCATTTCAGAGATTATTTTGCTAAGCAGTTGTTTCTAAAATTTCACAGCATTATAGAATAATATCCGAAGATATAAACAAGCGACTTTTATAAAATAACACCGTAGTTCTACGTCAACAATGCGGTCGTATCTTGGACACAACCTCCTATAATTTTTTTATTTTGAGTTAATCATTACCAGAACTATTGAAGTTTAGTTAATAAACGTGTGATGAACACAAAAAATTTATTTTTTCATTAAACGAAAGAAAATTGCGATCTCAAAGAATCGATCAAAAATAATCCACTTGCATTGAGGCTTTATTGCCACGCCACGAACAATTCCAGATGGAATATATGTTTGCTTCCTTGCTGCATCCGGTGTTCATAGTACCCGGCGTAATTCAACGTTTGCGTCTTCAGACTCGTCGCAATTTTTAATCAGATTCGGTACCAATCCACAGATTATAACATTCGATAGAACGCCTTGGGATAGCAGTTCGTATAGCTGTTTCCTCACCACTTCCAGCTTCTGTGGACTTTGTTCGAGGGCAATCTGATTGGCGGTTTCTCGAAGGAATATTTGCCTGACGATTTACGGCACCTCTTAGTTGACCGTGAACGGTTACAGTTGTACCTTGCAAGCTTCCAGCATGAGGATAGCGTAATTCTTTTCGAATATCCTCCTAAGATAGAGCCGGCACTCTTACTCAAGCAACGACCGCGGGAATAACCCGCGAAGTAGAATTGGCGCACAAAATCAATCTGCACGTAGACAAATACTTTTCAATGGTTCTTCTCAGCGCATCCTGGGTATCTTTGGTCAGCTAATCCACTTCGGACAAGACGAGTCTCATATTCCCTCTACCCAATTTGCTTGATCAAATTCGACACGACCACCCTGTTATATTTATATCAACCGATGAATTCAACTCGATGTGGTAATTACTGCTGATGCTCCTGATTTCCACCTTCCGGTTCGAGGGCGTTGTGTAATTCATTATCTCATTGCGTAGCCGTTCCGCGCCCGGTTGGTAAAGTTTCCGCAGCAGACACATGATACAAGTTTTGTTACTGGCCTGGAAGGGCCGTAGAACATGCGGGAAGTCTCCCTGGGAGCAAAGATTGATCAGATGCGTATCTTGCGTTTTGTGGTAGTCCAGTTTGGATAGCTGGCGCGGTCGGTAGCGGTCAACCCAGAGAGCCATTGTACACAAAAATATTTGATGTATAATGTATACACAAATACTTGGTGACTTGTTGTTTTCGTGTTGGCCTTTGTCAATGTAAATGTCATCACCTCCAGATGCCGATATTTTTTTTGAAAGTCTTCGACACATATTTTTGTAACCGCGAGAATAGCAAAGTAATGTTTAAAAAAAGAGGTTTTAAGCGCAGGGAATCAAGTCATAAAGAGTAGAAATACCATATCCCTGTAGCCTGCAACTGAAAATATAAGTCTGCAACAGGATAGGCAGAACATCAAACATCAGTAAAATTGCGAACATGTCTTCAAATTTAGCATCGTTGCAATGATGAGAAACAAATTTAGGAAAAAAAATCGAGGTCAAACGGGTTTCAAAATGCATCATTTTGCTAATTTCAATCCCGATCGGGATCCGCAATAGAGGGGATATTAAAGGCGTGTCATTCCACAAACTAAGTACTAATACAAATGACACGTGTAATACTACGTAGAGTCGGCGAAGTGCCACTAAAAACATTAAGGCCATCTGAAAAGATGAATAGAAAATACATGCCTGAAAATACAATATTCTTCAAATTGTATTTCAAATGAAACTGTATATTCACATCTGGCATCCCTGGCCGTAAAGAACGAACACAAATAGGCGAATGTTGTGAATATCGCCAAACACCAAACCATCAGCTAGACTTTTGAGTGTCGCACTATTCTGACATTTCAGCAACAGGACACTCACCAAAGAGCTCGGATTTCTACTGTCAAGTAGAAGCTGGACTTGGCTTTCTTCGCGAGATGATCTCTCTTTCCATGATTTCAATATTATACGCTTGGACCGTGATGACAGATACGGAGGGGTGCTATTGGGGATCAATAAGTGCCACTCATTTTTTCGAATTGACCTTCCACCTATTGGAGGGATTGAAGCTGTTGCTTGTCATGCAAACATCAGAGGAAAAGACCTCTGTATTGTCAGCTTGTATTGGCCTCCGAGAGCTGCGGTTAGCCGAAAGCAACTTGTTGACATGTGCTCACTTCTTCCTGAGCCACGATTGATCTTGGGAGACTTCAACTCTCACGGAACTGCCTGGGGGGAACAGTACGACGACAATCGTTCATCGTTGATATATGACCTTTGTAACAGCTTCAATATGACCGTTTTGAACACTGGGGAAACAACACGTGTACCTAAACCTCCTGCTAACCCAAGTGCTCTTGACCTCTCGCTTTGCTCGAATTCACTATCGTTAGATTGCGAGTGGAATGTAATCCAGGACCCCAACGGTAGTGATCACTTGCCAATCAAAATTTCCATCACCATTGGGTCGAATTCTTCTGAATCTATAAACATGGCATATGACCTCACAAGACACATTGACTGGAAAAAATATGCGGACGCGATTGCTCTAGCCATCAATTCCAGAGATGGTTTACCTCCATTGGAGGAGTATAACTTCCTTTCTCGTTTGATCTATGACAGCGCGGTTCGCGCTCAAACGAAACCCATCCCAGGTTCCACCATTTCCCGAAGGCGTCCCAATCTATGGTGGGATAGCCAATGTTCCAAGCTTTATATAGAAAAATCGAATGCATTTAAAGCTTTTCAGAAACGTGGAACTCCTGAAAATTTTCAAACGTATTTAGCCCTCGAGAATCAGTTCAAAAATTTGATCAAAGGGAAAAAACGTGCTTATTGGCGAAATTTCGTGGGAGGTTTGTCACGAGAAACGTCAATGAAAAAATTATGGAAAGTGGCTCGAAACATGAGAAATCGCTCTTCAACGAATGAAAGCGAAGAATATTCACATCGATGGATTTTTAATTTTGCACGAAAGGTTTGTCCCGATTCCGCTCCCGTGCAAAAAATTGTTCGAAATATACCACAAGATAGGTGCGATCTTGATTATAAGTTTTCGATGGTAGAATTCTCTCTTGCTCTCCTTTCATGTAACAATTCTGCTCCGGGATCGGATCGAATTAAGTTCAACTTGTTGAAAAACCTCCCTGATGTGGCGAAACATCGCTTGTTGAATTTATTCAATCGGTTTCTGGAACATAATATTGTTCCAGATGATTGGAGACAAGTACGAGTTTTAGCTATTCAAAAACCCGGAAAACCCGCGTCCGACTTCAATTCGTACCGCCCAATAGCAATGCTGTCTTGTATACGGAAATTGTTGGAGAAAATGATCTTGTTTCGCCTTGATCGATGGGTTGAAACGAATGCCTTACTCTCAGATACACAATATGGGTTCCGCAGGGGCAAGGGGACGAATGATTGTCTTGCGTTGCTTTCTTCAGAAATTCAAATGGCTTACGCCGAAAAAAAACAAATGGCTTCAGTATTCTTGGACATAAAGGGGGCCTTCGATTCAGTTTCAATAGAGGTCCTGTCAGACAAATTACACTCTCGGGGTCTGCCGCCTCTATTGAATAATATGTTATATAACTTGCTTTGTGAGAAACATTTGAATTTTTCTCACGGGGATTCGACAGTGAGTCGGGTCACCTACATGGGACTCCCCCAGGGCTCATGTTTAAGCCCTCTTTTGTACAACTTCTATGTAAGCGACATCGACAATTGCCTTACACAAAATTGCAGCCTAAGTCAACTTGCAGATGATGGAGTGGTGTCTGTCGTAGGATCAAATGAATCCGACCTGCAAGGACCCTTACAAGATACTTTGAACAATTTTTCAACCTGGGCCATTGGCCTAGGGATCGAATTCTCCACGGAGAAAACAGAGATGGTGGTTTTTTCTAGGAAGCATAGACCAGCAAAACCAAAGCTTCAACTTTTGGGTAAACCGATCACTCACGCTATGTCATTCAAATATCTTGGGGTCTGGTTCGACTCCAAATGTACTTGGGGGGCCCATATTAGATATCTGAATAAAAAATGTTAACGAAGAATAAACTCTCTCCGTACAATTACCGGCACCTAGTGGGGAGCCCATCCCGAAGATCTTATAATGTTGTATCGAACAACTATTCTCTCAGTGATGGAGTATGGCAGTTTCTGTTTTCAATCAGCTGCCAAAACACACCTCATTAAACTCGAGCGAATTCAGTATCTTTGTCTCCGTATTGCGTTGGGATGTATGCCCTCAACGCATACCATGAGCTTCGAGGTTTTGGCAGGCGTACTCCCACTAAAAGATCGCTTCAATTTATTATCTCTTCGGTTCCTCATCCGGTGTAAGGTTATGAACCCATTGGTGATCGGAAATTTTGAGCAGCTGATCGAGCTAAATTTTCATTCTGGATTCATGAGCTCATATCATGAATTCGTCTCCATGCAGGTTGATCCTTCTTCGTATATTCCCAACCGTGTTTGTTTTCCTGACTACATCAATTCCTCTGTGCATTTTGATCAGTCCATGAAGCAGGATATCCATGGAATTCCAGATTATCATCGATCGGGGATCGTTCCTACGATTTTCGAAGCAAAGTATGGGCGTGTCAATTGTGATAATATGTACTTTACTGATGGGTCCTCTATGAATGAGTCCACAGGATTTGGAGTGTTCAACAAATTTTTTAGCACCTCACACAGTCTTCAGTATCTTTGCTCAGTGTATATTGCTGAATTGGCAGCAATACACTGGGCGCTGGACAGCGTCGCCTCACGACCTGTTGAACACTATTACATTGTAACGGATAGTCTGATCTCTGTAGAAGCTATCCGTTCAGTGAGGCCGGAAAAGCACTCGCCGTACTTCCTTGAGAGAATACGAGAAATTTTGAGTGCTTTATCCAGACGCTGTTATGTCATTACCTTTGTCTGGGTCCCTTCACATTGCTCAATTCCGGGTAATGAGAGGGCTGACTCATTAGCAAAGGTAGGTGCAATTGAAGGCGAAATTTATCAGCGTCAAATCGCCTTCAATGAATTTTATTCTTTAGTTCGTAAAAATACCATCGTTAACTGGCAACGCAAATGGAACGAAGATGAATTGGGCCGGTGGCTCCACTCAATTATCCCTACGGTTAGCCTCAATCCGTGCTTCAAAAGTCTGGACTTGAGTCGGGACTTTATTCGCACCTTCTCCCGACTCATGTCCAATCACTGTTCGTTAGATGCACTACTCTTCCGTTTCAATCTTGCCTGCAGCAATCTCTGCGTTTGTGGCCAAGGTTATCACGACATCGAGCACATTGTTTGGTCGTGCGAGGTGTATCTGGTCGCCAGATCGAATTTAGAAAACTCCCTTCGGGCCCGAGGAAGACAGCCCAATGTGCCGGTGAGAGATGTGTTGGCTCGGTTAGACCTTGATTACATGTCCCAAATATATGTTTTCCTTAAAGCTATCGATCTTCGAGTGTGATTGTTCATACATCCTTTTCCCCTCCTTTTCGTCCTTCGCGAGCTATCGGTTCCCTTCCTACTAACATTAGAATAAGTTAAATTGTAAACACATATTAAATGTAAGGATAGTTTTAAGAATTGAGTGTGAAGTGTCAGTGTGAATGAGAATGTGAATGTGAATGTGAATGTGAGTGCGAGTGTAAACACACATCTCCTTACATCCCATCCTTTTCCTAATGAAAATGTGTCACCCTTCTAAACTCGAGTCGACCGCGAGTAATCGGTTTCCTATTTCATTAACCATAGAATTAAGGAAACAACATGTTGATATATGCTAGTTGAAATATAGTTAAGAGTTTGGCTCCATTAAACTTATGTAACTGAGCCTGTAAAAATAATCGGATTAATAAAAAAAAAAAAAGTAGTAGATTACTAAAACATAGTTAGTGTTGTGATAATACTCTTCTCACACTATTGAACTGGCTTTGAGATGGTCACCAAAGATAATCGTAGTACAAAATTTGTTGATTATCTTTGTGTGAGTACCATCACTTGATTCTCACGACAAATCGCAGCTCTGATTGGGAAGTCGATGGCACACACTCCCGAGATTGATAATAATACTGTCTGGCACTGGAAAGGCAAACGGTTCGATCCTTTTCATACATTATTCAGGGCTTAATTGATGTGGATTGGGGGGGGGGGAAATTTTCATAGCATGGGATGCCAGGCCTCTTGTGCAGAAATACCACATCAATCGATCGATGAATATATTCTTATTCGTGGTTTTATCCCACAGAAACAACTTTGTCGGGAAGTCAACTTTTATCATTCTCTTAGAAATTTTGCATACATCATTGAAGAGGAGTCGAGTGGACGCTTCCATATTGGCTCGAAAGCGAAAGTGTATGAATATTTGTATCAATGTGAACCTCAGCATCAATTTATAATGAGAAAGCAAATTTCCGAAGTCCGAAAGCTCCTGATTTAAATGTCAACATGATATCTAAAACAATTCTCCTATGATGTGGTCTTTGGAATTTGAGATTCAATGATACCTTGCATACGAAGCGTTTTATGCTAAGTTGCTTAAATGGCCAATGTCTGAAGACATTGCAGACCTATTAAGTTTCTGGGATGCTGCTACCAATGGCTAATCGAGTTCGCATGAAATTCGTCAATGACAAAGAATGTGTTGAAATGGAATGTTAAAAATTAGAGCTCATTCATCCAAATATAATTGGAATGACTTTCGATTTCTGAATTATTTTACTCATTTACTTGTTTTAAATCCGTTACCCTGAATGTATTCTATTGAACTTTTATTCGAGGATTCATTCTTCGAAAATACTTTCTTATTGAATTCAGTTTATTGACACCTTTTCGTGGATTTCTTCTTTGAAATCGTCTCTTCGACACTTTGTTCGTCTGGATCCATTCATCTAATTTCCTTCTTTTTCTTGGTACAGTGGGGGAAAATCCTATAAGCGCACCTGGGTTTTCCGAAAATTCTAGATATATAGTAGATTAAACCATTCCTTTTTTACGTAGTGATTTCCTAATGACTAAATGTGTACTAACTTTGTTGTCATCATTGGTGCAATGGTATTTTTTTTTTTACTAAAACATTTTTAAAATTATGGTGCGAAATTCTCATAAGCGCAACTGGCATTTTAAATATTTTCCCACCAATATGTAAACATCTTGGCCATTTTTCAACACATCCTGGTAAGGTTGTAACGTAACTCCGCCTGCGAATGACGGATCTCGATAATGGCATGTCCTTATAGGAACCTGAAATTATCTTGATAATAGCCTGTCCGTATAAGAACCTGAAACTATTGAGAACCAGAGCAGTGGGTCCAAAGCCCCTAAAAGGAGGATGGTTGTAATAGCTGTTATCCATGGTTATTATGGAAAGAATGTAATGGATAAACCCCTAATCTAAGGTGTGACGCGACCCGTGCTGAGGAATGAATGGTTGGGGGGGTTTCAATCAAATACCTTGCCTCTAACGAAGCCTGTGGAGTACCAGGGCACCCTCCACAGTATCGTCTGCCCCCTCTGCATTAAGCGGGTCACTGATGCAGTTGACCTTCTTTACCGCGCAACTCGTGGGAATTTCATGAATAATTCAACAAATAACAAAAATCTTCCGGGTTCCGGCAGCCTCTCTCTGTCGGAAAAAATCGTCATAGAGGTCGACTCTATGAATGTCGAAGAGGATGAAGTACTGAGCGACGCACCTGCGGATGTTCAGTCCTGCTCCTCTTCCATCCTCAACACCCCGACTCGTTGTGAGTCGCTAGAGGATGAAAGTGACGAAAGTAACGTCATTACAAAAACTGAACCTAAAATGCTAGATTCAGCTGAGGTCCACTCTTCGTGGAAAAAAAACCTCACCAAGGGTCAGAGAAGGAGGCTGAAGAACTTGGTCGCAGCTGGGATCCCTGCAAAGGAAGCTCGGCAGCAAGCACTGAGTCAGCACATCTCTGGACCAGCAAAACGCCCCCGAGGATCGGAACTACCTAGTAGTGACGAAAAACCGATTCTTAAAAAAACTAAACAAAATCTCTGCCCCCGTAAAAGAGCGGGGATGAATGAGCAAAAAAAAGATGCCCAAAACACTCTTCAAAACAAAGACTCCACAATAACTTCTGTCGAAACTGGAATCTCCTTCAAGGAAGCTGTGGAACAGATCAAAGTGCTCTACTCACTGCAATAGAGCAACAAAGAAACGAGCCGGTTAAGCCCAAATTTTTCAATTGCTCGTATAAGTCAGGTTATCTAATCCTTTCGTGCAAAGATCATCAAACTTCGGAATGGTTGAAGAAAGTGGTTCCCGGGATAATCCTAGACGACAACATCAAACTGGTTGCTCTAGACGCCAAAAATATTCCGCGTCCAGAAATTCTCCATGCCTTTTTCCCACAAAGCGCAACATTCAGCGACGAGAGACTCAAAAGCCTCATTGAGAGTCAAAATGAAAATCTCTCCACCGATAAATGGCGAATACTAAAGAGATCCAATCCCAACGAAATTCACGCGGACTGGACGCTAACAGTCGACGAAGCTTCGATGCGTCAACTAACTAGCACAAACTTCAACATAAACTTCCGATTTGGCGAAACTAAGCTGAGGAAAACAAATCCAACGCAGCGCCAAGTCATAATCCATAAAAGCTCCGGTGTATTCAAAGGAGATCTGGGGCCAAAAAACGGGGAACCTACAAATTCCAAAAACCCAGGAAACCTGAAGTCTTCAGAGACTAGTGACTCCAAAATAGTGGAACCACAAAATGCTCAAGAAGTCGTCAGAAGGGTTTCTGGCAAACAAAAGCGCCCTCGTGAAGCTTCTCCGAAAAACAAGAAGCTTGGCATCCTGAGTATTCCCGGCCCAAGCGGTACAAACTCAACGGTTATCGCAAACAGGTTAGGAACCTCGATTGTGCCAAATAAAAAAGGTGAGTTTCTTCAAACCCATCCCAGATCCAAAACGAATACGGAAGCTGGAACAAGCAAAAAACATGACCTGATTTTCAAAAAAAAAAAAACAGATGGTACTCCGATCCTCCCAAATGAACCACCAGATCGGATAACCCAACATAATGCAGAACACTAAAGTTCTGCAAATAAACCTCCACCATGCCAAAGCAGCGTCGAGCGTGCTATCCAGGAGGTTTACAAAAGACGCTGTGGATCTAGCTCTTATACAAGAGCCTTGGGTTCACAAAGGAAGAATACTAGGTATTCAAACAGGTTCATGTAAGTTGTTCTATGATGACAAGCATGACTCCCCAAGAGCTGCTGTCTTAGTAAATGCAAACATTAAATGCTTTCCTATTACAGAGTTCATTCAAAGGGACATCGTCGCGATCAGAGTGGAAGTTCCTACCGCCAAAGGAAGGGCCGACATCGTAATTGCGTCGGCTTACTTTCCAGGCGATGTTCCTGAGGTTCCTCCACGAGAGGTAGCGGCGTTTGTAAACTACTGCAGGGAAATTAACAAGGACTTCTTTATCGGATGTGATGCCAACGCTCATCACACCATGTGGGCAAGTACGGATATCAACTACCGAGGTGAGTGTCTTTTAGAATTTCTCTCGTCAAACAACATAGATATTGCTAACAAAGGGATTGAACCAACCTTCATTAACGCTATCAGACAAGAAGTCTTAGATCTAACGCTGTGCAGCCCGGCTATTGAAGAAAATATCCATAACTGGCACGTTTCCGATGAGGCGTCTTTGTCTGATCATAGACACATTATTTTTGAATGGAATGGTGGCATCGAAGTTCATAGAGAATACCGAGATCCCAAAAAAACCAATTGGGATCGGTATGCACTTGAACTCGAGTCTAAAACTCTAAACTCGAAAATAAGGTCGATTCAGCAGCTTGAATCAGCTACAAAAGAACTAAATGAAACGATAGTCTCTGCCTACAACAATAATTGCCCACTGAGAAAAGTTTCTTCGACAAGAAACGTTCCTTGGTGGAATAAAAGGCTCGAACGGCTTCGCAAAACAGCGCGCAAACTGTTCAACGGAGCAAAAATTACCTCGGACTGGTCTCATTATAAGAGAGCCCTAACTGAGTACAGTAGAGAACTGAGACGATCTAAACGAAAATCCTGGGTATATAGCTGCGAAAGCATTGAAAATACCCCAATCGTTGCTAGACTCAACAAGACTTTGGCAAAAGACCACTCGAACGGGCTTGGATCGCTTAAAAAGGATGACTAGACTTACTGATGAAGACTGATGAAGACTCACTTTCCGGGATCTACATCTGTCCACTCGGATACAAATCCTGGCTATAATGGCGACACAATATGCTCTCGAAGGCGTCTCATAGGACCCGAAAGTGCAAAGGATGTCGCTAACATAGTTGCTGGGTTAGTCTTCACGAGGGCCAGAGTAGTAAACGCGGTGAGATCCTTTCTACCTTACAAATCTGCAGGTGCAGATGGGATTCTTCCAGCCCTGATTCAAAATGGAGAATCAAAACTAATTCCGTCTCTAATCGAGATCTTTAAGGCAAGTCTGATACTAGAGCACATTCCTTCGATATGGAGACTTGTAAAAGTAGTTTTCATTCCAAAAGCCGGAAAACGCGACAAATCACTTCCAAAGGCTTTCAGACCAATTAGTTTATCATCAATACTGTTGAAAACTATGGAAAAAGTATTATATGAATACATAAAGTCTGTATTCATGTCCAAACGCCCACTATGGTATTTGGATAGTTTGCCTACCAATCAGGCAAATCCACAATAACAGCACTACACATGCTTGTGACAAAAATTGAAAAATCTCTCTTGTCAAAAGAAACCGTAAAACTTGGCTTTCTTCGCGAGATGATATCTCTTTCCACGATTTTAATATTATACGCTTGGACCGTGATGATAGATACGGAGGGGTGCTATTGGGGATCAATAAGTGCCACTCATTTTTTCGAATTGACCTTCCACCTATTGGAGGGATCGAAGCTGTTGCTTGTCATGCAAACATCAGAGGCAAAGACCTCTGTATAGTCAGCTTGTATTGGCCTCCGAGAGCTGCGGTTAGCCGCAAGCAACTTGTTGACATGTGCTCACTCCTTCCTGAGCCACGATTAATCTTGGGAGACTTCAACTCTCACGGAACTGCCTGGGGGGAACAGTACGACGACAATCGTTCATCGTTGATATATGACCTTTGTAACAGCTTCAATATGACCGTTTTGAACACTGGGGAAACAACACGTGTACCTAAACCTCCTGCTAAACCAAGTGCTCTTGACCTCTCGCTTTGCTCGAATTCACTATCGTTAGATTGCAAGTGGAATGTAATCCAGGATCCCAACGGTAGTGACCACTTGCCAATCAAAATTTCTATCACCAATGGGTTGAATTCTTCTGAATCAATAAACATGGCATACGACCTCACAAGACACATTGACTGGAAAAAATATGCGGACGCGATTGCTCTAGCCATCAATTCCAGAGATGGTTTGCCTCCATTGGAGGAGTATAACTTCATTTCTCGTTTGATCTATGACAGCGCGGTTCGCGCTCAAACGAAACCCATCCCAGATTCCACTATTCGTCGAAGGCCTCCCAATCCATGGTGGGATGGCCAGTGTTCCAAGCTTTATGGAGATAAATCGAATGCATTTAAAGCTTTTCGGAAACGTGGAACCCCTGAAAATTTTCAGAAGTATTTGGACCTTGAAAATCAATTTAAAAACTTGATCAAAGGGAAAAAACGTGCTTATTGGCGAAATTTCGTGGGAGGTTTATCACGAGAAACGTCAATGAAAAAATTATGGAAAGTGGCTCGAAACATGAGAAATCGCTCTTCATCCAATGAAAGCGAAGAATATTCACATCGATGGATTTTTAATTTTGCACGAAAGGTTTGTCCCGATTCCGCTCCAGTGCAAAGAATT
The DNA here is from genome assembly GCF_029784135.1 of Toxorhynchites rutilus septentrionalis. Taxonomy (NCBI): domain Eukaryota; kingdom Metazoa; phylum Arthropoda; class Insecta; order Diptera; family Culicidae; genus Toxorhynchites; species Toxorhynchites rutilus. The sequence continues at coordinate 28,812,682 of NC_073745.1, forward strand.
ATTCGAGATATACCACAAGATAGGTGCGATCTTGATTCCGAGATTTCGATGGTAGAATTCTCTCTTGCTCTCCTTTCATGTAACAATTCTGCTCCGGGATCGGATAGAATTAAGTTCAACTTGCTGAAAAATCTCCCTGATGTGGCGAAACATCGCTTGTTGAACTTATTCAATCGGTTTCTGGAGCATAATATAGTTCCAGATGATTGGAGACAAGTACGAGTTATAGCTATTCAAAAACCCGGAAAACCCGCGTCCGACTTCAATTCGTACCGCCCAATAGCAATGCTGTCTTGTATACGGAAATTGTTGGAGAAAATTATCTTGTTTCGCCTTGATCGATGGGTTGAAACGAATGGCCTACTCTCAGATACACAATATGGGTTCCGCAGGGGCAAGGGGACGAATGATTGTCTTGCGTTGCTTTCTTCAGAAATTCAAATGGCTTACGCCGAAAAAAAACAAATGGCTTCAGTATTCTTGGACATAAAGGGGGCCTTTGATTCTGTTTCAATAGAGGTTTTGTCAGACAAATTACAATCTCGGGGTCTGCCGCCTCTATTGAATAATATGTTATATAACTTGCTTTGTGAGAAACATTTGAACTTTTCTCACGGAGATTCGGCAGTAAGTCGGGTCTCTTACATGGGACTCCCCCAGGGCTCATGTTTAAGCCCCCTTTTGTACAACTTCTACGTAAGTGACATTGACAATTGCCTTACACAAAATTGCAGCCTAAGACAACTTGCAGATGATGGAGTGGTGTCTGTCGTAGGATCAAACGAATCCGACCTGCAAGAATCCTTACAAGATACTTTGAACAATTTTTCAACCTGGGCCATTGGGCTAGGGATCGAATTCTCCACGGAGAAAACAGAGATGGTGGTTTTTTCTAGGAAGCATAAACCAGCAAAACCAAAGCTTCAACTTTTGGGTAAACCGATCACTCATGCTATGTCATTCAAGTATCTTGGGGTCTGGTTCGACTCTAAATGTACTTGGGGGGCCCATATTAGGTATCTGAGTAAAAAATGTCAACAAAGAATAAACTTTCTCCGTACAATTACCGGCACCTGGTGGGGAGCCCATCCCGAAGATCTTATAATGTTGTATCGAACAACTATTCTCTCAGTGATGGAGTATGGCAGTTTCTGTTTTCAATCAGCTGCCAAAACACATCTCATTAAACTCGAGCGAATTCAGTATCTTTGTCTCCGTATTGCGTTGGGATGTATGCCCTCAACGCATACCATGAGTCTCGAGGTTTTGGCAGGCCTACTCCCACTAAAAGATCGCTTCAATTTATTATCTCTTCGGTTCTTCATCCGGTGTAAGGTTATGAACCCATTGGTGATCGGAAATTTTGAGCAGCTGATCGAGCTAAATTTTCATTCTGGATTCATGAGCTCATATCATGAATTCGTCTCCATGCAGGTTGATCCTTCTTCGTATATTCCCAACCGTGTTTGTTTTCCTGACTACATCAATTCCTCTGTGCATTTTGATCTGTCCATGAAGCAGGATATCCATGGAACATCAGATTATCTTCTATCGAGGATCGTTCCAACGATCTTCGATGCAAAGTATGGGGATATCAATTGTGATAATATGTACTTTACTGATGGGTCCTCTATGAATGAGTCCACAGGATTTGGAGTGTTCAACGAATTTTTTAGCACCTCACACAGTCTTCAGAATCCTTGCTCAGTGTATATTGCTGAATTGGCAGCGATACACTGGGCGCTGGACAGCGTCGCCTCACGACCTGTTGAACACTATTACATTGTAACGGATAGTCTTAGCTCTGTCGAAGCTATCCGTTCAGTGAGGCCGGAAAAGCACTCGCCGTACTTCCTTGAGAGAATACGAGAAATTTTGAGTGCTTTATCCAGACGCTGTTATGTCATTACCTTTGTCTGGGTCCCTTCACATTGCTCAATTCTGGGTAATGAGAGGGCTGACTCATTAGCAAAGGTAGGTGCAATTGAAGGCGATATTTATCAGCGTCAAATCGCCTTCAATGAATTTTATTCTTTAGTCCGCAAAAATACCATAGTTAATTGGCAACGCAAATGGAACGAAGATGAATTGGGCCGGTGGCTCCACTCGATTATCCCTAAGGTTAGCCTCAAACCATGGTTCAAAAGTCTGGACTTGAGCCGGGACTTTATTCGCACCTTCTCCCGACTCATGTCCAATCACTGTTCGTTAGATGCGCTACTCTTTCGTATTAATCTTGCCGACAACAATCTTTGTGTTTGTGGCCAAGGTTACCACGACATCGAGCACGTTGTTTGGTCGTGCGAGCTGTATCTTGTCGCCAGATCGAATTTAGTAGTCACCCTTCGGGCCCGAGGAAGGCAGCCCAATGTGCCGGTGAGAGACGTGTTGGCTCGGTTAGACCTTGATTACATGTCCCATATATATGTTTTCCTTAAAGCTATAGATCTTCGTGTGTGATTGTCCTTATACCCTTAGTTTTTCCTTTTCCTTTTCCTTTGTGAGAGATCGGATCCCTTCTTAAGAATAAGATGAAATGTAAATACATATTAGATATAAGATAGGTTTAAGAATTGAGTGTGATGAGTGTGATTGAGAGTGTGATTGAGAGTGTGAGTGTGATCATTGTCAACATATCCTCATATCCCCTCCTTTTCCTGAAGAAAATATGTCACCCTTCTAAACTCGAGTTGACCGCGAGTAATCGGTTTCCTATATTATTAACATTAGAATTAAGGAAAAATGTATATATACTAGTAACAATACAGTAAGGAGTTCGGCTCCTTTAAACCTATGTAACTGAGCCTGTAAAAATAAACGATTTAAATAAAAAAAAAAAAAAGAAACCGCATTATGTGCGTTTCTTGACATCGAAGGTGCTTTTGATAATGCTTCTTATCTATCAATGGCACAGGCAATGAGAAGAAGACACTTCGATAATTGTATAGTCGAATGGATCCATGGCATGCTCACACACAGAAAAATCACCTCGGAGCTGGGCGGGTCGTCTAATTATGTGATTGCAACAAAGGGTTGCCCACCAGGAGGCGTTCTATCACCTCTACTTTGGTCACTAGTAGTTGACGACCTCCTGACAAGTTTAGAGGCAAAAGGTTTTGAAATTGTGGGCTTCGCCGATGATCTAGTCATAATGATACGAGGCAAGTTCGACGACGTGATATCGAGCACAATGCAGATGGCCTTAAACCTTACACAAACTTGGTGTACCACAGAAGGTCTGAGCATAAATCCCTCAAAAACAACAATTATTCCATTCACCAAAAAGAAAAAACAGCATCTGCAGTCTTTATATCTTGGGGGAGTGGAAATAAAATGCAGCGCTTCAGTGAAATATCTAGGTGTTATCCTAGATGCTAAACTCAACTGGAATGCGCACTTAGATGCAATAATCAGTAAGGCCAATACAGCCCTATGGGCATGTTCTAAAATGATGGGAAGAACATGGGGTCTTAAACCAAAAATGGTAATGTAGGTCTACACTGCCATTGTGCGGCCTAGAATAACCTATGCCTCATTAGTCTGGTGGCCAAAGACCAAGGAGACTGTAGCTACAAAAAAAGCTAAAAACTCCAACGACTAGCATGCATTGCAATTACTGGAGCAATGCGAAGCACACCCTCGAAGGCACTGGAGGCTATCCTTCACTTACTACCTCTGAACCAACATGTTCAGCTAGAGGCTAAGAAAAGCGCTCTAAAGCTTGAACAATGGAAAAAAATACTAGACGGAGACAAAATTGGTCACTTGAGCATCCTGAATCTCTTACCCGTAGGACCATCCTCAGAGATGAACAGTGATTGGATGGAACCTAGGACTAACTACGACATTCCATACAGTGTAATCGAAACTTCTCGTTCAATATGGGATGAAGGCGGTCCCAGTGTTCGTAATGGTTCAATCATGTTCTACACTGATGGGTCAAAAATGGGAATCAGAACAGGTGCTGGAGTGTATGGTCCCAGAACAAAAATCTCTGTAGCTATGGGAAACTGGCCAACAGTTTTTCAAGCAGAAATAGCTGCGATAATAGAATGCTCAAATGTCTGCCTTAAAAGAAAATATAGACATGCTAACATCTGCATATTCTCAGACAGTCAAGCGGCACTTAAAGCTCTAAATGCTTTTAAATGCTCCTCAAAAATTGTCTGGGAATGCATTCTCCTCTTACGGCAACTAAGTCGGATAAGTTCGGTACAACTGTACTGGATTCCTGGCCATTGTGGAATAGAGGGAAACGAGCGAGCAGATGAACTTGCCAGGAACGGCTCAAGCTCACCTTTCACTGGTCCAGAACCATTCTGTGGAATATCTGACTGTGTGTTGAAAGGTGAGCTGAAGAACTGGGAAGACCGGGAAGTGTTAGCCAACTGGTTGGCGGTACAACTTAACCAGTCAAAAAAATTTATCACGCCGAGTATTAAAATTACTCAACAATTGCTGAGTCTTAATAAGAAAGACTTAGGCACAATCACAGGCCTTATAACAGGACACTGTCCGAGCAAATACCATCTCAAAAACATAGGTTTAGTGCAAGATGATATTTGTCGTTTTTGTAATACCGAAAGCGAAACCTCGGAACATTTGCTCTGTAATTGTGGAGCTCTAACTAGACGCAGACTTAAATACCTTGATAAGGCTATCCTGGAGCCCAAGGAAATTTGGTCTGCGTCGCCAATCAGGATTATAAAATTTATCAAACAGAGTATTCCTGATTGGCACCAATCTCGCTATAGCTTTCAGTCTACTTCTTCATCAATAAGCAGTAGGTAAGCTTGAAGCGGAGTACAAAAAAAATGGGATATACCACAGTAGTTCAGAATAATGGACGCAGTGGTTCACATCCAACAGGGGAAAAAAAAGGTTGTAACGTGAGAACGAGTTAACCACAATCAGCTAAGCAGTGAAGTAGCGCAATTGAATTTGAAGCACGATGCCGAAAGGAAAGTTCTTGGACGAAACTGAGCGGAGATTAATAACCGAATTGAAGGATATTGGTTTAAGCAACCGGGAGATAGCAAAGAGGATCGATAGAGGAGAAACAGTGGTCCGGATTTTTTTCAAGAAGGGCCCAAAATATGGCATCAGAAGGAAGAATAAAGGTAACGGCAAAATTTCAAACCGCGACCGGAACCGCATCATTCAGCTTGGGGAGACTGGAAAATTTAATGCTTCGGAAATAAAGCAAGAACTGGACCTCCCCATATCCAAACGACGTGTTTCCCAAATTTTTCGAGGATCTGGACATCAGGTTTACACGAAGAAGGCAAAGAAACCAAACCTCACCCCAAGGCACATTAAAGCAAGATTGGATTTCGCTAAACAGCACATGGATTCCTGGAATCCTGGCAAGGCGAGTCTACAGTGGTAGACGGCAATTTGCATCAGTTCGTGAGTTGGAGAGATGTGTAAGGGACGAGTGGAATAAAATTCCACATGAAATGTTGGATAATCTGATTGAGTCAATGCCAAACCGTGTCTATGGAACTATTCTGAAAAATGGTAAACCAACCAAATATTGAATGCTGTCATTTTCATGTATAAATCGTTCTTTGAGAATAAAATCGGATTGGGACTTTTCTTCGCAAGATAAACTTGATGTTCGAAGGTCATTTAAATCCCATGAAAATATTTTGGAAATATATATCTAGTTAATCTTACAGCCAAAATATACATGTGCGCTTATAGGAATTTCTCGCACTGTATGTCTCCCACAACCTTTTCTTTAAAAAAAACGTTCTTGTTCTGCGTCAAAATTCTGCTTTTTTTCAAATTTTGACGCTCTTCTATATTTGAATTTTCTAAAAAAAATTGCTTCATGTGAACAGGTTTTTCTGAATTTCCGTTTTGTTATTTTTTTCTTAACCATTTTTGGTGAAAATACGTGCCACGCGTGTCGAGATGTTATCATGTTATCGGAGCGTTAGTGACATCGTTAGACGATTGTCGCAGAAACATTTGCTGTTTTTCACTATTTATTTTTGTTATATTTATGATTTTCTCTTTGTGTACTCCTTTTTTAGTTTCTATGCTTACATGTGCTCTATTGTACTTTTCGGAATATTTTTTTCCCATGTTTCTTATTTAGTTCTCTTTTCAAGTTATCTAAATTGATCCGAATTATGTTTTTGGATTTTTTTTTAATTTTACTTTAACTTCATCCAAAATTTGGTTTTGCTTCACGTCTTTTTTCTAATTTACTTACTTTGACATATGTTGTTTTCGTAATTTTGATCACGTTTTGAGTTATTCAGGATTACATTTTTCTATAATAAATTTTTGAGGTAACACAATCTGAAGCTCCTTCTTTGTTCTGATGAGTTTCGTTTTCTAGGCTCTATTTTAAGTTTTTGTTTATCTCAATTTCCTTTTCTTTCTATTGATCACCGATTTTTTCCTCTACATTTCTTCTCGAGAACCACAACATAACATTACTCTCACTGCTTCATGTTTCCATACTTTTGGTTTGCTCGCTCTGAGCAATATTGTTTGAATTTCCATTTTCTTATTTTTTCCTATGCTCAACTTTAATTTTCATTTACAATTTTTTTTCATTATTTCATAATTTATAATAACGATACTCTGTTATCCTACATCCTGTTTTTTTTCTGATCTCATTTATCTGTACAGCCATTTGAGAAATTCCGTTTTCTGATATATTTATCTCTTAACTCATTTCTTCGGTGTTCAATTTTGTAGCATTCTTTCAGTTTTTTTCATTATCAGAATTTTCTTTTTTGTATTCTATGCTTAAGTTTCTTTTCATATATAATTTTCCTGTAAAATTTTTCAGATTGTTTTCTCTGATTTCTTATTCAGTTTCCCTTTTCTTACATCCTTCGAATTTATCTGTGTTTTGTGAGATATTTTATTTCTGAGTTTTGTTTTATGTTTTATAGCTATCGAATTTAGTGTTTATTTCTATTTCCGATTTCGATTGTCTAAATCACAGAATTATTCTGGGTTTTTCTTAATTTATTATTTTTATTATTTTACTCTTATTTCATTTCTATAAATTTCTGCTTCATTTTGTTTTCATAAAAACCCTTTTTTATTCCCATTTTTTATATTCCTTCCTATAGATTCTCTGCTGTGTTCTGTTTTCTGGAATCTCTTTGTATGATTGTTTATTCATATTCCCAGCTAAATTATGTTTTCTCATTTGTGTTTTTCTGATTTTTTTTTCTTCGAATTCTGTTTTTCCTGTTAAACATTCTTTTCTGATTTTTTATTTAATAATTTATTTGAGTTTGACTATAACAGTTTTTTCCTGAATTGAATCATTCCAATTTTATGTTGATTAATTACGTTCTCTGATGTACTTCCAAGTTCTAGAGTTATTTATATCTGATCTTTTTTCTAAGAGCATTACTTGAATTGAATTTGAGTTGTTCTGAATAATTTTTTTTTCCATTCACTTCCTTCGATTTCTGATTTTCTTCAGGTCTTCAAACTAAAATTTCTTATTTTCTCAATCTGATGTTTATTATTTCGTATTGTAATTTTCTTTCTAACTATTTTTTCATAGCTCCTGACTTTTATCTCTCACATCCCCTATTGTCTTCTGATCTGATTAATTCTGTATCTCTGAGATCCCGTTTTCCGGTAAATTTACCATAAATTTCAATATTGAACCATTTTTACATGTTTTGAGATTCCCTCTTTTGAATTCATATTTCCTAGTTTGTTTTTCATTCGTTAGTTTCTGTTAATAGAACATATATTTTTCATGTATACTGTTGATAGAGTCATTTCTTCAGATTTTTTCTCTCGGATATATAATACTATTGAGATTCCCGTTTCCCAAATCCTTCAATCCCTTCCCCTATTATTTAATATGTCACACATCAAGTGATTTCACTACTATGCTGAGCGTCATAGCGCCCTATGTTATGCAAGTACACCAATAGTGAGACTCGATGTTGTGCGGGAAAGGGTTTAACTTATCTGCGATTTGATCTTTAACTTTGTTTTTTTTGTTTTGTTGGAAATTTGTTCCTCAAAATAATATTTCTCTAATTCTCTATTCCTGTTGTTTTGTTGATTTTCCTGTTTGTGAAATGCTTAGTTTTTGTAATTTTCTTCATTCTTTTTTTTTATTTTCGTCGTTCCTTCTTCGTTCGTTGTTCACCTCCTTTTTATTCTGAGTTGATTTGTCTGTACATTCCTTTCTGAAATTTCGTTTTCTAATATATTTTCTCTCGTAATTTGTTGCCATAAATTTTCCATTTTCGACCTTTTTCCATTTTCTTGTTTTGAGTTATAGTGATACTTCAATATATTTTCGTTCTATTCAATTTTTTAGTTTTTTTTTAATCTGATTTTTTATTCCTCTCATCTCATTCTGTTGTTTGATTTGTTCTGATTATTTTTCTTTTACTTTATCTGTATTTTTTCTTTCGCTGGTTTTCATCTTTTTTTGTGTTTTATGGCATTTCGTTTTTTTTTGTATTGACATTATATAAAATTTCTTTTCAAGGATTTTTTGCAGTATTCTGTTTATCGGAATATATTTTCCTCCAATTTATTTAATCGTATTAATTTTGTTAATTTCTCTATATTTATCTGTAGATTACTAAGAGATTACTTTAATTGTTCTTATTAATGTTTTTTTTTCCGATTTATTTCTGAATTTTGTTTTTATTTATCAAAACCGAATTTTCCTTTATTTTTTCTATTTTTATATTTGGAATCTCATAATTAAGTTCTGTTTCTCACTGATGTTATTGTTTGAAAACGGCTTTCAGTTATTCTGAACTTCCTTCTTTCTCTTCCTGATTTATTCCTTTTCTAAGCTTAGTTTTCCAAGGTTATCTTTTTCTAATTTTATCCCAATTTAATTGCATGATTGCTTCATCCGATTATCTTCCTCTAAATGTCTTCCCTGGCAACAATATTACCTGATTGTCTTTTTTGAATTGAATTTTCCTCTGGAAATAATTTGCTTGAAATAATATTCCACGGATTCCGTTTTCTAGTTCTTTTCAATTCATTTTTCTTTACTTTCTTTTTCTATTTTTTCCCATGCAATCATTTTTATCATGTTTCTTGATTTTCATCCCCCATATCGCGTTTTAATTTTTTTGGCTTGCTTAATCTAAACAATACATTCCTAATTTCCGTTTTCTATTTTTACTCTCTTTATTGTTGTTATTGTTCCTTAATTTCCATTTGATAAAAATATATCAATTTGTTTTTTTTAATTACAACTTTCTTTTTTCGAATGCGATTATTTAAATTTATTTCTTGGATTTCTTTTCTGTGTTCTGTTTTGCGGAATATTTTTCCTCTGATTTTCAATTTATATTCCTTAAAACATATTTTAAATTGATCAGAGTACAGTTACTTTTTTTCTTATTTGTGGTTTTCTGATTTTTTTTTACTTATCAAAATATTATTTTACCACTTTTCCTAAATTTGTTAATACTTCTAGATCTCAGATCTCTGACTTTTCTGATATTGTTTGGATTGCGTTTTGCGTTCTTCAGAATTACTTTCCTACCTTTCTTGATTTCTCTTTTTGTTTTCCATTTATTTTATTCCACTTTTCCTCAAACTATTTCACCATTTTTAATTTTTTGTTTCAGGAAATAACATTCTCCTGAACGTTTTTCTGAATTTGTTCTGCTAATTGGTTCCTCAGAATAATATTTCCTAGTTTTTTTTTATACATTTTAATCCTTTTTCTGTTATTTTTTCACGATTCTTGAATTTAATATCTGATATCCGATTTTTATTTATTAACTGTTTATATTTATTTATTTTTTTTTTACTTTTTTCTGTAATTCATTTCCCCAAACTTTCATTTTCAAGTATTGTTTACAATTATTTTTTTTATTTACTTATTTTAATTATCAGAATTACCAGATTGGAATTTTCCATGTTATGTATATGTTATTTCTCAGACTTTTCCTCTGATGTGTTTTTTCTTCTTCTTGAGCGTTCCACAGGAGCTTTTACCGTCTCAACGTAAGTATTAACTTGCGCCATTTGTTAATACTTAGTTGAGTTTCTCATGCCAATTAATACGCCTTGAATGTATTTTAAGTGACAAACTATAGAATACGCGTGACCATTACAATGCAGGTAAATTTCTTTGATGAGAAATGGCCAGAAAAGGAATCAAATCCGTTATTGGTTTTTTTTTTCTGAATCCTGTTTTTCTTTTATTTTATTCCTGGTTTTTTTCAATTTCCCACAAATTTCATTCTCATTTTTTTTTGTTTCGATTTTTGTAAGTACATTTCTTTTCTTTTTTGAATTCCATTTCTGTATTTCCTATCATGGAAACAGTGCTCTGTTCTGTTTTGAAACATTCTTTTCTGATTTTTTATTCAATCATTTATTTGAGTTTACTATCACAGTTTTTTCCTGAATTGAATCAATCGAATTTTATGTTGCTTAATTTCATTCTTTGATGTACTCCAAATTTCTAGAGTTATTTGTATCTGATCTTTTTTCTGAGAGCATTACTTGAATTGAATTTGAGTTGTTCTGAATTGTTTTTTTTTTCGATTCACTCATTGATTATTTTGTTTTTATTGTCCGATTCGCTTCTTCTAAAATTCGTTCCGAAGAATTACATTATTCTGATTCATTTCTCTTAATTCCAAACTTCTACTGGCTTAATTTCAACTAATTTTATTCCCTGGTTTCCTTCTTTGAATTCCATTCATATAAATTACTTTCTTTTGGTATCTTTCGTCTGAATCCCTGAATCCCTTTCCGATTTTCTTTCTCTTAGTACATTTTCCTGAATTCCTCGTTTTCAAACCTTCTTTTTTTGTTGAATTCTGTTTTTTATATTACGATTCTATTTTTTAAATTATCCATCTTTGATTTCTTATTCATATTTCATTCAAATTACTTTCTTACATCATCTACGTAGGTTCATTTGATTTTCTTTTGCTGAATTGTGTTTTTCTTTTATTTTATCCGAATTATGATCAACATTAACTCTTTATCTGACTCCCATTTTCAAATAACAGAATTATTTTTTTGTTTTTTTTCCTGATTCATTATTATTATTATTATTATATTTGAATTCAGTTACATAAATTTTCATTCTCAAGTTTTTTTATTGCGTTTTTATAACTACATTTTTTCTACATTTTTAAAACCATATCACGAATTCTTTGCGTTATTCTGTTTTTTGAATAGTTTTTTCGATAATTTATTTAAGTATCTTTTTTTTAGTCTGTGTTTTTTTTATTTGAGTGTTATCATCTTTTTTTTTGAATTGAGGTTTCTGGTTTTGTTTAGAATTAAATCAACCAAATTTTGCATTGTTTAATTTTATTCTATGATGTTTTTCTTCGAAGTCTGATAATTATTTTCATCTTCTTTTTGAGTTCATTATTTAATTTTTTTTTAATTGTTTTTTTCTGAATTACTTCTTTTTTTGGAAGCTTCCTTTTTCTTGATTATCTTTTTTTTTTGCATTTTGTAGTTTTTTTTTCATTACTTAAAATAACATTCTTCTGATTCATATATTGGGTTGCCCGGAAAGTAATTGCCAGCTTTTTTGATTACAAATAACATACATTTTTTTGTACATAGAATGAACGCATACAGAAGGGATGTACATCACTTTAAAGCTTATACTCTCATGTTTTGGGATATATTACGAACAAATTTTTTATCTTGGTCCACTTTCGCATGTTAAGTATTTTGGCTGGATGAAATCATTAATTTATTTTTTTAATTGTAATCAACTGAACTTTTCACTGAACTATGGTTTTGATTCATTCACACATTCCTGAATCCAGAAATTTTGAATATGAATCTGCAATCTGAGCTAAGAATTCCAGATGTCAAATTCAATAATATAAAATCTGTATCTGGGATCTAAATCTATGTCTTCGTCTGAGATCTGCGATTCAGACTATTGAATATTCACCAGAAAACAAATAAAAAAAAAGGTTTCTATACATTATTCAGTGCATAATTTTTTATGGATTGAGGAGAAACTTTTCCGCAACTTCGAACGCTACGTGTAGAAGTACCACTCCAATCGATCCTGCAGAAATAAGTTTTCTGGGACATAAGCTCAGAAGTTCTGTAGCTATCAAGATAAAAAAGCAAGCCTTTATGTCGCTCTGAGAACTGGTTCAAAAGTATGTTCACATTTCTCTAGAGTAATACAGATTAGAATATTTAACAGTAAGGTTGAATAATCACAATCGAGGTTTCTCTCGAGGCACTTGATTGCATGCAATATATCCACAAATGAACCGAAGATTACACGTTCGAGGCATTCGCATCCGATCGATATACGCGCTTACAAGAGTGTAATCCCCTTTCGGGATTCCAATTGAGTGATTTTTCACACCCCACTCCCATGTTTTCGTATCGGCCCAAATTGCCCGCGGCAATGTTGGGCTCGTGAGCCCCAAAATAAATCCCCACTGTCGAATAAACTTCAAATTGCCTTATCTACCCCCCCCCCCGCACTCAAGGAGATGGCTGGAAAAGCCACTATCCCATTTTACAGCATCAGCAGCCTTCACGATTATTTGCATCAATGCGTAATAGCGTTGGTAGCTCACTCATATGGTGTTTTGGGTTGTTTGGCTTATGCGACGATGGGATGAAAATATTCATACGCACATTCTGCCGTTTGAGGTTTACCTTTTTATTCAACGAGAATACCACTCTTTAGCGGACACGGACAAAAGGATTAGAGCTTGACGGTGGGGTTATGGATTGAGGTGACATTTATGGGTAGCTGAAATTTCGTAGAAAAGTGCCCATGTCACCGCACATACGACCCTTTCCTGAATAAGGTGATTGATTTCCTCCATTAGATGAGACTAAAAAAAACCGCTCCCAGACACCGCTATAAAAATATTGTTTCAGTGAGTTTTTATTCGTTTTTATTTACATATCTTTAGGGGCGATAAAAAAAAACGATGTTTTCTTCTGCTATTCCCAGAAGTCACCGATATTTGCAGTAAGGGCTATTTACATGCAGGCTCAATCAACATAGCTTTTCAGTTTTCACGCCACACACGGGTGAAAGATGATCTCTATACGATGCTGATGAACCTTCCTGGAATCTTAGATGGGCAGAAAATGCTTAACTGGCTTCTGAAACGGTTTATTAGTTTTGTCATGAAAAGATGTCGACTCCTATTATAAATAAATGTTTGAAAATGGTGTATACTGTAAATTTGCCATTATCTTTCCCATGGAAAATGTTTTCAACGCGTATAATACTTGTGAATTATTATACGAGGATCATTCGATTATAATCCATTAACATAGTTTCCTTTCAGATAAACACAGATTTTTGATTCAGTCACCAGAAAAAGTCTTTTATTAATTGCGAAAATAGGTTGAGATATAGTACTCATAAACTCACGTCCCATCACGATGTGTTTGTTGGGACTGTTCCAACCTTCAAAATCACGGTACAATAATTAAAACGAAAAAAAAAAGTTCGCCAATCTATGCAGAGTTTCAAATTTCAATTTTCAGAAAAAAAATGTCAAACTCATCCATTGAACGTAGTTTTTAATAAAATTTTGAAATCCAAAACTCAGCATTTAGAATTTTGAAATTATTTGGATTATTTTCGAAGTTCCAGATGTTTTTTTTTTTCATTTGAAGATTCTACATTTTGATAACTTCCAATTTTTTAAAAATTAAGAAAATTTCAAAATTTTGAACAATGAATTCCAATTTTCCCAAAAACCTTGGATTTTTTGGAAATTTTAACCTATAAAAACTTGAGAATTTTCAAGATTTGTCCAATATTTAAAGAATATAAAAATTGTTTGCAATTTTCGAAATATTTTTTTTTCTTTGAAATTAATAAAAAAAATTGAAACTATCATATTTTATCTAAAATTTCACAATTTTTTGAATTGTTGGAAATTGAAGAACTCAATAATAAATTTAAAAAATGTTTTTTTTTATTTTAAAAATTAAAATTAGTTTTTAAGTATTCAAAAGTGAAAGTTGGAAATTTGATTTTTTAGATCTAGAAATTTCAATTTTTTCAATATTATCAATTTTGAGAAGTTTGAATTTCGAAAATTAGAATAAGTTTTATTTATTTAATTTTTTTTCAAAAACAATTTATTTTTAGGAATTTCAAATCCTCAGAATTAAGATTTTTGGGAGATTCTGAAAATTTCCTTAACTTTAAAAAAAAATCAATTCTTAATGTGCATTTTTTACTAAATCAATAAAATTCAGAATTTTCAGAATTTTCAGAACCTCAGAATTTTTAAAATGATAAATTTTCAGAATATTAAAATATTAATTAACATTTTCCAAAAAAATGGGGATTTTCTAGAAATTTTAGAAATATGAAAAATGTATAATTTTTACAGTTTTAATTGTTTATATTTTTTCTCGATTTTTCAGAAATTTTATAATCACCAGTCATTTTATGAAATTTTCAAATTTTTTTTTTATTTTTGGAAGTTCAAATTTTCAATTCACAGAATTAAGATTTATTTTCACTATAGAAATGATTTATTTTTCCGTATGTTAAAAATTAAAAAAATTCAAAAATATTGAATTTAGAAATTTCGATTTTTTTTTAATTTTAAAAAAATGACTTTTTTTTAAATTCAAAAATTTTAGATTTTTTCTTGAATATTAGAAAATTCAATTTTTAATTGCCATTTTTTCTAATTAAAAGAACTTCGAATCGTCGGAATTTTAAATCCCCAGAATAGAGAATTCGAAAAAAATCAAAATATTAGAAATTTAATTTTTCAGATAGAATTTTTTTTCTGAATTTTTAATTTTTTTAATAAAATGTTAGAAATTTCACATTTCACACATTGACATTTTTTGTACTCCTAAAAATTTGATTTTCAGAATTTTGTACCGTTGGAATTTTAAATTTTCAGAATTCAGTATATTTCATGTTTCTAAAATTTTCATAATTTCAATTATTGATGTTATTATTTCCTCAGAATTTTGAGCTACGAGAATTTAAAAATTCTTTTCTCAGAGAATTTAATTTGCGTTATATGATGAATCCGAAGAATTCAAAAAATATAGAAATTTCATCAAATTAAAGAAAAATCTGTTTTGAATTTTCTTTCTTTTTTTTCTTAAAACTGATAGAATCGCAAATCATCAGAATTCCAAGTTCTCAGAATTTAGTATTTTCGGAAATTTTAGAATTTTTCTCAAATTTTAGAAAAGATTTTTATTCTTTAAAAATTTGAACCTAAAATACTTCAAATCATCGAAAGGTAATTGAAAAAATTAATTTGAATCTTGAAAAAATATCATAAATTTAGAAATATACGTTTTTCTAAAATTTTTATTTTCTTAGTTTTTAATTCTGAGAATATGGGAAAATTTTGGCAATTTGAACTTTTTTGATTTGTTTCAAAAATTTTAATTTGCAGAATTTCAATCTTCGCAAATTTATATGTCCAGAATTAAAAAAAAAATTAAAATTCAAATTAGTTCGCAAACTTTAGTTTTAAAACTAAATTTAAATTGAAGAAAATTCAATTGTAACTTTCTATTTCTTTTCAAACTATTTAAATTTAAAATTTAGAATTTTCGAAAAATTTACAAATTTGACAATTTTTCTCAGATTTCAGAAAATTTCATTTCTAATTTTTGAATTGGTTTCGATATTTTAAATTTTCAGCATACAAAATTTTTGCGAATTTCACTAATCTTTGATTTTCAATTCCTTGAATTTTCAATTCCCAAAATCCGTTTTTTGTATTGTTTCCAACAAAGTTTATATTTTCAGAATTTTTGTCCAAATTTTGAAAAAATCATTTTTAATTTTTTAATTTTCTTCAAAAATGTTAGTTTTCGGAATACCTTATTTTAGAAAATTCCAAATTTTATCATAATCAATGAAATGGAATACGGAATGTTGGAATCTTCAGAATTTTTGAATGTTTATTCTTAATTTCAATTTGAAAAAAAATTAACGTTCGAAAAAAAAAATTATTTTCTAAATTTTCAATTTTGCATCTTCCAAATTTTGGATTCTCGGTATCAAAATTTATATTTATCGGTAATTTCAATTTTTTTCTTAAATTTTAGGAAAATTAATTTTTATTTTGTTTTTTTTTATCAAACATATCAGAAAAATGTTTTAGAATTTTGAATTTTTGAAAATTGCAACATTTTACTTGAATTTCGAAATATTCAGATTTAAATTTTTTTCTATTATTTATTTTCAAAATTTAGATGTTTCTAAAAACAAAACATTGATTTTTTCTCGAATTCTAGGAATTTCAATTTCAAATATTTTTAAAAAGATTTTTCAAGATATTGAATTTTCAGAACTCTGAATTCTCATTTGAACAATTTTGAATTTTTTTCTCAATTCCAAAACCGAAAATTTCAAGAAATTTCCATATATTTCTTTCTTTTTTTTTCTAAATTTTAAAATAAAAAAAAATAAAATTTCATTCATTTTTAATTCTTTAAATTCTTAGAATTTGGATATTTTTTAGTTTGAAAAATACAAAAAAAACTAGATAGTTTTCATGATTGTTGAAATGTTTCATATTTCACAAATTTAACTTTTTCTAATTTTCTTATTTTTCTTATATTTTTCCGATATTTCAAATGAAACATAAAAAAAATAATTTTCAGAATTTGAGATGAACCAGCCTTTGGCTGAAAATCTCTCTAATAAAGAAAGAAAAAAAAATCCGAATTTTATATTTTATTTCCAAATTTACTGAGTTTTTCTGAGGTTTGATTTATTTTCAGTCATTCTAAAAATTTCAGAGTTTTTTTGGGCAGTTTGTTTTGAATTTTGTTAATTTTTACAATATTCATGAATTACAAAATTTACAGAATTATACGGACAAAAATTTTCAAAAATATTAGAATTCATCGAATTTTTCATTTTTATTTTTTAATTCTCAAAATGTTGAATTTCTACAATCCTAAATTCTTAGAAATTTTCTATCTTTATCTATCTTAATATCTTTTAAAATTTCATCATTTATCATTTAAATTTATTATTAAATTGTTCCTAGATTTTTTTATCAAATTCTCAGAATTGTTCAAATTTAAAAACATTTTTTTTAAATTTCGTAAGATTTAAAAAAAAAGCTAAACTTGCACTTGCAAACTTGTCTACCATTTTTTTCTTTATTTTTCGACTCGAATATACAGAATTTAAATCATTTATAATCTAATAATTTAAGAACTGTTCGGAAGAAATGAAAAAACGAGATAATTTTTTTTCATAGCCTTAAATTATCAAAAAATTATTAAAAAATCTAAAAAAAACAGAAAAGTTATACCTTTCGGATTTTTTGATTAGTTTTTAGTCATTTTCAAAATATTCGTGAATTGCAAAATTTACAGGATTAAAAAAAAGAACTTTTCAAAAGTTTCAAATTTCTAAAATTTTAAAAATTCTCCGAATTT
Source organism: Toxorhynchites rutilus septentrionalis (assembly GCF_029784135.1). Lineage (NCBI taxonomy): Eukaryota > Metazoa > Arthropoda > Insecta > Diptera > Culicidae > Toxorhynchites > Toxorhynchites rutilus. The sequence goes on from NC_073745.1 coordinate 28,830,085, forward strand.
TTCATTTATTGTTGATTATTTTCAAGAATGATGAATTTCTAAAATCTTAAACTCTCAGAAGTCAGCAAATTTTAGAATATTTAATTTACTATTACTTTTTTTTAAGAAACTGCAAAATTTCCAATATTTTTAGAATTTCAGGATTTTTGATTTTTTAAATAGAATTCAAATTTTTTTATCTTTAATCATATTAGTTTTAAATGTCTTGAATTCTCGAAATATTTTTTTAGTCATTCAATGTAATTTTTTTTTAAATTTCTAAATTGTAACATAGCGTTTGAATACTCTTTAGTTTCAAACATGTTCAGAAGTTTTTTAAATTTAAAATTCACAGATATTTTGAAAAAAATTGAAATTTTCTATATTTTGATACTGATAACAATTTAATTTAAAATTTCAGCATTTTCACTTCGTTTTCTTTTTCTAAATTTTTAAATTTTTTTTTCAATTTTAAAGAATTTCAAAATGTCCTTAAAATTTTTAAATTGTGTTTTTTTTTAATTTCCGTAATTTTAAGTCTTTTGAAAAAAATGCAAATCCAATAATTTTGAGAATTGATCAGAACTTGTGATTTAACAAATGTTAAGAAATTTTTAAAATAGCAACAATTTTATATAATTTTTTTTAAACATTAATTTTAGAAATTCAGAAATTTTTATTATTCAAATCATTTGAAACTTTGTGCTCCCGTGGTCGAGTGGTTAGCGTCAAACCAAACATGTCGGGGGTTCGGATTCGATTCCCGTTCTGGTCGGGAGAATTATTCGTTAAAGAAATTTCCTCCGACTTTCACATTGGTCACGCGTATTCTAGAGCTTGCCTCTTAGAATGCATCAAAGGCGTGTTTACGGCATAGAAATCTCAACTAAATACTGTTAAAAATGACTCATGTAATACTACTTTGAGACGGGGAAGTTCCACTGGGAACGTTAGTGCCATTTAAGAAGAAGAAAAAGAAGAAGATCATTTGAAATTTAATTACTTTTCAAATATTTAAAATGTAGCAAAAAATTTTTTTTCAAATTTTTCCGAAAACGCGAAAAATAAAATTTTAATTTCTAAAATTTTTAAATCTGTATTGAAATTTCTTCATTTTTCTACAATTTAGAAAATGTCGAGGCTCTTTTGTTAAATATTAATTCTTTTTTTATTTTCGTTCTTCTTGTAATTTTTAAATTTTCACGAATCTTTGGAATGTTTAGATTTTAATGTCTTGAGTTTCCAAAATAATCAATGTTCATAAATATTTTTTTTTTGTTTTTCAAAATTTTTCAGTTTTATTTTTGAACACTCTTCAGTCTTGAAAATGACAGATTTAATTTAGAAGATATTTTAGGATTTCAAGATTTTTTGTTCGAAAAAATGTATCCTTACAGTTTTATTTTTATTTAGTATTTTCATAATTTTAAAGTTTTCAGAAGAAATGTAACCTTTCAACGTTAAGGTGTAATTTAAGTGGCTATTACATGTACAGTGGGACAAAAATCGTGATTTTTGAAGATTTTGATTGAATTTTCACCAAGAATTGTTTATATCGATATTGCAGCCAAATTAAGAACGATAGAAGTTCGGTGTCAAAGAACAAATTGAAGAACGGTTAAAAAGCTTCAATTTAATTGATAAAAACAATCTAGTTTAATATAATTTTTAGAATGAAATTAATAAAAACACATTAAAAATAATTAACTTTTATGTTTTTCACTTCCAAAATGTTATTAAAATCCACTTATTTAGATGTTCCACTACTTTATCCTGTATTAAATTATTCATCTTTCGAATGAATGCAACAAAATCGTCTCCTGTAGCGTACTTTGTAATGTAGAGCCAGTTTGAGCAACAGAGTCCGAAACAAAAAAAAGTTCTATAACTCTGTCATTGTTGAAATTCGAACATATGCGTAGAAGATTTTTTTTCATCAAATATGATCCTCTATCCCCTTCTGAAAGAACCCGGATAAATTTATTTTTTTCATGTGAGAAAGGTGTTTTCTGACTGTAAGGGGTTGAATCAAAACCCAAATTCCTCTTCAATACTCAAAAAACAAAAAATACATGCAAAAAAAAAACGAGTAACACAAAATTTTTTTTTACTCGATTATATACAGGATTCGATTATATACAGTGAAAAGAAATCAAAAACTGTATGTAATTGAGTCCGCGCTGTATTACAAAAATTAACTACCAATTTTTAGTATTTACAGTTTCCAATAATTTTATTCATATAATTTTGAAATTGCAAATGTTCTGTATAGTTTTTGGAATTTTCAGATTCTTTTACAGAAGTATTCAAATGTTCTAAAATTTAATAATTTTTCGAACTTGTGAGATTCAAAAATATTTTTTTAAATAATATTTAAAAAAAAATTGATAAATTATTAATTTTTTTTTTAATTCTGAGTGTGAAGACTTGAAAATAAACAAAAATACGTTTAATTTTCCGGACTTTAGAAAGTTTTTGAAAATTTTTCTGGGAGTCATGTCACAAATGTTAGTATTATTTTCAAATCATTCAAAATTATCAAAATTTTGGATTCGGAATTATTTCTTTTAATTTCAAATTTTTCCCAATTTATTATCTTCTTAAATTTAAATTTTTAAATTAATTTTTTTTTTAAAGTGCTCCCGTGGCCGAGTGGTTAGCGTCATAACTAACATGCCGGGTGTTCGGGTTCGATTCCCGTTCTGGTCGGGGGTATTTTTCGTCAAAGAAATTCCCTCCGACTTGCACTGTGATCACGCGTATTCTAGAGCTTGCCACTCAGAATGCATTCAAGGCGTGTTATTTGGCATAGAAATCTCAACTAAGTACTAATGAAAATGACGCAAGTAATACTACGTTGAGACGGCGAAGTTCCTCTAGGAACGTAAGTGCCATTGAAGAAAAAGAAGAAGAAATTTAAATTTTTAAGTTCTCCATCTCCATACTTTCCATTGTTTTACAGTTTTGATCATTTTCAGAATTTCTAATCATCAGATTTTAGAAGAACTCTCAAAATTTTGAATCATCTAGATTTTTATTTTTTTCGATATTTTAGGAATTTTAAAAATTCTATTTTGTAATTAATAGATTTTTTTTATTTTTCTAATTTTGAAAATTTTAAACCATCAGAAATATTAATTTTCAATTTTCAGAACTAAGAAAATTTCTGAATTCACAAACTCAGATTTTGAAATTTTTCGAAAATTTGGAAAATATTAATTTTAGGTTTGATTTTTTCAGTTTTTATTACTTTTAGGAAATTACCTATATAATTTTTCCGAATTTATAAATTTTTTGTTTAAAAAAATATTGAATATTAATATTTTAACAATCCGAACAATTAAAATTCAAACACATTATTTAGATTCTATGAGTATTACATTACCAGAGAAAGAGAATTGTTGCGAGGTATTTGAACTCTTCCATCCAACCTAATGAATACAGGGAAACTTCGATATAACGTACCCTCGATATAACGTCACTCGATATAACGTACACATTTCCAAAGTGTAAAGGAAACTGTTTTTCCAATATTTTTTTCTGATAAAACAATGAATTATCTGTATTGTGATGCTAAAATAAGTTTTGTACCTTCAATCAATTCCGAAATACAGCTGGTTTTGTGATTCCGGATTCTAAATGAATTAAGCTTTAATCAACAGTACGAAGGTAAACATCATGAGAAAGGCTGGCTTCGTCTTCTGATTGAAGTTGTTAATTAACTTTACTAAAACAGCAACATACTAATGCATTATAGACTACGTTTGTGAGTACTTGATGAAGCTTCGATATAACGTACAATTCGATACAACGTACAATTTTGAAAGTGAAATGGACGTTATATCAAAGTTTACCTGTACTATTTTTGGAGAGAAAAATCATCCGAATTTGAAACGAAGTTTTCCACCAAATACCACAAAAGAGATGACGAGCGGCACAGCTAAGTTCATTCTATTCCTTGAATGAGGTCACAAAATGCACGGTCAAATTTCCATCCTAATTTCGCGAAAGCTCTCACGCCGCGGGTCAGTTCCGTGTGTGTATCCGTGCTCTGTGCGTAGCAAAACTGTTCAGCTGAAGAAGATTTATCTAATTAAAAATTGCTGCAAGAGAGCAAACCAACCGCGAAGACGTGACTTTTCCCAGGCGCTGCGAATCGATACCACACAAATTGATTTTTGCGGAAAGTTATCCATGCGCTTCAAATTAGTCTAATAAATGGTGCAACGGAATATGTGGGGATGGGGCGAACATTAAATTGATAGTTCGAAGCAGGCAAACACAATTAGCTATGCACGAATATGGAACCAAATTAGACAAACTGACTTTGCTTCTGCTACTGCTATCGACCGCAACAGATGTTGGGGAATTTAGGAAAACGGCAGCAAAGCAAACGTTTTTCGAAGTTCACTGAAGGCAACCTACTTTCGACACGTTCCATGTGGCGGAACTCACGCCATGTAAGGGTGGTGGTGTAGGATGGGGAGGGAAAACTCACGATAAGATCGATATTTATTGCATTTTCGCTGTTGCATTGTTACACAAATCGATCCGGGTGCGAATGAATGAACGTCGTTCAACACCACGCGACAGCTGTGAAACACTGAATTTCGTTTCGAAATTCGCTAGACGAAATTCATGTGAAATTTCTGAGACGCTGAAATTAAATCAACTTCAAAGCCCTCGAGCCGTTTGCTAAGATTAAGAAGGGGGAATAAAGTACGACGACACTCGAAGATCCCTTTTCCTTTGAAATGGAATTTTCTCACAACGAAGCATAATTGTATTTCGGAATTAATTTCCACGAAAGCTCCATCCATTCCGTCTTCCGTGCCAGACGAAGTAGTAGCCGGCAGTGGGGGAAAAAGGTTCACAAACGAATAATTTGTTTCGACTCAAAGCTTCATTCATCCTGGCGCCCTCCGACCCCAACACTACGCGCCTCTGAGCAATTAATCCCATGTACACACATCCACAGTTATATCATATATTTTTTCAGTGCGTTCCCAAATCCAGCTGAAAATTCGCTGGAACGTGACAGCGAAATATGGTCGATTGGACGCCCTCGAGGGACTGACGCAAATTTAATTTGGCACCCACGAATCCCTCTCCACCCGACGTTCGTCTGCAGGACTCGGATGCAGTTTCGCGTGACAGTCAGCGAGTCCCAGCTGGAGGATTTTTATTTCGTTACGAATGAAACGGGGGCAAAAAATATGAAAATCAGCATTTGGTCCCGAGTGATCGATTATCATCCGTTGGTCGCGTCCGTGTTGGTGATTAAAATTGATTTATGTCCACGAAGCGAAAGGTCATAAGGTCATGATTGGTAGCTGCTGTGAATTTGTTCTTTCGATTTTGAATAAAGGGTGTGTCACATCAAATTGCATCACGGAAAAAACGCTGTAGAAATTCGCCCAGTAGACCGATCCTTTTGAAAATTTTAGACAGTAAAATAAAAACTACTAAACAACTTTTGGCATTTTCTTTTTATTCATACTTCGAGCCCAAGCCCGTATGCTCGCACCTTCCTCTTTACCCCGTCCATAAGGTTCTGTACAACGTCAGGTTGTAGTTTTTTTTGAACAGAAATCCATTTTCTCTTGAAGTCCGCCTCCGATTTGACAACTTTTGGGTTCTTCCGGAGGGCCTGCTTCATAATCGCCCAATATTTCTCTATTGGGCGAAGCTCCGGCGCGTTGGGCGGGTTCATTTCCTTTGGCACGAAGGTGACCCCGTTGGCTTCGTACCACTCCAACACGTCCTTTGAATAGTGGCACGAAGCGAGATCCGGTCAGAAGATGGTCGGGCCCTCGTGCTGCTTCAATAGTGGTAGTAAGCGCTTCTGTAGGCACTCCTTAAGGTAAACCTGCCCGTTTACCGTGCCGGTCATCACGAAGGGGGCGCTCCGCTTTCCGCAAGAGCAGATCGCTTGCCACACCATGTACTTTTTGGCAAACTTGGATAGTTTCTGCTTGCGAATCTCCTCCGGAACGCTGAATTTGTCCTCTGCGGAGAAGAACAACAGGCCCGGCAGCTGACGAAAGTCCGCTTTGACGTAGGTTTCGTCGTCCATTACCAGGCAATGCGGCTACGTCAGCATTTCGGTGTACAGCTTCCGGGCTCGCGTCTTCCCCACCATGTTTTGCCTTTCGTCGCGGTTAGGAGCCTTCTGAACCTTGTATGTACGCAGGCCCTCCCGCTGCTTGGTCCGCTGGACGAATGAACTTGACAAATTCAGCTTATTGGCGACATCCCGGACCGAACTTCTCGGATCACGTCTAAACTGCTTAACTACGCGCTTGTGATCTTTTTCACTGACGGAGCATCCATTTTTGCCGTTCTTCACCTTCCGGTCGATGGTTAGGTTCTCGAAATATCGTTTTAGTACTCTGCTGACCGTGGATTGGACGATTCCCAGCATCTTGCCGATGTCCCGATGTGACAACTCCGGATTCTCGAAATGAGTGCACAGGATTAATTCACGACGCTCGTTTTCGTTCGACGACATTTTTCCAAATTTACGAAAAATTGACAGTGAAGCATGGCCAACGTGATCTATACACTCTTATCTGATTATAAGCGAAAGCTGAAGATATAATTCCTGAAAATTAAATTTCTACAGCGTTTTTTCCGTGATGCAATTTGATGTGACACACCCTTTAAGTCCGCTGATCAAATTGTCAAATGAATCATTTTTTTAGAAGGTAAATATCTTACAAGTGAATAAATATGTGAATCCTTCTGAATCCTAGAAACTTCGATATGAAATGTGAATGGGATAGACATAAGAAGATATATCCAGAGATTTGAGATTCTTACATGAGGAGTGGAAAAAAATGCAGAGTCTAGAATTTGGAATCTGAAACCCACAATTTCTAATCTGTTTCTTGAATAGACAATTCTTGAATAAGAAACCTGTCTGAAACATTGAATGTCGGAAATCCAAAATGTTGGGAAATGTCGGAAATCTTTTTGGAAAAAGACAATTTTTTTTCTTAATTTTGACGCGGGACTACGTCTAACCGGAGTATATGGGGTTTAAACGAAAACCTAAACACATAACATGCGGGAAAAAATTGAAAGATTTCGAATGCTTATAACTCGAACATTTCTTACTGGATCGGAAAGATGTTTGCATCAATTGATAGGGAACATTTCTACGCATCTATCGCAATTAATAAAATGTTATTTTTCATTAGACAAACAATTGAATAACTGTGAAATGTTAAGCGTTATCTAAACGTTCTAACTGCCTTGTTCTGATTGGCCCGATTTACGGTTTCCCCAACATAGACTTCAAAACCAAGCAGCCTTTGGGAAATCAGCACAGCAAATACATGAAAGTAGGGGGACTTTTGTTCTCACCGCAATGCGTTCCCTAACACAGACTTCAAAACCAAGGTGCCTGGGGGAAATCGGCGTTGCAAATACATGGATGTCGGGGGTATGTTTGTTCCGACTGAAATGTGTTTCCCTAACACAGACTTCAAATCCATGGAGCGTGGAGAAATTGGCATTGCAAATACATGTAAGTTGGAGGCATTTTTGTTCCGACTGAGGTGTCTGGGGAAATCAACAATAATCGGTTGATAACTCTTTAGTACACATATTTTGTAAGTCCTAGATATTATACCAAATCTAAAAGGATAGTCATTAAATTTAATTGTAACGAAAAACATAATCAGTCACAATGTATGAATTGACCATGCATGGCATTTGTTCAATATTTCTACTTACAAAACAAATATATTGAATTCAATTAAATTCGGAAATTGTTTCATTCAATCAAAAATTTAATCAATACAAACAAATGATTGCTAAGCTAAGGTAGTCCCACGTCAACCTTGCGGTTATATCGAAGATATAACACAGCCATTTTTTTACAAAAAAATTATAATTTAAAAACTATGATACCTACAAAGTTCTTGTCAAAGGATGAAATGTAGGAAATTGTTAAAATTTTCACAAAAAAATGTCCAACATGTTTTTGGGAGAATATTGCGCTGACAAAACAGTTATTGTAAAAATTCAAATTCATTTTTCTCACAAACGTATTTTTTTTAAATTCCCAAAAATATATATATGAATAGCCCTTACAATTTCCAACAAGTCGTCCATACATCAGAAAATTGGAACTTTTACAGGGAAAAAGTTTTTCGAACAATAACTTTTTCATGTTTTCTTTGAAAAAAATACAACTAACCCTAATTTTGTTTAAAGTCAAGATAGTGTATTCGACAAAGTTCTAGATGTTGTTAAAATATAAACTTTTGTCGAAGACATCAATTTTCCATCTTTTATAGTTTTTGTCATTTTAGTCAATGAATGGAATGTACGAAATCATTTTGGTTTTCATTAAAAATTATCACAGAATTTTTTGGAAAAAATACATTGAAAAAAAATATATTTTGAAAATTAAAATTCATTTTTTTCGAAAACATATGCAATTCAAATTCTTAGAAAAAATTGATATAAATAGCCCTTAAAATTTCCAACAAGTTTTTCATACATCGGGCGATGGGCACATTTACATGGAAAAAGTTTTTCGAACAACAACTTTTTAATTTTTTTTCTTTGAAAAAATACTATTGATATTAATCACATTTTTATGTACAAATTATCGCAATTTACATGCTCTGCTAACTTTTCCCTGTTTAGAAACATGTCAAGAACATGTCAAACGTGAGAATTTACATGTTACGAGCAAAACATTTTTTTTTTTCAGGAGTCTTCATACAAATATGACTTATACTCCAAAAACTATAGAAGATGAAAAGTTGATGTCTACGACAAAAGCTTATATTTCAACAAGATCTAAAATTTTGTCGAATACACTATATCGCTATCTTGACTTTAAACAAAATTAGGGTTAGTTGTATTTTTTTCAAAGAAAACATGAAAAAGTTGCTGTTCGAAAAACTTTTTCCCTTTTCTTTCGATGTATGGATAACTTGTTGGAAATTGTAAGGGCTATTCATATACAGGTCGGACTCGATTATCCGGATACTCGATTATCCGGGATTCGATTATCCGGAATTTTAGACTCGATTATCCGGAGTATCTTATTTTTGATTTTCGGAAATTTTGAATAATTTGTATAATAATTCTATATTGAATAGCTAATATGGGTATCAAAAGAAAGGGCTTGACTAGTAGAATGCAGTTATTTGTGGAAAATGCAAATCCAAGATGGCGGCCACTACAAAATGGCGGAATACATATTTTCTCGGAACCCTATCAATATGGGTGTCAAACGAAAGGGCTAGTAGAACACAGTTATTTATGAAAAATACAAATCCAAGATGGCGGCCACTACAAAATGGCGGATTACATATATTCTCAGAACTCCATCAATATGGGTATTAAATGAAAGGGCTTGACTAGTAGAACACAGTTATTTATAAAAAATGCAAATCCAAAACCGCAAAAAATGGGAAAAATGCAAATCTAAGATGGTGGCCACTACAAAATGGCGGAGATACCCATCAATATATTTAGTGCTCCCGTGGCCGAGTGGTTAGCGTCAAACCTAACATGCCGGGGGTTCGGGTTCGATTCCCGTTCTGGTCGGGGAAATTTTTCTTCAAAGAAATTTCCTCTGACTTGCACTGTGGTCACGCGTATTCTAGAGCTTGCCACTCAGAATGCATTCAAGGCGTGTTATTTGGCATAGAAATCTCAACTAAATACTAATGAAAATGACGCAAGTAATGCTACGTTGAGACGGCGGAGTTCCTCTAGGAACGTTAGTGCCATATAAGAAGAAGAAGAAGACCCATCAATATGGGTATCTAATGAAAGGGCTTGACTAGCAGAATACAGTTATTTATGAAAAATTCAAACCCAAAATGGCCACCACCACAAAATCGCCCCATACAGGGAAACTTCGATATAAAGTACCCACGTTATAACGTACCCTCGATATAACGTACACATTTTCAAAGTGTAAAGGACATTTTTCCTAAATTTTTTTTCTGATAAAACAATGAATTATCTGTATTGTGATGCTAAAACAAGTTTTGTACCTTCAATCAATCCCGAAATACAGCTGGTTTTGTAATTCCGGATTCTAAATGAATCAGGCTTTAATCAACAGTACGAAGGGAAACATCATGAGACAGGCTGGCTTCGTCTTCTGATTGAAGTTATTCATTAAATTTACTAAAACAGCAACACAATCATGTATTATAGACTACGTTTGTGAGTACTTTATTAGGCTTCGATATAACGTACAATTCGATACAACGTACAATTTTGAAAGTGAAATGTACGTTATATCGAAGTTTACCTGTATATATTTTTTTCACAACCCCAATCAATATGGGCATCAAAAATACAGTTATTTTTGAAAAAATGCAAATCTAAGATGGCGGCCACTACAAAATGACGGATTACCTATTTTCTCAGAGCCCCATCAATATGGGTATCAAATGAAAAGGCTTGACTAGTAGAACATAGTTATTTATGAAAAATGCCAAAAAATGTATCAAAAGCGAGTTCTCGACTAGTACGAGGGTCACTATTTATATTTCGAGAATAGGAACAAAAACAAATAGTTAAGCTGCGAATATATTTTTATTGTTTTTCAAAGTACTCGCCACGATGATCGATACACTTTTGCATGCGCTTAAACAAATTTTCAAAGCATTTATTCCAATCGACACGAGCCTTTTTTTTTGAGCGATTGTCAAATTATGTGGGATCCAACGTGAACATAATTTTCGCACAACTAAGTGTTCATGTAAAATCGCATATATGCTGGTGGAACTAATGCTTAGGGATGCCTCAATCTCACAATAGGTTACATGACGATCTTACTTAATCATTTTGTGCACAGCATCGATGTTTTCTGGCACTACAGTCGATTTTGGACGACCTTCACGAAACTCGTCGGACAGCAAACTACGACCACGATTGAATTCACGATACCAGCGATACACAGTGGTTTTTGATGGAGCTTCATCGCCAAAAGTCAAATTAGGTTGATTGACGCACTGTTGTTGTGATAATCCACGTCGATAGTCGTAAAAAATCATCGCACGAAAATGTTCACGATTCAGTTCCATTTTTTTGCCGAGACCAAACTTTCAACTAAATATAAAATAAACAAATAGCGTCCGTATGACAAAATGTTCTGAGTACGTATATCGTCAAAAATGTCAAACTTTACGATGGAACCGTCAGATGGACTCACATGACATCAGTGTTGCCAATTCCCGAAATATAAAGAGTGACCCTCGTAGAACATAGCAGATAATGAAAAATCCAATTTCAAGATGGCCGCAGTCCCCAAACAACTAATTACTTTTTGAATGGTTTCATTCAGTTAGAACTGTATGAATGTTTGAATGTTTGTTGGGTTGTCCCACATTAATAGAAAATTGACCCCGTTCCTGTTGAATGATTGATCTAAAATTTGGAACATACATTTAATTCTACTGTCATTATAAAACTGCGTAATCTATGATCTTGAAAAATTCAATTTGGCCGCCGCAAAAAAATGGCTGAATGTATTGATTTGGAGAATACACTACACTATGTACAACATAAATTCGAAAAGGTCGCCACCACAAAATGGTCGATGTATGTATTTTTTGCAATCCCCTCAATATTGGTATCAAATGAAATGATTTGACTAATAGAATACAGTACAGTTCGGACTCGATTATATGTGATTCGATTATATACAATTTTGGACTCGATTATATTCAGTTTGGAAATTTTTGTTTTATATTTCTCTATATTTTTATATATTTATATTTCTAATATGGCTTATTTCATGAAGAAATGTAACCTTTCAACGTTAAGGTGAAGTTTAAGTGGCTATCACATGTACAGTGGGGTAAAAATCGTGATTTTTGAATATTTTGCTTGAATTTTCACCAGGAATTGTTTATATCGATATTGCAGCCAAATTAAGAAAGATAGAAGTTGGGCGTCAAAGAACCAATTGTAGAGCGATTATAGAACTTCAATTTAATTGATAGAAACTATCTAGTTTGATATAAATATTGAGGATAAAATTAATAATAACACATTAAAAATTATTAACTTTAAAATTTTTCACTTCCAAAATGTTATTAAAATCCACTAATTTAGTTGTTCCACTACTATATCCTGTACTAGATTTTCTCGTCTTTTGAATGAAAGCATCAGAATCGTCTTCCGTAGCGTACTTTTTAATGTAGAGCCAGTTTGAAGCAACAGAGTCCGAAACAAAAAAAAAGTTCTGTAACTCTGTCATTGTTGAAATTCGAACATATGCGTAGGAGGATTTTTTTTATCAAATATGATCGTATATCACCTCTTGAGAGAATCTGGATAAATTAATTTTTCTCATGTGAAAGGTGTTTTCTGACTTTAAGGGGATGAATCAAAAATCAAATTCCTCTTTTATTTTCAAAAAACAAAAAATACATGCAAACAAAACAAACAAAGAAAAAAAATGTTTTGACTCGATTATCCGGAGTGAAAAAAAAATCAATACTCCGGATAATCGAGTCCGCCGTGTATATATATTTTTGAGAATTTAAAAAAAATACGTTTTTGAGAAAAATTAATTTTAATTTTTAAAATAACTTTTTTGTCAGCGCAATTTTTTCCCAAAAAAAAGTATATATATATTTTTTGTGAAAATTAAAACAATTTCCTACATTTCATCCTTTGACAAGAATTTTGTAGGTATCATAGTTTTTAAATTATGAATTTTTATAAAAAATTAAGAAAAAAAATGTCTTTTTTTCCAAAAAGTAGTCTAATTCTTTTTCGAATATTTTGAGTATGCAAAGTTGCTTAAATGACCCATGTCTTTACACCCACAACGTTTCACTACTATCTGAGATGGTGCTGCCAACTCCTAAGACGTGTTGGCATGAAATTCGTCTACTTGAGAATTCATTCCGAAATCAGTGATTGGAACGGTAGCAAATGCATATGAAATAGATTTTCAAATTTTGAATCAGAAACTTAACAATTGAATGCAAAATGAGAATCTATCTTTCATACCTCGAATTGACAATCTATAATTGAATCTAAGATCTGGAAAAAGATAGAGGAATGTGGCATTGAAAGTCTAGAATTTAAAATCCAACGACCATGTTTTTAGTTCCACGCGAAATCATTGGTTGGATTCTCTTATCGGATGATATTTTCATTCTAAGGTTGTTCGAATTTGACACTCTCTTGTTATTACTTTGGTTATAGCACGGCAGTGGAACTCCACACAAATCACTCGTCGAAAAGTGTCTTCTTTTTCACCGCTTGTTTACATCGACGGATATATTTTTTTCCACTATGTTTCGTAGGAGAGTGTATGCATAATGACAGATTTCTACTACGAGGAGTTTAATGAAGGTTGAAAGGTGGGAATGTTTATGTTTATATATTAATTATCGTACGATTCAATTGAATGCATAAAAGTTGTCAACAAAACTGGAGTTAAGCACATCTATAAATTTGAACAAATATTGATAAGAGATTTCCAGCAATTCTTAATGTTCATTGCGTGATTTTGTTACTGTATAAGTTGTTTGAAACGATGGGCTAGTGTAATGATTTCATTTTAAGTTTTTTTTGTTTGTGAATTACATACAAGTATGACTAATATAAAGTGCATGTATATGATGGGCAGCCAGCCCATACATGTAAACGTGGAGGCGATATACATACATCCCAGCAAAAATTAAATCGCATAATTATCGTTTATATAACATCATATACCTCATACACATGTATATGGCCTCCAATTTCGTATGCATATGCCAGTTATACACATCATACAAGTAATGTTCCTTGGATGTATGTGTATCGCCTTCAATTTTAGATTTTTTTATGATTTAATGTTTGTTGGGCAGGCCCGAAGGCAGTTTTAAATTGTTAAAATATGAATGAAAATTTTTACTTCATGTTATTTGATGACTTGAAAAATGTAGTACTGAACTTTTTTCAAAGATTTCTATATAAGTTTGGCGACATCCCCACTAAAACACAATCGACAATCAGGAATCACGTATCCGATTACAACTCTTTCGTTACATATGTAAGAGCTTCAACTGCCCTAGAATCATATTTCAGATAGCCGTGCGAGATAGCTGCGGCTTGATAATCCAAACAACCGGAGTTCAAATCCCATCGGAGCAATTTTATAACCATCGCCACCACTCATAAAAAACATTTATATCCCTATGAGTCATTCGATTAATTCCTATTTGTACAAACACAAATATTTAAAAAGGTTAGTGCCTCGGTTTGTCGAATTAGAGGTAATTTACTGTATATGCTATTTGGGCGCATCATATACCACACAAAATAACGGAAATTCGCTGGGACGGCATTGCTTGGCAGCTTGGTTTGTCGAGCTATGTAGCTCGTACGGATGTCATTTTGCTACTTTTTCGGGTATCATTAGACCCATTCCAGCGTGACGTGACAACATTTTGACTTACTAAAAATAGGTCTTTTCTCGTTTTCATGTATAAATCACACGATTTCCAAATGGTAAACAATGTTAAACTGAAATTGAGAAAATTTCTTACAAGAATCTTCACTTGGAGAATATTTTAGAGTGTAATTCACTTGTTGTCAGCCCAATTTGTTGTATTTTAGTTTTTTGATTTTTTTTTTCAACTTTCGTTTGGTAAAACTTTCATTTTTTAAGTTTAGCAATTTTTAAAATTCATGTGCTCCCTTGGCCGAGTGGTTAGCGTCATAACTAACATGCCGGGTGTTCGGGTTCGATTCCCGTTCTGGTCTAGGGAATTTTTCGTCAAAAAAATTTCCTCTGACTTGCACTGTGATCACGCGTATTCTAGAACTTGCCACTCAGAATGCATTCAAGGCATGTTATTTGGCATAGAAATCTCAACTAAGTACTAATAAAAATGACGCAAGTAATACTACGTTGAGACGGCGAAGTTCCTCTAGGAACGTTAGTGCCATTGAAGAAGAAGAAGAAGAATTTTTAAAATTATTAATTTTTGAATTCTCATTTCTTTAAATTTTCTTTTTTTTCAATTTTCAATTTTCGAAAATTCTTTTTATTTTATTTTTTGGTTTTTCGAAATTTTGATTAACATTTTCACCTTTTTGAATTTTTAAGGAATTTTCATTCTTTTGAATTCTTAACTCACAAATTAAAAGTTCTTGGAATTTTAGAACTTTTAGAAATTTTTACACTTGAATTTTAGATTTCAAGAATTTTTCGCTTCTTAATTTTTGAAATTTATTTTTATTTATTTCAATCTAATGGATTTCAGTTTTCAATGCACTGAATTTTAAAATTGATTTTGAGTTTTTCGAATCTTGAATTATTGAGTTTTCAATTGTATGACTCTCAATGTATTTCATTTCCATTTTTTTTTTAATTCTGAGAATTTATATTTATTGAAACTTTTAAAATTTTCGGAATTTCCACTTTTCAACTCTGAATTTTTGGAATTTTCAACTTTTTGTTAGTTAACCGATGGTCCAAAAAATCATTTTTCCCCCTGTATCTAAAAATGACGTTTTTCGAAAATTCATAACTTTTGAACTACTGAAACGATTCAGATGAACAACATATCAAATTGAAGCCAATGAGCTAAATTGCTAAACTGGATTCTGGACGCATAGGTCTGGTCTAGTCACATAGCAATATTGGACGAACTCTTAAAACATGTTAAATTTGAAAAATCATATCTCAAAAAAGAAAAAAATTGCATCTCTGATATCGAGATATGTTATGTAAACAATCTTCTGCTTTCAAGAAAAAATATGAAAAAAATATAGCGCCCTCTATCTTTAACCGAGAAAACTATGAAAAACTAACTCAATCAATAATTATAAAAACGAAAATCCAAAAGAGCAAAATAGTGAAATAGTATAGTATTAAGTTATAATTTTTTGCAGTGGAAAAAAGGGGGAAAATTGTATTTTCAAACCATCGGTTAACTTTGAAAAATGATATCTCAAAAACAAAAAAAATAGCATCTCCGATATCGAGATATGTTATGTAAAAAATCCTTAACTTGCAAGTACAAATATAAAAAAGTATAGCGCCCTCTAGTCCAAAGCCATGGAAGCAATAAAAAACGACTACATTCAATAATTACGAAAATAAAATCCATTTTTATGGAAGTTCAATATTTTTTTATGAAAGGCTTATTGGCTATAAATAGATATTTCGACAATTGAATCGGTTCAGTAGTTCGAAAGTTATGAAAAAAGTTGAAAAGTTTGAAAAAAGTCATTTTTGCAAAAAAGTGAAAAAAAAAAAGATTTTTCGGACCATCCTAAAATGAAAATGAACACCCTAATAAAAAGATTTAAAAAATATGGGTCTAATGTTTTGCAATAAAGAACAAAATTACCACTTTTGACGAAAATCTGAGAACGACTACATCGGCTTGACATGGAATGGCAGATTCCTCTATAGTGCACTTACGTTGATTTGTACCCTCATTAGACATGTAAATACCTGAAAAACAAAGAAAAAAAAATTGTCAATAAATCGTTAAATTACAGAAAATATACGCTGGAAGCGTATGACAGAGGAAGAAGGAAAATACAACGAAGGATATGAATATGTATCAAACATCGGTGGAGAAAGATGCGACTGTTTAAGAATCAACCTACAAACTAACGTTAATGGTATATGTTCCAGTTACGGAGAAGATCCAACAAAATGCTAAAACAAATAAGATCATTTACTTAATTAGAATACATAACATTTGTTTCATATCCGATCGACATCCAAAAAAATCACAAACACTATCCAATTCTCCAATTCGCCTCTTTACAGGAAAGGCCATTGACCACGTGTTAAAAGTGCCCCTAGGGACCGATGCGGGGCTCAACGTGATAAAAGACGGGTGGTCCTCTGTCTGGGCATACGATCGTACGCATAGTCAACGGACGCACAATCATTTGGCTACAAATACCCTCTTCTGTGAAACAGGTTCACTGCTCGCTGGCTAGAGCGAAACTGTGCAGTGCAGTAAGTTGCAAACAAGCGGAGCTTAAGTTGAAATATTTCCTCTCTCCTCAGTGTTCGTAAGGCATTTGCATTTGATCGAACGATTGCTTCGAAATCTATAAAAATAAAAATGTAAGACAAAATCTGTTGGTAAGCGGAAAACCCGAAGAAGGGATGGTCCGATTTTAGCCACCTGTATTTTGTTGTATTCGTCTCTTCCCGTAGATCAATATAGTGGTGAGAAAAATCGGAAAATCCGGAAAATTGAATTCCCACAAATTACATCATAATAAGCGTTGTTAGTCCATTCGATATTTGCGCTATCAAAATTGATCTTTGTTCGTAAGTGGAAATGGATTTTCAGGCGAAATAACGCATTTCTATATCTTATATCTATAAATAAAAATGGAAGGCCAAATGTGTTGGTAAGCGCAAAACCCGAGGAAGGAATGGTTCAATTTGAGTCATCTATATTTCGTTATATTCGTCTCTTCCCTCAGATCAATATAGCGGAGAGAAAAATTGGAAAATCGGAAAATTGAATTCCCACATGTTCTACAATTAGCTAAGCGTTGTTAGTCCATTTGATGTTGGCGCTAACGAAATTGATTTTTGATCGAAAGAGAAAAAGTATTTTCAGACGGAATAACGCATTCCTATATCTTCTACGAGGGTCACTATTTATATTTCGGGAATTGGCTACACTGATGTCATGTGAGTCCATCTGACGGTTCCATCGTGGAGTTTGACATTTTTGACGATATACGTACTCAGAACATTTTGTCATACGGACGCTATTTGTTTATTTTATATTTAGTTGAAAGTTTGGTCTCGGCAAAAAAATGGAACTGAATCGTGAACATTTTCGTGCGATGATTTTTTACGACTTTCGACGTGGATTATCACAACAACAGTGCGTCAATCAACCTAATTTGACTTTTGGCGATGAAGCTCCATCAAAAACCACTGTGTATCGCTGGTATCGTGAATTCAATCGTGGTCGTAGTTCGCTGTCCGACGAGTTTCGTGAAGGTCGTCCAAAATCGACTGTAGTGCCAGAAAACATCGATGCTGTGCACGAAATGATTAAGCAAGATCGTCATGTAACCTATTGTGAGATTGAGGCATCCCTAAGCATTAGTTCCACCAGCATATATGCGATTTTACACGAACACTTAGTTGTGCGATAATTATGTTCACGTTGGATCCCATATAATTTGACAATCGCTCAAAAAAAAGGCTCGTGTCGATTGGAATAAATGCTTTGAAAATTGGTTTAAGCGCATGCAAAAGTGTATCGATCATCGTGGCGAGTACTTTGAAAAACAATAAAAATATATTCGCAGCTTAACTATTTGTTTTTGTTCCTATTCCCGAAATATAAATAGTGACCCTCGTATCTATATAAACAAAAATGGAAGGCCAAATGTGTTGGTGTGCCCTAAACCCGAGGAAGGAATGGTCCGATTTGAGTCTTGAGTCTTTATTTTGTAATATTCTCTGTATCAAACATGTATTCCATGCAACGAAGATACATGTTATTTCCAAATGCTTGAAGAATCTTGAATGAGAATTGTGTCTGAAAATAATTTTATATTATAAGGACGATTTTTTGTAGAAGTATTAGACAATTTATTGTAAAAGGGTAAAGGGTGTAAAGGGTCAAAGGGTAATCAATCAATGAAGAATTCAATGATTGGACTCACTAACTTTCACTTAGTAAGAAAACGTGGATGTGTTCATTGATTGATCTTCTAATCGACACCGTTGAATTTACTTTTTACTATAAAATTCCTAGTATTTCTAACAAAACTCATCATTATAATATCAGATTATTTTCAGACACAGTTCTTGTTCAATATTTTTCAAACACTTGCAAATAACATGTTTCTCCGCTACATGGAATAAATGTTTTATACAGAAAATTTGATAGACTAAAGACAGCCCTAAATCGGACAATTCCTTCCTCGAGTTTTGCTATTATCAACACATTCGGCGATACTTTTTTATTGGTATAGATAGAAGAAGATATAGGAGTGCATTTCATCGTGCGTAGCATATATGGAAATTTCCGAATTTTCCGAATTTTCCTCCAGAGTTTTCCGAAAAATTTCAATTGTCATGTTCGATTGGAATATTTTTGGATGAAATATGTGTAATATTTTTATGGGATCCCCTCTCCATTCGAGAGGAGGGAGGGTGTCATACCATCATAGAAACATTTCTCATACCCAAAAAGCCTCACATCCCACATTGCGTAGGGGGGCCCGCCCTCAGAGAGAGGGGAGGAGTGTCTGTTCACCATGGAAACGATTCGCGTCCCCTAAAACATTCGCATGGTACATTTGGTGTCATTTGCTTCATTAATTCTCGAGTTATGCAGAAATTTATGTTTCATTTTTTATGGCCTTTGAGAGGGAGGGGGGGTGGTGGTGGAGAGTCTACAAACCACCATAGAAATATTTATTGCACCCTAAAACCTTTATATGCCAAATTTCGATTCATTTGCTTGATTAATTCTCGAGTAATGCAAAAATTTGTGTTTCATTTGTATGGCAGTCCCCCCTAAGAGAGGGGGAGGAGTATCTAACCACCGTAAAAACATTTATTGCACCCTAAAACCTCCACATGCCAAATTTGGTTTCATTTTTTGCTTTGCTTGATGATTAATTCTCGAGTAATGCAGAAATTATGTATGGCGGCCCCACCTTTGAGAGGGGGGGGGGGGGTTGTAGAGTCTAACCACCATAGAAATATTTATTGCACCCTAATACCTTTATATGCCAAATTTCGTTTCATTTGCTTGATTAATTCCCGAGTAATGAAGAAATTTGTGTTTAATTTGTATGGCAGCCCCCCTTCGAGAGGGGGAGGGGTCTCTTAAAGGGTGTGTCACATCAAATTGCATCGCGGAAAAAAACGCTGTAGAAATTCGCCCAGTAGACCGATCCTTTTGAAAATTTTAGACAGTAAAATAAAAACAATTAAACAACTTTTGGCATTTTCTTTTTATTCATACTTCGAGCCCAAGCCCGTATGCTCGCACCTTCCTCTTTACCCCGTCCATAAGGTTCTGTACAACGTCAGGTTGTAGTTTTTTTTCAACAGAAATCCATTTTCTCTTGAAGTCCGCCTCCGATTTGACAACTTTTGGGTTCTTCCGGAGGGCCTGCTTCATAATCGCCCAATATTTCTCTATTGGGCGAAGCTCCGGCGCGTTGGGCGGGTTCATTTCCTTTGGCACGAAGGTGACCCCGTTGGCTTCGTACCACTCCAACACGTCCTTTGAATAGTGGCACGAAGCGAGATCCGGCCAGAAGATGGTCGGGCCCTCGTGCTGCTTCAATAGTGGTAGTAAGCGCTTCTGTAGGCACTCCTTAAGGTAAACCTGCCCGTTTACCGTGCCGGTCATCACGATGGAGGCGCTCCGCTTTCCGCAAGAGCAGATCGCTTGCCACACCATGTACTTTTTGGCAAACTTGGATAGTTTCTGCTTGCGAATCTCCTCCGGAACGCTGAATTTGTCCTCTGCGGAGAAGAACAACAGGCCCGGCAGCTGACGAAAGTCCGCTTTGACGTAGGTTTCGTCGTCCATTACCAGGCAATGAGGCTTCGTCAGCATTTCGGTGTACAGCTTCCGGGCTCGCGTCTTCCCCACCATGTTTTGCCTTTCGTCGCGGTTAGGAGCCTTCTGAACCTTGTATGTACGCAGGCCCTCCCGCTGCTTGGTCCGCTGGACGAATGAACTTGACAAATTTCGCTTATTGGCGACATCCCGGACCGAACTTCTCGGATCACGTCTAAACTGCTTAACTACGCGCTTGTGACACTGACGTTGTGTCACTGACGAAGCATCCATTTGCCGTTCTTCACCTTCCGGTCGATGGTTAGGTTCTCGAAGTATTAGTTTTAGTACTCTGTGGAGTACCGTGGATTGGACGATTCCCAGCATCTTACCGATGTCCCGATGTGACAATTCCGGATTCTCGAAATGAGTGCACAGGATTAATTCACGACGCTCTTTTTCGTTCGACGACATTTTTCCAAATTTACGAAAAATTGACAGTGAAGCATGGCCAACGTAATCTATACACTCTTATCTGATTATAAGCGAAAGCTGAAGATATAATTCCTAAAAATTAAATTTCTACAGCGTTTTTTCTGTGATGCAATTTGATGTGACACACCCTTTACTATCACGAAAATCTTCCCCGGCCCCAAAAACCCCTACATACCAATTTTCATGTTGATCGGTTCAGTAGTTTCCGAGTCCATAAGAATCAGACAGACAGACAGAAATCCATTTTTATGTATTATATATAGATACAAATGGTATACCAGTATTTGAGAGTCATCACATTCTGATATTTTAGGCTCATTTAATGTTAATTAATTTTAGGTGTAGCTACAACTAGGGATTCATATTCTAGTTCCAATTCGTAGAGTCTAAACTAACGCTTTTCCAGCTTCCAACTTCCCGGATACCAATACCAGAGTCAGTCTCTTACTGATTATTACCGACTATATATATAGAATATGAAATCAGATATTATATCTACATATTCCACAGATTGAGGCTTCGGATTTCACATTCCGAAGAAAAAGAATTCCGGTTCGAAATTCTAGATTTATGATTTTACCGAGCATGAATTCCACATTCAAATTTCCCAGATCTCTGATATTAGATGCAGGTGCCAAATTCATGAATTTGTATTATCGGAAAGACTCGTACAGGGAAAGAATTCTACATTTATTTTTTTTTAATTTCAAAAGAGTGAATGCTGTGTGATATAAAAAAAAACTTTGAACAGATGGTGTGCTTACGATTCCAAATGTTTGGGAAGTTTTATCTTATAGACTTCATTAGTATATGTTTGTAATTGAACGTCAAACCAATGCAACACCATCATTCTGTGAGTGGTATCTGTATCATTCACATTCAAGAATCGTAACACTTGCGTACACTTCATGAATTATTAAGAAGTTTATGGGAATCGGAAGCGAAAACGACAAAGGATATGCATGAACTTCGAATGATCCTGGGGACTGCTTTCCTCTCTGTAAACACAATATTGTCACAATCCCATCTGGAACATGAACAAACGCGACAATTCAAGCACAGACTTGATTGTCATTCGTTACGTTCCCAACTGTAAGAAACAAAAGTTTTCTTGTGAAATAAAGCTCATTTCAGAATGATATACACTCGATTTCCACCTCATCATAGGATTCTCAAGAGGTTTCCCAACGATTGAACCTGCCGTTTTTCGAACCCCCACAAGCGCTGAACTCTCGGCGAATCTTGAGGATAGCCACAGGCCAAAAACAATTATCTCACCTCACCGGATCTAGAAAACCATATACCCCAGCGCAGTTTGCATCAGTGAAACTATTATCAATCAGATGCTCAGATGCTCGAGTTGGAAAATTGATCACGCATCGCGCGAGGAACAGCAGGGAGGATGCGGTCCACTTTACCCACATTTGCTCGTACCTGTTTGCTGACCGAATAGGATGCTGAATATGATGATGCGAGCAAGAGAGTGATGTCAGAGAAGCTTGTTCGCGATCATGATCATTAGTGCTAACCTGAAAGAGGGCGGCGAAAAAGTGGAAAACAATTATGACTTAATGAGCGTTCGCCGCCACTGGCGATTTGAAGGTACTTTTTCTTGGCTGAAACCACTGCTACTGCTGTTGAAGTGATTTTCAATTAGGTGTGAAAAATAGTTGCGAGGTGACAGTGATTCGTAGAGTGGCTCTAATTAGAGAAACTACACACGCTTCCAGAGAAGCTTGTTAAATCGATAGAGTTGATGTAGGTTTGCGTTGAAGTAACATAGCCACAATAAAGTAATCAAGCCAGAACACAGAGTATGGAGAAGTGAGTTCACATGAACTTGGTGTGTTTCCAGGAAAAGAAGAAACAGTAAGGACCTCCCGAAGACTGCAAACTTTTCATCGGCCGTAAGGTTGGTCGAGTTGGCCTGCTAGTGCAAGAACCGACCTAACTGAATCGGTGTAATGTGCGCATATGCATACTTCTCCGTACTGATTAAGAAGTCGACCAAACTATCGCCCGATTAAAAGTTTGCAGTCTGCGGGCTCTAATTGAGTTATGGTCTAGATATTTAGATAACGAGTATCTAGGTATCTACATGAAGAAGCAACGCATTGTCAGACGTTTAGAAATAGAGGGAAATAACAAACTTAAGTTCAGAGTTCATTTCGCTATCTGGATAGTGAGTGAAGTGCCCTGCCTGCAAGTGGATAGAGGCTTTCATCCTCGGAAAGCCAAGCATTGGTTTTTGTTTTGTCGCTGCTTCGCCGACATTGGAGATTTCGCCAAGTCATCGCCGAGCCAACAGTGACAGTGCGGGTCAGCTTTCACCGACGACTGTGTGTAGTGGTGTCGTAGGCACATTCCCACCACCAACGAGCTTTCAGCACGCTCCCGTTCATCTGCACTGGAGTGCGTTCATAGGTGAATAACATTAAATATACTGAGAGAAAATATTTAATAATTGTAAGTTTTTTTTTTTGTTTTTGTGAATTATTTTATTGTGAAATATTGTTTAAAAAAATACTTAGAATATAAGTGAAAATTTAAAATGGCAGAGAGTGGGGGACCTTCGGATATGGAGGTCTCTGACTCTAGTTCCCTACTAACGGATAAAAAAAATTCACTCAAACGTGTTCCAAATACGGAAGATACTTCTTCTGGGGACGAGTCAGCTAACCCTACCAAGCCTCCCTCCAAAAAACTAGCAAATCTCCCATCTGCCCTTAACGATCCCACTCTACCTTCAACCTCGTCTTCTCCCTCTGTTCTTCCCGCTCCTTCTCAATCTTCGCCTTCCCACTCTCAATCCCCGTCCTCGCCTTCCCCCCCTGTTATTCCCACTCCCCGTGTAAAGGTCTATCCAGAAGATGCGCCCGGAACTGGTCCCTGGGTTGTTTTCTTCAGGCCTAAGCCAAATGGAAAGGCGTTGAGAGTCATGCAGATCGCGAAAGATCTGGCAAGGTATACCTCCGTTTCGGAAATTTCGAAGGTTAGACCAAACAAATTGCGAGTTGTCGTGAATGATCGAAAAGACGCAAACAAGATTGTTGTCGATCAGCATTTTACAATTGAGTATCGGGTCTACATTCCCTCTCACATAGTCGAAATTGAGGGTGTGATAACCGAAACGGGCTTGACGTGCGAATACATTACGAGTGAAGGTACCGGCCGTTTTAAAAAACTGCCCTCGACGACTGTTAAGATCTTGGGTTGCCGCCAGCTCGGAACAGTCTCCCATGAAGGAGAAGAAAAGAAATTTACGCCGTCCAACTCGTTTCGAGTCACCTTCGCTGGTTCAGCTCTCCCTGACTACGTGATGGTAGATAAATTGAGGTTAGCCGTGCGACTTTTTATTTCAAAGCCAATGACTTGTCTAAAGTGCAAGTCAGTTGGTCACACGGCTGCTTATTGTGCCAATAAAGAACGATGTGCCACTTGCGGAGAACAACATGAGGGGAAATCCTGCAGTGCGACTGAGCATAAGTGTCCATATTGCGGGGGATCCCCACACGTGCTCTCAGCTTGTGAAACATACAAGGCTCGCTGGGAGAAACAGAAGCGCTCTTTGAGGGAACGCTCTAAACGCACTTTCGCAGAAATTTTGAAGGGCGCTTCTCCACTGGCTCAAGAACAACAACCAATCAATACACACAATGTCTTCGCTACGTTGCTAGTTGACGAAATGGAAGCGGATACAGCTAACGGGGGCACGCCGTTTATTTCTCAAGGGAATCCCCGGCGCAAAAATGTGACCACTCCCAAAGTTCAAGGACAAGTCCCTCCGGTGATACCCCCTGTTAGCTTGCCCAAAAAATCGAGTGCAGCGGATAAGCAAAATCAGGTCCCTCCTGGCCTCCGTGGTAATAGTTCACCTTCGAACGACCCAGCACTCGAGGGGACATCAAAAACCCCAAATGTCCCTGTTTTTCCGTCAAGTTCAACTTCCCAATCGGGATTTATAAAGTTGTCTGACCTTTTGGATCAAATCTTCACGTGTTTTAATGTTTCCGACTCCATCAGAACCATTGTCACCGCAATGCTTCCAGTACTAAAGACAATTTTGCAGCAATTGATGCAAACATGGCCCCTCCTTGCAATGATTATCTCTCTTGATGTCTAATTTAAATAGAGAGGTCGGAGATATCACTGTTTTACAGTGGAATTGTCGTAGTCTTATGCCTAAATTGGATACATTCAAATTTCTAATTCATAAACTCAATTGTGATGTTTTTGCTCTATCCGAAACCTGGCTCTCTTCTCAAAATGATCTCTCTTTCCACGATTTTAACATAATACGCTTGGACCGCGATGACAGATACGGAGGGGTACTATTGGGGATCAATAAGTGTCACTCATTTTTTAGAATTGACCTTCCACCTATTGGAGGGATCGAAGCTGTTGCTTGTCATGCAAACATCAGAGGCAAAGACCTCTGTATAGTCAGCTTGTATTGGCCTCCGAGAGCTGCGGTTAGCCGCAAGCAACTTGTTGACATGTGCTCACTCCTTCCTGAGCCACGATTAATCTTGGGAGACTTCAACTCTCACGGAACTGCCTGGGGGGAACCGTACGACGACAATCGTTCATCGTTGATATATGACCTTTGTAACAGCTTCAATATGACCGTTTTGAACACTGGGGAAACAACACGTGTACCTAAACCTCCTGCTAACCCAAGTGCTCTTGACCTCTCGCTTTGCTCGAATTCACTATCGTTAGATTGCAAGTGGAATGTAATCCAGGATCCCAACGGTAGTGACCACTTGCCAATCAAAATTTCCATCACCATTGGTTCGAATTCTTCTGAATCTATAAACATGGCATATGACCTCACAAGACACATTGACTGGAAAAAATATGCGGACGCAATCTCTAGCCATCAATTCCAGAGATGGTTTGCCTCCATTGGAGGAGTATAACTTCATTTCTCGTTTGATCTATGACAGCGCGGTTCGCGCTCAAACGAAACCCATCCCAGGTTCCACTATTCGTCGAAGGCCTCCCAATCCATGGTGGGATGGTCAGTGTTCCAAGCTTTATGGAGATAAATCGAATGCATTTAAAGCTTTTCGGAAACGTGGAACCATTGAGAATTTTCAAACGTATTTGGACCTTGAAAATCAATTTAAAAACTTGATCAAAGGGAAAAAACGTGCTTATTGGCGAAATTTCGTGGGAGGTTTGTCACGAGAATCGTCAATGAAAAAATTATGGAAAGTGGCTCGAAACATGAGAAATCGCTCTTCAACGAATGAAAGCGAAGAATATTCACATCGATGGATTTTTAATTTTGCACGGAAGGTTTGTCCTGATTCCGCTCCTGTGCAAAAAATTGTTCGAGATATACCACAAGGTAGGTGCGATCTTGATTCCCAGTTTTCGATGGTAGAATTCTCTCTTGCTCTGCTCTCATGTAACAATTCTGCTCCGGGATCGGATAGAATTAAGTTCAACTTGCTGAAAAACCTCCCTGATGTGGCGAAACATCGCTTGTTGAATTTATTCAATCGGTTTCTGGAGAATAATATTGTTCCAGATGATTGGAGACAAGTACGAGTTATAGCTATTCAAAAACCCGGAAAACCCGCGTCCGACTTCAATTCGTACCGCCCAATAGCAATGCTGTCTTGTATACGGAAATTGTTGGAGAAAATGATCTTGTTTCGCCTTGATCGATGGGTTGAAACGAATGGCCTACTCTCAGATACACAATATGGGTTCCGCAGGGGCAAGGGGACGAATGATTGTCTTGCGTTGCTTTCTTCAGAAATTCAAATGGCTTACGCCGAAAAAAAAACAAATGGCTTCAGTATTCTTGGACATAAAGGGGGCCTTT
Source organism: Toxorhynchites rutilus septentrionalis (assembly GCF_029784135.1). Lineage (NCBI taxonomy): Eukaryota > Metazoa > Arthropoda > Insecta > Diptera > Culicidae > Toxorhynchites > Toxorhynchites rutilus. Next base: position 28,856,917 of record NC_073745.1, read on the forward strand.
GATTCTGTTTCAATAGAGGTTTTGTCAGACAAATTACACTCTCGGGGACTGCCGCCTCTATTGAATAATATGTTATATAGCTTGCTTTGTGAGAAACAGTTGAACTTTTCTAACGGGGATTCGGCAGTAAGTCGGGTCTCTTACATGGGACTCCCCCAGGGCTCATGTTTAAGCCCCATTTTGTACAACTTCTACGTAAGCGACATTGACAATTGCCTTACACAAAATTGCAGCCTAAGACAACTTGCAGATGATGGAGTGGTGTCTGTCGTAGGATCAAACGAATCCGACCTACAAGAATCCTTACAAGATACTTTGAACAATTTTTCAACCTGGGCCCTTGGGCTAGGGATCGAATTCTCCACGGAGAAAACAGAGATGGTGGTTTTTTTCTAGGAAGCATAAACCAGCAAAACCAAAGCTTCAACTTTTGGGTAAACCGATCACTCATGCTATGTCATTCAAGTATCTTGGGGTCTGGTTCGACTCTAAATGTACTTGGGGGGCCCATATTAGGTATCTGAGTCAAAAATGTCAACAAAGAATAAACTTTCTCCGTACAATTACCGGCACCTGGTGGGGAGCCCATCCCGAAGATCTTATAATGTTGTATCGAACAACTATTCTCTCAGTGATGGAGTATGGCAGTTTCTGTTTTCAATCAGCTGCCAAAACACACCTCATTAAACTCGAGCGAATTCAGTATCTTTGTCTCCGTATCGCGTTGGGATGTATGCCCTCAACGCATACCATGAGTCTCGAGGTTTTGGCAGGCGTACTCCCACTAAAAGATCGCTTCAATTTATTATCTCTTCGGTTCCTCATCCGGTGTAAGGTCATGAACCCATTGGTGATCGGGAATTTTGAGCAGCTGATCGAGCAAAATTTTCACTCCGGATTCATGAGTTCATATCATGAATTCATCTCCATGCAGGTTGATCCTTCTTCGTATATTCCCAACCGTGTTTGTTTCCCTGACTACATCAATTCCTCTGTGCATTTTGATCTGTCCATGAAGCAAGATATCCATGGATATTCAGATTACCAACGATCGAGGATCGCTCCAACGATCTTCGATGAAAAGTATGGGGGTATCAATTGTGATAATATGTACTTTACTGATGGGTCCACTATAAACGAGTCCACAGGATTTGGAGTGTTCAACGAATTTTTTAGCACCTCACACAGTCTTCAGAATCCTTGCTCAGTGTATATTGCTGAATTGGCAGCAATTCATTGGGCGCTGGACAGCGTCGCCTCACGACCTGTTGAACACTATTACATTGTAACGGATAGTCTTAGCTCTGTCGAAGCTATCCGTTCAGTGAGGCCGGAAAAGCACTCGCCGTACTTCCTTGAGAGAATACGAGAAATTTTGAGTGCTTTATCCAGACGCTGTGATGTCATTACCTTTGTCTGGGTCCCTTCACATTGCTCAATTCTGGGTAATGAGAGGGCTGACTCATTAGCAAAGGTAGGTGCAATTGAAGGCGATATTTATCAGCGTCAAATCGCCTTCAATGAATTTTATTCTTTAGTCCGCAAAAATACCATAGTTAACTGGCAACGCAAATGGAACGAAGATGAATTGGGCCGGTGGCTCCACTCGATTATCCCTAAGGTTAGCCTCAAACCATGGTTCAAAAGTCTGGACTTGAGTCGGGACTTTATTCGCACCTTCTCCCGACTCATGTCCAATCACTGTTCGTTAGATGCGCTACTCTTTCGTATTAATCTTGCCGACAACAATCTTTGTGTTTGTGGCCAAGGTTACCACGACATCGAGCACGTTGTTTGGTCGTGCGAGCTGTATCTTGTCGCCAGATCGAATTTAGTAGTCACCCTTCGGGCCCGAGGAAGGCAGCCCATGGTGCCGGTGAGAGACGTGTTGGCTCGGTTAGACCTTGATTACATGTCCCAAATATATGTATTCCTTAAAGCTATCGATCTTCGTGTGTGATTGTCCTTATACCCTTAGTTTTTCCTTTTCCTTTTCCTTTGTGAGAGATCGGATCCCTTCTTAAGAATAAGATGAAATGTAAATACATATTAGATATAAGATAGGTTTAAGAATTGAGTGTGATGAGTGTGATGAGTGTGATTGAGAGTGTGAGTGTGATCATTGTCAACATATCCTCATATCCCCTCCTTTTCCTGAAGAAAATATGTCACCCTTCTAAACTCGAGTTGACCGCGAGTAATCGGTTTCCTATATTATTAACATTAGAATTAAGGAAAAATGTATATATACTAGTAACAATACAGTAAGGAGTTCGGCTCCTTTAAACCTATGTAACTGAGCCTGTAAAAATAAACGATTTAAATAAAAAAAAAAAAAAACAAACTTAAGAACAAATAGAATAGTAGTGTTCATGCCAGATATGAAGTTCGAAATAAATCAGTTCTAGACCTCAGCTCAAAGCATATTGCGACTCAAATTGTGCCTAACGCCCAAGCACTAAATGGAACAAGACGAACGCCAAGACCAGTTGCCTTCAAAACCTCCAGGAAAACCATTCAAAACTAAAACTCAAACCTAAAAAATGTTTTTTATTCCTAAAAAATCAACCAATGCTTTTTCGGACATTCTACCATATAGATCCATCATTCGGAGCGGGTTTTTTTTTATTGTCGAGCAATAAATACGAGATTTTTCAAGTTTTATCCAAATAAAACCGTATTTCCTAGAGGTGCCAGAAAAAAGATTCTCAAATATTGTTTCACCGTAATGTTCGAGCGGTGGGAAACGTTATTTTGATCTGCTCGAATGGGTAATCAATGTTTATTTCATTATTTTATGGTATTTTATAGGTAAAAGCAATCATTTTTTCGGCTTTTAGCGATTCGATTGGTATGTAAATCAATTCGATTGGTCATAAATCATTACTTGGCGAAAACAGTTATCAACGTTAACATTATTTCATTGAAAGGTTTTCAACATTACTTAATGATTGCGAAATATTAGGTCAAAAATGAAATGCATCAAAATATAAAATGTAAGATAATAAAATAATATAGAGTCGAAATATCAAAAATGAAATGTATAAAAATAAGAAAACAATTGAAAATAGACAAATGTGGCTTACTTTGACTAACCCTGGGCAACGTGCGCTTGGTATAGCTTGTAAAATGGAAGAAAAATTTCGAAATATCTTTTATAGTAATTTGATTTGATTGGTAGTAGAAAAAACCTACCTCAGCTAAGAGAAAATCATCAATCTCTGTTTAAATATCAGAATGAATGACGATGGACTTTACATAACAACTCAAAAGTTGATGTGCTGCAGTTCCTCGACCCTCCTGTTGTCGCGTGACAATAATTCATCAAAAGGGTTTATTGAGAGTGATGTATCAACACGAGATTATGTCAACATCGTCCAGAGAGTATCCCTCCCTTGTCGCCCCAAACAATTGCTTGCATTACTCTAATCAAAATGCCATCAGCTAGCCCTGATGGGACAGTGGCAGTGGTGACAGAGAACGCATGTTGGCTTGGCCACTCACCACCATGGTTGGTGAACCATAATCTAATTGTTTCATAGTACCGACTTGTCGCTTTATATTATGCAACTGACTTCCCACCATCGACCCCACCAGCAGCATATTTCCAGAGTTGGTCCCATTGGTATGGCTCTGATGATACTTAAATTCGCTGCAAACGATGCAAATTGATGGCGCTCTCACTCCCACCACAAACCTCACCAACCGACCAAAGCGCGCGATGGCTAACACGGTAACACACAAAATTGCACTCTGGGGCTGACGATAATGCAACCGAACCACGTTCTGACGTCCAGACGCTGATGACCGACCGACCAGTAGCGGAATCGAATAATGAAATAGTCATTATCGATACTTACGGCACTTTCCCCGCCTCGGGGAGATGGTGAAGAGTGGAGAGCGCTCGAAAGCGCGATCAATTTTCAACAATCATCAATCGCGCGCTAATCGAGATTGATGATTGTCGCTCGCCGCGAATCTTTTTTCGCGCTTTTCTCCTCCTCCTGCCCCTGAGCGACAGAGAGACGAATTGGGGGTGGAAGCTGGCAACGAAAATAAACTTATTTCGTCGCTCCAAACACAAGCGAAAAAGGAAGGAAGGAAGCTTCAATCGCCTCAAGTTAGAGTTGAGCTGAAAGCTTCTCGCGGTGCCCCCTGAATCGCGACTAGTGTAGAGTTGTGTTTTTCCCTCTTTTACCTTTATTCGTTTTCTAAAAGTTGTATTTTCGTTTTCTCGCCTCGAGAGCTTTTAGAGAGCGATAACGGATGCAAACATCCACAATTGATTATTTGCGCTTCCACTTTCTGGATTCGCGGAGATTTTCGGACATGCAACGGTGCATAGTTTTGTTCGGAAGCAACCGGCTCGCGGCGGAATGAATTGAGTTTAACGAAAACAAAATTTCGAGAGGAATAAAAAATTGTTCCGGGCGGGTTAGCAGCCATCGTCCAGATTGTTTATCACATGTTGAGGTAATTTCATTAGCAAGTGACGATCGGTAAATGTTGGTCATTTCGGTCAATATTTAAGCAGAGCAGCAACATGGAGAAAAAGAGGTGTGCGGTGTTAATCATTTGTCACTGCATCTCATGTTCGGTTGTGCTCGGTTTGATAATAGCCTGGAAAATTTCCATATTTTTATCTATTCTTCAACACTACTTCGCAGTTTAAATGTTTCGAACAAAAATACAATTGCGAAAAAAAAAGTATAAAAACCACAAAAAACGAACATTTTTGAAGTTTTCGTCTGAAACTATATGGAACCGTATAATATTTTTTCTGAAATGTCTACTCACATAACTTTTAGTTTGACTTAAGAAATTGTAAATTGAAATTTAAAAAAAATATAACTGAAATTTTTCGAAAGGAATAAATACACGAGGTTTGAGCAAAACCAAACGGCCATTCCATGCCATAGTGGTTCTCAGATTTTTGTCGAAACTGATAATTTTGTTCTTTATTGCAAAATATTAGACCCGTATTTTTTCATTTCTTTATTAGGGCGCCCATTTCCATTTTAGGGTGGTCCGAAAAATTAATTTATTCCACTTTTTCCCAAAAATGACTTTTTTCAAAAATTCAGAACTTTCGAACTACCGTAAGCCGGGGTGACTTTGATCACTTTTCTGAATATTTCTTGAATATTTTAAGTATGTTCTGGAGACTAAAACTTCTGATAATTTTAAAATGAGTACTGACATGTATTGAGCAAGATCCAATCAAAACCTCAAGTATTTTGAAACATTTTTGCTGTTTTTTTTAAATATTCCAAATTTTTTACATCAATTTTAGATCCGGGGTGACTTTGATCACTTTATTGTTTTGATGAATTTAGAGTGAAACTTTATCGTTTTGACCAATGTAAACAGCCTAAAGCGTCTTTAATGAGATTATAAGTATGACAAGCAACATAGGGGCCATACACATTCCACGTGGACAGTTTAGGGACCATCCAAAAACTACAATGACTCCACGTTCCATACAAATTTTTGGATTTTTTTATATGGACAAAAGTTTACTAGGGGGAGTCTGAAATAGTCAAAATTGAGTTTTCGTAGTTTATGGATAGCCCCTTAGGGGCCATCCACATTACACGTGTACAGGTTTTTGACTATTTTGACCGCCCTCCCCCTCCCGAGGACAAACGTCCATATAAATTCTAAAAAAAATTTCTAGACCGTGGACATTTGCCAATCATTTTCAAACGCAAACATTGGTGGACTTGGGTTGTCCACGAGACGTTTTATCTCGCAGTTTGCTTGTTGACTTCTTCTGGGATCTCGAATTCTTAGCGGGACGTCTGCCCGGTTCTGTCTTGACAGTCTTGCTGGGAACCTCTTTTTTTATTTTCACGTTTTCGCTGCTTCGGTGGAAGATGAGGTGTTTGCTGCTCTTCAGTTTCCAATGCCTCCCGTTTAACTTGCATGCCCAACGGATGACAATTTGTCGGCTCCGGAGTCTTTCTCTTCAAGTTGCTACGGTTCTTCGCGTTGTCTCGTTTTGCCATAAGTTGCTGTACCTGATCCTCGCTGACGCTTGCACCGGGTTGAATATCTACCAACCGGCGTCTTTTCGGAATATTCCGCTCACTAGCCCCTTCCGAACCTTTCCTCCTTCAGTAACAATACCAGTTCATCAGAAAACGAGCTGTTAGTCTGTTCCTTTCCTGCAGCGTTTGGAATTTTTCGCAGGACTGAAAATCTATTCAGCGGATGTATGCCACATGCCCTGAATCCGGAGCTTGTTTGAGCAATCGAGGGAAAACGTGCTTCGGGACGCAACCTTTGTTGTCCTTCTTCCAAGCTTCCAGTGTTTTTTCCAAGCCCTTTTCAATGGTCGAAAGTAAGCGACATCTAGTGGCTGACAAAGGTGGGTAGCATTGGGAGGCAGGAAAACAAACTTTATGTTGTTGTCCTGGCAAGCCTTGATCACGGTATACGATAGATGAGATGCCACATTGTCGCCGATGATGACTCTGGCTTTGTCATTCTTCAAGCTCCGGAAGTAAGGCACAGCAACAGAGAAAAACCAATCTTCGAAGACGACACCGTCAAACCATCCTGAAAAAACTAGGGATAGGTTATACCTATGATATAACCACAAGGTTGACGTAGGACTGCCTGGACTGGCTTAGTAATCATTTGGGTTTTTTTCAACTAGCAATAATCGCACCTCGGATGTTTATGATTGGGTACCATATCGCCAATGCGTAAAGGTATCATTTGTGTGTATTGATTAAATTAGTGAATGAATGAAACAATTTACGAATTCAATTGCAAACAAATCCCTATTTAGGTCAATTGCTGCTGATTTCCCCAGGTTCCATGGTTTTGAAGTCTGTGTTAGGGAAACATCCATTCATTCCAGCGATCATACCTCAATCGTCGCGCGATCATAACTGAGTGAATTTGCGAGCGGCGCTCGCTTATATACTGATTGGTGTGATTTCAATAGCATCTTTTTAAAACAAATTTTAAGGCTATTGAAACAAGTTTTTGGATCAAAAAGTAACAAGCATATAACGCGTTGACATTTTATCTTTCGAATGAAGTGTTTATCATACCATTTTGTTCAGTTGTTTATAAGGTATTACCGCTCAAAATTTCGATGCTCCGGCGTAACGCTTTCGCTTTCGAAACTTTGAACTTACACCCCAGTATAGAAATAAAAGACGTACTCCTACGTCAAAAAAACAAAGTTTTCAAAATCTAGGAATTGAAAATCTGCTATAGTATCATACCTGACTTAGTCCGGTTGTAGCGGCATTTCTTAGGACCGCCCATTGTCCATGTCGGATACAGATGCAGCGCAGCGTAAACTACGTAAGCTGGTAATACCTTCCCGTTGGCGGATCCAGCGAACATGACCGAGTACGACGTCTTTGAATGGTCTAGCACGTTTTCGACGTGCTTTTGTCCCCTTCTAACTACAACCTTTTTCGATTCTGGGTCGTCGGTGAAGTTGGTCTCATCGTAGTTGACGATATTTTCCGCCGGCACATCGCGGAGCGTCTCCTCCAGGTTTTGAGGATTTCATGGCTCACTTCCGCTCTGGAACGCTTGATATTTTGGGACCAGCGAGACGCCAGCGATGATTTGTTCCGCTTGAGAAACAAAGACAACCAGTCTTCCCCCGGAATGTTGTCAACGATTCTGGTCGTGATTTTGTTGTGATCAAGGTAGCCCTTGACCAGCTTCTGGATTGATGCTGGAGTTAAGGGATAACCCCATTCTCCGGCAATCCTGATGGTTTCACACAACTCTGCTTCCTGGGAACTGGTCAAGACAGTTGGTCCTCCGGGTGGGTTCGAGTGCAAGCTGTGGAGTTTGTTGTACAACGTTCCGTACGGGATGTTGAAGAGCTGGGATGCCTCGCGGAGCGAAAACTTGTGTTCTCTCACTGCAGCGACAGCTTCCGCCACAGTTTCGGATGTGTACTGCGAATACGTCCTTCCGCCTACCTTTTTATGGTAATTTCGAGGCATCTTGACCACAAAACGAACGATAAAAGTTATTTTTTAATCCACTCACGAAAATCTTCCCAAAACGTAAACAATGAAAATTGCTCGCTGACAGTTGGGAAGATAGTTCATCGGCTTGCTCAACAGTCCAAAGTTGCATAGTAGGTTACGTCGTAGGTTGTCGTGAAAATGAAACCAAATAATTCGTTGGTAAACTTATTCGGACTAAAAATTTCTATTGAGGAAAAAATGTTGAAAATAGTAATGAAAATCATTTGAGTGATATTTATTCATCTTCAGAACTAATATGAGAACCATTTTCAAAAACTTTACATACCGCAGCTTGTTGTTTTGTATCTGTTCGAGTCGATTGTTTGGACGCAATAAAAATCGCTGAAAATCTACTTTATTTTAAATTAATCTTTTAGCATGAAAAACACTCAGTATTTAACGGGAAATGCATCTATGGTAGTAAAGCTGCCATATTAGAACACGTCCAGTACAAATTATGACAAATTCCAAGTACTACGAGTGCTCTTTCTTACGTATTCAAAAAAGGGATGAAGTGATCAAAGTCACCCCGGTTTGCGGTACTAAACAGATTCTAATGATCAAATTAAAGCCAACCACCTCGTCTTTTCAGGAAAAATACTCCAGTGGAGGAAAATTTAAATTTTGTTTCCGTTATTATTGATTGTAGTAGTTTTTTATTGTTTTCATGACTTTGGACTAGAGGGCGTTATATTTTTTTATATTTTTTCTTGAAAGCTGAGGATTTTTTACATAACATATCTCGATATCAGAGATACTGAAGCCTGTCCACGTTAAATTTCGGACACCAAGATGATGCCAGTAAAACAAAAATTTACGTAATACAACAAAATCGATTGTTTCTTTTATTAAATAGACTTATATCTAAAACGAGGAAAGCTTATTTCGATGTTAATAACGTAGTCTGTAAAATTCATGAACTTTCTTGGGAACATCTGCCGTACAGCATCCTCAGATATGATGGCGGCGGCGCTTTTCCATCTCCTCTTGAAATCATTAATGCCATTCGCTTTCTTCTTAGTATAAGTATTCTTAGTATGGGCTCTGATTAAGCGAATAGTTTTCGCTTAATCAGAGCCCAGTAATTTTCCACTGGGCGAAGTTCTGGACAATTCGGTGGATTTGATGTTTTTGGCACATATTCGACCTCATATGCATTATACCATTCCAGGATGGATTTTGCATAGCGACAAGAGGCCAAATCTGGCCAAAACAACTCTGGAGAGTCGTGGCTTCTTATGAATGGTAGCAACCGCTTGTGGAGACATTCCTTCTCCTAGACATCTTTGTTGATAGTGCCGGTAGAGACGAAAGATTTGGCACAATTGCGTATGGCCTGCCAAACCAAGTACTTTTTGGGGAATTCAGACTGCTTCTTGGTCCGGAAACACTCGGCTACGGCATGCCTTCGCATTGCAGTATAAAAAGCGAGACCCGGAAGCTGTTTGAAGTCTTTGAGAACATAAGTTTCATCGTCCATTATGGTGCATGAACATTTTTGCAAAAACTAGGTGTAGAGCACCTTAGCACGGCTTTTTGCAGTGAAATTTTGCTTATCATCACGATTGGGCATCTTTTTCACTTTGTACGCCTCTGCTTCACTTTTTGTACATATGATTTTGATTTTCCAGCTTTTCGAGCCACATTTCTAACTGAAAGGTTGGGATGTTTCTCAATAATGGCAACCACCTTTCGGTCCATCTCTCGGGAGCATACTTTTCGATTTGTTCCGCTTCCAACCTTGCGATCCACAGTTAAGCGCTGGTCAAACGATTTGCACACACTAAACACGGTACTCTTCGGCAGTTTTAGCTTTTTGGCGAGATCGCGCGCCGACAGTGTTGAATTTTGCTGCCGTTTGCGCAAAATGCGTTTGCGTACTTCCACTTGATTCGACGCCATTTTACCAAACTGAAGAAGAATGTAAACATCAAGGCGTTGTACTATAGGTGGACCGCAATGTCAAAATTGTTGTTCGGCCATTTCTCGTGAAAAAACAAATTTGTTTACAAAACAAGTCGTATCTTTTGGTGACAAATGCATTCGTTGGCAAAATAGCTGCTCGCGCTTTATTGTCGAATCATAACAATGCAGAAGGATGTTTTAGTATATCTTTTCGCCTTCCTTTCCAAGCAAAATGTACTTCTGTTTGGCTCCCATCGGCGGAGAAAAGAGTACTATCAGTATAACGCTGATTGTGGCTCCACTGATTTCGCTCAGGGAGGAGGAGAATGCTGTACATATACCGGGAAGGAGATCCGGAAAGGGCCGTTACAAGTAATTGGCTAGAGCAAAAGGAGGTTGTGCACTATATTCCACGAATATATATTTGCTTATTTTTTCCTTCAATTATTTGCCTTAGCGAGTTGACATTGAAATCATAACCACACACCCAAACAAAAAGTAAATAATTCTGAAAGTTACGTCTCGCTACTCGTCTCACGTCATGTCCTGAAAATGTCAAGAACGAAACACCTATAGTTCAGCATCTTGGTAAACATGTTGGACATCGAAATAAAGAGGAGAGTTTAAGCTGTCATGTAAGTGAAATATTTCATTGATTAGTGAAATATTACACAAACTACACTGAAAGAAAAATGTCCGAAATTTAACGTGGACAGGCTTTATTTTTGTTGTTTTTGAGATATGATTTTTCAAACTTAATCGATGGTTCCAAAAAGCCCTTTCTCCCCATTTTTTGCACTACAAAAATTCTTAACTTTCAAACCACTGGACCGATTCTTATGATCGACATATCAAATTGAAGCTTATGAGTTAGTTTTCTTTGAACAAATATTATTAATTGAGGTGGATTTTCATAGTTTTCTCGGTTAAAGATAGAGAGCGCTATATTTTTTTATATTTTTCATGAGAGGCTGAGGATTTTTTACAAAACATATTCCGGTATCAGACATGCTATTTCTTTCGATTTTGGGTTATTATTTTGCAAATTTAACATGTTTTAAGTCTTCGTTCAATATTCCTATGTGACTAGACTAGACCTATGCGACTAGAATCCAATCATCCCGCAGGTATGATATTTTTTCGAAGAAGGTTAGCTCATTAGCTAGCATATATATCGGTCATCTAAATCGGTTCAGTAGTGCAAATGTTATGATTTTTTGCAAAAAGTCATTTTTGGATAAAGGGTGACACATTATTTTTCGAACCACCGGTTAACTTTGAGAAATCATATCCCAAAAATGGAAAAAATAGCATCTCTGATATCAAGATATGTAAAGTAAAAAATTCTCAGCTTTCAAGAATAAATATTAAAAAAAATAGCGCTCTCTAGTCCATGAAAACAATGAAAAAACGACTACAATCAATAATTACGTGAATGAAATTCATTGCGTCTGTAAGTTCAATTGTTTAATAAAAGGCTAGCTCTTCTTCTTCTTCTTCTTCTTCAATGGCACTAACGTTCCTAGAGGAACTTCGCCGTCTCAACGTAGTATTACTTGCGTCATTTTTATTAGTACTTAGTTGAGATTTCTATGCCAAATAACACGCCTTGAATGCATTCTGAGTGGCAAGTTCTAGAATACGCGTGATCACAGTGCAAGTCAGAGGAAATTTCTTTGACGAAAAATTCCCTCGACCAGAACGGGAATCGAACCCGAACACCCGGCATGTTAGTTATGACGCTAACCACTCGGCCAAGGGAGCAAAAGAAAAGGCTAGCTCATTGGCTTCAATTTGATATATCGCTCATCTAAATTGGAAAAAAGACATTTTTGGGAAAAAGTGGAATAAATTGATTTTTCGGATCACCCCAAAATAGAAATGGGCACCCTAATAAAAAAATATATCTGAATTGATTCGAACGGTCGATTCAATCCCTATGATTATCACACCGAGCCAATTTTTCGTATTTTGTGAATCGATATAATCTTACCGAACGTCATGGGTTGCGAATTGCATATTTTGAAACTTTGCCGAAATATTTCCCAAAGAAAAAAAAACAGAGATGCAACAAGCAAACCAAACAGCTCGAAAAACATTGCCGACAACTTTCACCCGACTGTGTCTATAACAGTAAAATAGATCTAACGAAGAAATTCTGTACAACTAGAATTACATAATTGGGTCCAATATAAATTTTATATTTTTTCTTATGCCTTATTCATCTCTTTTGTTCTATTCACAACGTTATTTCTTGATATTTTTTTTAGTTTTTATTGATTTAACGTATCATTGCGTTTGGAGGTGACACTATCCTACACTCAACATTATTTTTTAGCACGTGTTTTGCCATTTCGATTTATCACATTAAATGAGTCTAAAAATAACAGAAAATGCGCTACTTCCCAATACTTGTATATCATTTGTATAATATATATGCTAGAGCAATACAGCCAGTTTTTTTTTCAATTTGAAATTAATTTGAAATTCCGCATAAAAACCCTCGTAAAAAACGCGTAAAAAACCTGTATAAGATCAATATGAGCGAACGAAACAGGAAATAAGCACCTATGAAAACTTTTCGTATAGTTTGCCAAATACACGACCCGGAACATAAAAGATATAGATTCTCGTTTATACTATTCTTTTTACTCTCAGAAAACACTTTCCAACTTCATTTTATAATGAGGTGTATTATTATCACGTATTTATACAACAGTAAAACAACCTTGCATTCTGGCTGACCTTGGTTCGATCTCCGTTAACATCGTATGGACTTTTTTTAAACGGTTTTATTTAGCTTGCCCTGTAATCTGTTTGTATGTTTGTATGTTTGTATGTTTGTATGTTTGTATGTTTGTATGTTTGTATGTTTGTATGTTTGGCAGACTTATCTCACTTCTTAACTAGGCGAACCTAGCCAGAATTTTCACCTGCCCCCGGGCTTCTGAATGCCAAAGGGGGACTAGGCTCTGCGGAATGCACGTATCTGCATGCTCGTGCTGTTTCAGTCCTGACCGAGAAATTGTCGGACAATCGCGCAGGTGCTAAGGATGACCGACTTTTGGATGCCGGCCAATTCCTTCTCCATATTCAACACCTTTAGCGCTTCCAGAAGTGTCTTCGGGACAATTCCAGTTCCAGAGAGAACGACTGGAACAATTCTTGGGACCTCCCTTAGCCCCCACAGTTCCTTGAGCTCCACGGCCAATGGTCGGTACTTGCAGATTTTGCGACCGTGGGTCTCCTCCAGATTCTGGTTCAGTGGAATAGCGACATCGATGATGGTGACTTTGCGGTCGCTCTTGTCGTAAACCATTATATCTGGCCGGTTGTGGTGGATCGAGAGGTCGGTCAGAACAGTGCGATCCCAGTACAGCTTGAAACGGTCATTTTCCAGGACAGGTGCAGGCAGGTACCGGTAGTTTGGTACGTTGTCTTCCAGTAGAGCACATTGGAGCGCCAGTTGTCGATGAACAATACGGGCCACGTTGTTGTGGCGCTCGGTGTAGGCTGCGTTGGCCAAAACGGGACAGCCTCCCATAATGTGTTCTATGTTTTCACCTGGTTGATGGCACATCCGGCAAATGTCATCAACGTCTTGATGCCAGACGTACCGCCTGCAGTTTCTCGTCGGCATTATCCTGTCCTGGATGGCTATCATGTCGGCTTCTACTACTGAAGAGAGTTCACCACGCGTTAGCCACAGATTAGATGCGGCCTTGTCGACGTGTGGCCGATCCAGTTGATGGGGGTGGGCACCATGCACTGCCTTCTGCTTCCAAGCTGCAATCTTCTCCTCCACTGTCTGCAGATTGCAGTTGAGTTGGTACTCCGCTTGCGCCAAGTGCAGAGCGCTGTATCCTCTGTCGGCGGCGCAGACAGCCCGGTATAGCGCGTTTTGGTTGGCGCGTTCTGCGAAGTACTCGCGCAGTTGTCGTACCTGGGCAACACACAGTGCAGAAATGTCGACGATTCCAAGTCCCCCTTCTTTGCGTGGTAGTGAAACTCTCTCCAGTGCCGATTGAGGATGGTGCATTCCGGCCTCTTTGAATGCTTTCCTCATCCTCCTCTCAAGGTCCTCTAGGTCAGTTTTGCTCCATTTGACTACACCAAAACTGAAGGTCAGCAGGGGAACCGCGAATGTGTTGATCGCGCGTACCTTGTTCCCCGCGTTGAGGAAAGTCCTCAGGACACAGTTCACTCGACTCAAGAACTTGTCTCGCAGCTCCGTCTTGATGTCGGAGTGGCGAATCCCGGTGAGCTGTCGGAATCCAAGATATTTATAGGATTCGCCACGAACCATGTCTCTTATAAACTCGCCGTCATAGACCTCGTAGCCTCCGGATTCGGTAAGTTGTCCTTTCAGCAGGTGGACACAGCGACACTTGTCGAGGCCGAACTCCATACAGATGTCCCTGCTTATGTCTTCGACAACCCGGATAGCTACACCTAGACGCTGACGTGAATCAGCGTAGACCTTGAGATCGTCCATGTAAAAGGTATGGGTCACTTCTTCGTGGGCGCCGTCGCCATACCTTATTTTATAGCCATGACCGTTTCTATTGAGCGTCCTACTGAGGGGGTTCAGTGCCAGACAAAACCAAAGCGGGCTGAAAGAGTCGCCTTGGAATATCCCCCTCTTTATCTGCAGCGTTCTAGACTGCAACACATTTTCCCCATCACTAAGGTGCAGAGACGTGCTCCACTGCCTCATCGCATGCTGCAGGAACCTAACGACGACGGGATCAATTTTGTAGAGCTCCAATACCCGGACGAGAAACGAGTGAGGTATGGAGTCATAAGCCTTCCTGTAATCGATATAGGCCATGCTTAGGTTCCGCTGATTATAAACCGCCTGGCCGACTATGGTTGCGTCGATGATGGCCTGGTCTTTGCAGCCATGCGTATTTTTTCTGCATCCTTTCTGCTCTTCTGCGATGATATGGTGTTGTTCGCAGTGGGCAGAAACTTTGGCGGTTATGATGCTGCTTAATATCTTGTACAGACTCGATAGGCACGTTATCGGCCTGTACTTTGATGGGTTCAATGTGTTGCTGTCTTTCGGGAGGAGGAATGTGACGCCACGGGTGGCGAATTCAGGGAGGTTGTGTGGGTCACGTAGCACCTTGTTGAAGCACTCAGCTATCTTTTGATGTGCGACGGTCAGCTTCTTGTGCCAGAAGTTCTGAACACCATCGGGGCCCGGTGCTGCCCAGTTCCTCAGGTACCGCGAGGCTTCGCGGACATCGTTCTCTTCGACGATGATAGCTGGCATCTCTCCAATTTCACCACAACTCTCCTCCTCCCGTCTTAACCACATTTGCCCGTCGCGATGTTGTACTGGGGTCTCCCAAATACCAGCCCAGAAGTTCGTCACATCGCTAATATCTGGCAAACCTTCGCGGTAGTCGGGCTTCTCGTCGCTAATGTGGTCGTAGAACGCTTTTTCGTTATCTCTGAACATCCGATTTTGTTCCTGGCGCTTTGCAGAGTCAGAGTAACGTTTCAGCCGTTTAGTTAGGACGCTCAATTGCTGTACCAGTGTGTCGAGTTTTTCCGTCAGCTGGTGAGCTCCCAGCTGGCGAAGTTCAGTAGGCCGCACGATCACAGCAACTTGGCGACATAATTTCGCCGATCTGCTGCCTCTTTTGTACGCCATCAGTCTTCCAATTGCGGCGCGCTTGTTTAGGATCCGTTGCTCCAATCTCCTTCGCCATGGAGGCTCACGCCTTTCACGGAGATGTTGGAGCAGTCCGCCTCTTGGCCTAATACGGTATCCTAAACTTTTGGCGGTCGCCACAGCAGCACAGTAAACTTTCAGTTGCAGCTCCTCCATGTTCTCAGCATCAACCAAGTGCAGCGGAAGAACGTGCTCGTTCATGAGCTTTACTGCACTTGTCAGCCTGCGGGAATGCTGCAACTTCGGGATCCTGGGGCGCGACAATGGGTCTGTGTCGCGGAACTGTGAGATCGCCTCGTCGTAGTGGAAGACCAGATCGCGTAGTAGTTGTTGATCTGGCTGTGGGTCTTCCGGCTCAGGGGGTTGTAGTACTGTGGCCTCCACTGGTGCTGATTCGCGTGCCCCACTCGCGAATGAATTGCTCAGCCGTACTGAACTTCGTCTCGACACATCGCTTGCTCTGTTGTTCCTGGAGCTTATTTCTCTCTGCACCTGCTGCTTGATCTCGTCGATTTGCGTTTGGGAGAGCATGTTGTTGCGTACTATCGCTCTACGCCTCGCGTTCATCGCGTTCTGATCAAGCCTCCCGACGAACTCTGGATACGCTTCCTCGAACATTGTTAGTATTCGAGGGCGACCGCTCATGTCCGTCTCCAAAGCAGTGCAGATGTAATAGGCGCGGATCACGAATTCATTCATTTCGTGTGTCCACATGATCCGGCGCCTAGTGGTACCCACAAGTGTGGACGACTGTCGTCTGGCAGTCGCAACACGTCTCGTAGGCGCAGCGTTTCTTGGGTGATGTCGATGGCTGCTGTTTCCGTGTGGCGGTAGCTCTTCGGGTTGAACCCGGCTGGTGGCCCGCTCTTGCACATCGCCCTCCAGCCGCTGGCCGCTCGCTCTTACGCCCGTTCCAGGACCAGCTCCAGTTCGGGGACCCTCCTCGGGTGATCGCATTCTAATTATTCTTCGTGATCGTAGCTCCATTTTATTGGGTGTATCTCCTTTGCCCGGGAGACAGCGGGTTGGCAAGGCCTCCATGACCCGGGAGGCCTTCCCCGGGAGAGATATAGCGCTCTGACTCGCTCGCACCCCCTCACTTAGCCACTTTCGACACCCGTTCTCGGAGCCAAGACCAGGTGTGTGTTTCCAGTTCACGCCCGATCTAAAAATGTCGTCATATGATCTTCGTGGAGGCGTGAGATAGGAACATTTGAGACCAACAGGCAGGCTCCTACCCTATGTTGATCCCCATTTGAGAACCCATGTTTGTATGTATGTATGTTTGTATGTTTGTCAGACTTATCTCACTTCTTAACTAGGCGAACCTAGCCAGAATTTTCACCTGCCCCCGGGCTTCTGAATGCCAAAGGGGGACTAGGCTCTGCGGAATGCACGTATCTGCATGCTCGTGCTGTTTCAGTCCTGACCGAGAAATTGTCGGACAATCGCGCAGGTGCTAAGGATGACCGACTTTTGGATGCCGGCCAATTCCTTCTCCATATTCAACACCTTTAGCGCTTCCAGAAGTGTCTTCGGGACAATTCCAGTTCCAGAGAGAACGACTGGAACAATTCTTGGGACCTCCCTTAGCCCCCACAGTTCCTTGAGCTCCACGGCCAATGGTCGGTACTTGCAGATTTTGCGACCGTGGGTCTCCTCCAGATTCTGGTTCAGTGGAATAGCGACATCGATGATGGTGACTTTGCGGTCGCTCTTGTCGTAAACCATTATATCTGGCCGGTTGTGGTGGATCGAGAGGTCGGTCAGAACAGTGCGATCCCAGTACAGCTTGAAACGGTCATTTTCCAGGACAGGTGCAGGCAGGTACCGGTAGTTTGGTACGTTGTCTTCCAGTAGAGCACATTGGAGCGCCAGTTGTCGATGAACAATACGGGCCACGTTGTTGTGGCGCTCGGTGTAGGCTGCGTTGGCCAAAACGGGACAGCCTCCCATAATGTGTTCTATGTTTTCACCTGGTTGATGGCACATCCGGCAAATGTCATCAACGTCTTGATGCCAGACGTACCGCCTGCAGTTTCTCGTCGGCATTATCCTGTCCTGGATGGCTATCATGTCGGCTTCTACTACTGAAGAGAGTTCACCACGCGTTAGCCACAGATTAGATGCGGCCTTGTCGACGTGTGGCCGGTCCAGTTGATGGGGGTGGGCACCATGCACTGCCTTCTGCTTCCAAGCTGCAATCTTCTCCTCCACTGTCTGCAGATTGCAGTTGAGTTGGTACTCCGTTTGCGCCAAGTGCAGAGCGCTGTATCCTCTGTCGGCGGCGCAGACAGCCCGGTATAGCGCGTTTTGGTTGGCGCGTTCTGCGAAGTACTCGCGCAGTTGTCGTACCTGGGCAACACACAGTGCAGAAATGTCGACGATTCCAAGTCCCCCTTCTTTGCGTGGTAGTGAAACTCTCTCCAGTGCCGATTGAGGATGGTGCATTCCGGCCTCTTTGAATGCTTTCCTCATCCTCCTCTCAAGGTCCTCTAGGTCAGTTTTGCTCCATTTGACTACACCAAAACTGAAGGTCAGCAGGGGAACCGCGAATGTGTTGATCCAAATTTATGTCTAAGCACTGATTGCCGCAGTACTGATTTATTCACTTGCGGCACCTTCTTTCTCGTATTTTTACCGAACGTGAATTATTTTCGAACGACTCGAAACACCTCCACAAAATCCCGAGCAACTTCTTTCGCGATTATAAAAATGCACAACACCTTCCGTTCGATTTGGTAATCCAAACTTGTAACTTGTAATACAAACTTGTCCAAATTTATGTCTAAGCACTGATTGCCGCAGTACTGATTTATTCACTTGCGGCACCTTCTTTCTCGTATTTTTACCGAACGTGAATTATTTTCGAACGACTCGAAACACCTCCACAAAATCCCGAGCAACTTCTTTCGCGATTATAAAAATGCACAACACCTTCCGTTCGATTTGGTAATCCAAACTTGTCTATATCGTCTCTATTTGTATACTGTTTTTCTCTTGTCTTCCTATTTACAATCGTAATTTTGTTGGGTCTGGTGGTTTTGTGTATAGTAAACAATGCGTGTTTTGTTGTTAGTTCTTGGATTCGCACAGTGTGTGCGGCGTGTAAAAAACTGGTAAGTATTCCATTTTAGTGTATCTTATTTTCTAAGTGTATGGTGAGTGTATTGTGTAGATGAGTATTTATATGTTTACAAATTTCATTTTAGTTTTCAGATATGTATTGAACATTCCGGCCGCCAATGAAATTTCGCTCTTTCATTTGAATATCAGCGGGGGAATCATATTCCATGGAGGACCTGGAGGATAGGTCGGTATTGTTGCTTCAGCAGGAGACGGCTACGCATCGTCGACGTCGCACGACATGGAAACGTCCCTGATTGTTTCTGTGGGGAAGAAGAATTCGTACGACGACTGGCAATGAGTAGTGTAAAAGGAGAACTTAACTTGCGTTAAGTCTCGGTCACGGGGCCGGGGTTGCCGCACCCCAAGGGGTCGGAATTACCGAACCCACATGACGAGACTTTTTTTTCTTATTAGAGATGTTCCTCGAACGCATTTCTTCTTTGATGTGGTTGCTTCACAGGGCTGGCGCTGTCTTGGGTTCTGGTGCATCGTTGATCTTGTAGTAGATGGAAAACTGTAATTAAACACGGTTGTATCGATCGGAAGAGAACACAAACGGGAGTACTTAACTGCTGTCAATTCTCAGCCGGGGGCTCCGAAAAGCCCACACGGCGAGGCCTTGTTCTCTTTACAGATGCACCAGGAAAACGCTCGATACCCCCGAGCTTGGGCCAGTACCCCGTACTAGCGACTTCTCACCCTGAGCTAGGACCAGCTAGTTCTGGCGTCGGTGAAACGGATTCCGGATCGATCTCAACAGGAAGCAGGCACAGCTTAGAGATCGCACGTTGCATGATTCCGGAGCTGGTCTTCACGGTGGCTACTCGAACACGGCCATCGGTACCGGGATGCACGCTAAGCACGCGACCCAGGGCCCACTTCTGCGGTGGTAGCTGTTCATCCTTCAAGACGACGATGGACCCAACGGCAAGGTTATCCAATGCTTCAGTCCACCGGTATCGATGTTGCAGCGTGGTGAGGTATTCAGTATGCCAGCGGTTCCAAAAATGCTGCGACAACTGCTGAACTCGTTCCCAGCGAGACAAACGATTCTCTGAGATGCTAGTCTTATCGGGATCAGGCATCGCGTTAAGCGGCCGACCGATCAAGAAGTGTCCTGGAGTCAGCGAGAGTTCATCTGTTGGAGCGCCTGGCATTGGCGTAATCGGACGAGAGTTAAGCATTGCTTCAACTTGGCACAGAGCTGTCTGGAGTTCGGTCTCGGTCAAATGGGCATTTCCAAGAATCCTGCGCAGATGCATCTTGGCGGACTTCACGCATGCCTCCCAGATTCCTCCAAACGACGGCGAGCGGGGCGGAATGAAGTGGAATTCGATTCCATCATCCGTGCACTCTCTGGCTACAGCATCCTGATGGTGTTGGGACTGGAAGAGTTTTCTCAGTTCCCCTAGCTCTCGTTGTGCACCGACGAAGTTGGTCGCATTATCGCAGAAGATGTGGCTCGGCTTTCCCCTTCGACTGACGAATCGACGAAGGCTGGCGATGAATGCTGCGGTCGTCAGATCGGTGACGAGGTCGAGATGCGCAGCTTTTGTAGCCATACAGACGTACACCACAATGTAGGCCTTGAAAAACGGTGTTCGCTTGTTCCTTAACGTGGTTCGAACGTAGAATGGCCCAGCAAGGTCGACACCAACGTTTTGGAATGGGTACGCCTGGTTGACCCGAACTGGTGGAAGGTTGCCCATCAGCTGCTGCAACGACTGAGGTTTGGCTCGCGTACACGTGACGCATCGATGAACGACCTTTCGCACAAGGTTCCGACCGCCAAGAGGCCAAAATCTCTGACGGAGGGACGAAAGCAGCAATCCTGGACCAGCGTGCAGCGTCTTGAGGTGCTCTCGTCGACAGATCATCTCAGTGAGTCGATGGTTAGCAGGTAGCACGATGGGATGTCTCTCGTCGATCGGTATTCGCGCGAAGTGCAACCGGCCGCCAAC
This sequence comes from Toxorhynchites rutilus septentrionalis, assembly GCF_029784135.1. Classification (NCBI taxonomy): domain Eukaryota; kingdom Metazoa; phylum Arthropoda; class Insecta; order Diptera; family Culicidae; genus Toxorhynchites; species Toxorhynchites rutilus. The sequence goes on from NC_073745.1 coordinate 28,877,607, forward strand.
TCGGATTATTCCGTCCACAATCTGGGGATGTAGGAAACGGAGCTTCGACTTTCTGTCCACCTGGCCAGAACTAGTGAGCTGCCGTATCTCGATGTCAAAGCACTGCCCTTGGACTCTGCGAATCAGCATCAACAAGGCGTGGTCGATGTCTTCGGGAGTCAGCGGTCCAACAACGAGTGGTTGGTTTTGTGCGTGACGACGACAGTTTTCGCAGAATCGCCAGAGGAGGGCAGCCACTCGGAGCACTTGACGAATGCTGTGGTAGCGATCGATGATATCGGGTGGTTCTTGGTCAGCAACTGGAAGGGCCACTGTCTTACGAGTCTCAAGAATCTCCGTGGTAGCTGTGGAATAGGGTACGGTTTCGGGCCACGGAGAAGTCTCGGAGTGCAACCACGTCGGTCCGTTCCACCACAACGAAGCGTCGAGAAGTTCATCGAGGTCTTTTCCACGGGAGATTAAATCTGCGGGATTATCTTCTGACGGGACGTGGTGCCACACAGCATGAGACGTGAGCTCTTGTATTTCTGCCACACGGTTCGCTACAAACGTCTTCCAGGTTGACGGTGTGGCCAAGATCCAGTTCAGCACGATCGTTGAATCAGTCCACAGGTATGTCGTTGCTGAAACGTCGACGCTGTCCAAAACCTTCGTGAGAAGTCTGGAGAGGAGCTGCGCTGCGCACAACTCAAGGCGAGGAATAGTCGTCGTTTGGATCGGAGCAACCTTGGACTTTGCGCTGAGAAGACGTACGGTACACGTTCCAGCAGCGAAAACGGAGCGAAGATATATGCATGCGCCATAGGCGTCCTCCGAAGCATCGCTGAAGCCATGAATCTCCAGGCGTGTGTAACCCGGACGAAGAACGTGACGTGGAACACGAACATGTACGAGTGCGATGAGTTTCTGCCGAAAACAGGTCCAATCGTGGGCGAACTGATCGGGTACTGGTGTGTCCCAGTCAAGCTGCAGCTTCCACAATCCTTGAAGCTTGATTTTAGCCCTGGCGATCGTCGGACCAATCAACCCCAGTGGATCAAAAAGGCTGCTGATGTCGGAAAGTACCGTTCTCTTAGTTGGCGTTGCGTGTTCCTTCCACTTTGGAGTCTTGAAGAGAAGGTTATCCGTTTCTGGCTCCCAACGAAGGCCAAGTGCTGTCACGGAGAAGTCGTCGTCCAAGTCGCGCAATGTTGCAGTATCTCGCAGCTCTGGTGGAATTCCGTTTAACACAACTTCGGAATTGGATGACCACTGGCGGAGAGGAAGACCTGCAGATTCTAGCACTGCAATAATCTCCCTGCAAATGCTGGCGAGAGTACCAGCGTTGTCAGAACCTGTGAGTAGGTTGTCCACGTAGAAGTCGTGACGTACGGCAGATGCGGCGAGCGGGAATGTCTTCTCTTCATCGTCGGCGAGCTTCGACAATACTCTGGTCGCAAGAAACGGGGCACTACTGGTGCCGTAGGTGACAGTGCGAAGTTGAAACACCTTGAGCGGGAGAACAGGATCGTCACGCCACAGAATTCGCTGGAAAGGTTGGTCTGATTCGTGGACCAGGACTTGACGGTACATCTTCTCAATGTCAGCTGAGACGACGTAGTTGTGGAATCTGAAGCGTAAAACGATTGTGACCAGAGTATCTTGGATGGTTGGCCCGGAGAGAAGAACATCGTTGAGCGACAGGCCTGACTTGGAACGGCACGACGCATCGAAAACAACGCGCATCTTTGTCGTGGTACTCTCTGGCTTCATGACAGCGTGATGAGGGAGGAAATACTGCGGCTGGAGATCCTCTTCGGCAGATTTCACCTCGTACATATGACCTAAGTTGAGGTACTCACGAATAAACTCCTGGTACAACGCTTTCTTCATAGGGTTTGCAGCGAGCGAACGTTCCAGCCCGTAGAAACGTTTTGTAGCGTTGTAGCGGTTGTCTCGTAGCTGCCCAAGTAACTCCTCACGTTTGGGAAGTCTCACAACGTAGCGTCCATCGGCGTTGCGAACGGTGTTAGCGGTGCTATGTACCTTTCAGAAAGGAACTAATAATAGAAAACACACCTATGGGGAAAGTCTACGTCGAATCCCATCGATTGAGGAATCGTTGAGACTTTGGAAGATTGCCTAAAGTCTGGGTTGAAAGCTCACAATGATTCAAAAAAAAAAAAAAGTAGCAAAGTTCACGAAGAAAAGGAAAGAGTCGGAGCGATGACCTGTGCAAAGTAGCGGTCATGGTACCGCGAAGCGTAAAGCGAGCACTGATGATGATTTTCGAAACAATCAGTAGTGGACTTTGTGAAGAAACGAAGAGGAGAGCGCCTCAGCACTTGAAAGCAGTCGGAAGAAGAAGAGACTAGATAAACCTCTCGATCTGGGTGATTCCGTAGAATCAAGCATTTGAAAGCTATGTAGCCGAAGTGACTAACGGGAATCCCAACGAAAACATCAAGAAAGAGACCGACCTTCGGAACCGAGTTGGTAGGGAAAAGTGACCCGGATTGTAAATATTTGTAAATATTAGTTGTAGTTAGTTATTATTTTTTCCTAGTTCCCTAACCCTTACTTCTAGTGTTAGTCTTAATTCTAGTTAGATTAGTTTGTTAATTCATTAAAAAGTTATAGTCACTCACGTTTTTCCTTTGTTTATATTCCATATTTTTCGGTTGTTTTTGTTTTTTTCGTCATTTTTGGCGTTCCGGTATTCCATTATTTATTTGTTTTTTTTTGGTTCGAAGAAATTCCGTTTAGTTTATTAGGTTATCCGTGTTGGTACAGTTTCCTTAGTTTAATTCCTAAAATAAGTAAAAAATTAATAGATATTTAGATTGAATAATTACATTTTGGTTATCGTTGTGATTTTGGTCTTGTCACTGTGTCCTCCAGCTCATATTCCGTGTCCTATCCTTGAAAATTTTCCTGTCCGTGTTTCCCTTGTGTTTCACCAGTGTCCAGATCCAGTTGTTCCCGTTTTCTACCGGCTTTTCAGTAGCCTCCATCCTTTTCCATTATTGTGTTTTCTTTTGATGATTTTCATTCCATTCCTGTGTTTTCCTTCAGTTGTGGTTTCCAAGAGTTGTCCTAGTCGTTTTGCAGATTCCTTCATTATTTGTCTCCAATGGTCCCGTTCAATATTCCTCCGTCCTTTTTGTCCTAGTCCCTTTTTGGTCCCGTTCCTGGTCATCCTCGTCCTTCGTCGTTGTTTGGATCGTTTCCTCAGCAACAATCCAGTCCAATCGGTGATGCTGTTCCCCTTGTCGAACCTAATCTGGGAAAGAAAAAGAGAAAAAAAAGCTTAACACCTAAGAATTGGAACGACTCACCATTTCTACTTTCCTTTTTCATTATCGTCCTTATCGCTCACAAGGTTGTTCTTCATAAACACGGAATCGTCCGTGTGAAACACATAAATTAAAAAAATTACTTCACTGACCAAACCATCGCTCCGGTTTATTTACTTCTCAAACACTGTTTAGTTGGCAATAGCTTGAGTGAATTGTGTGAATGTATTGGGAGGATGAGTGTACGTCGCTTGTAAGCGAGGGGTGCATGAATGTATGATTGGTTGATTATTTAGTTTTGTTTTGTGATAATTTTTAGGAAAAAGGTCATCTCATCGTTGGAGCATGCCAACGATTGAGGTTGACGAACTTTAAGATTTTTCTTCGGAGGAAGCACGCAATCTTTGGAGTTTTCCAAAGTAGTTTCCATATCCGAAGAAACTTCGGGCAAATTTAAGATGGATATTGTTTTCATTCCTTTTTACTCGGATAGAGTTCTGAGGGCGGAATGAACAATATCTATCGAGTTATTTTTTTCGACGTAGGTCGATAGTACGTTTTTTACATCTCCAGAAATACTTCTATTAATGAGAAGTGGAGTATGTAAAGACTTTAGTTATAGTTTTGGGTAATTTTGAGTATTTTTTTTTTTCATTTAAGTGTGGGTAAGATTGTCAGCTAATAGTAGCTCTTAAAGGTCAGATCGATTGTTGTTTTTTTTCGAGCTTTTCTTGTTCCTCAGTTCGGTAGTTTTCTGTTAGTTAGGTCTCTGTAATACCAGTAATTTTTGATTGGCGTTTAGAGTTAACCTTTGCAGTGGTCCACACGACATTTCGCTGGAGACCGGAGCTGCAAAGCGTTGATGGTCAGTTACAGACTGATCAATTGATCTGATACTGGAAATAGAGGATAAGTCAATTCAGTTTGACGATGACCACATATGACCCCGAAAATGTTACTGAACAATTCTGCAAAGGGAGACTCTATTTTCGCCTTCGAAAATTTGATTGGTTTATGCCAATCAAATTTTCGAAAATTCAGCAGGGAATGATGTAGCGTGGTACTGGTTTCGACATTTGGAAGCCCCTCGTTTAGTTATTTTGAAGTTCAGATTCTACACCAGCTCACTTGTGTGAATCGGAGCCTCTCTCTTCTTTCAATGTATTGGATGTAAGGCAACGCGAGTGCCGCTCCTCTTTTTAGATTTGAGCAACTTGGCATAATGGGTGCTGGATGTGATTCGACGGCTGTGTTTTAGCCAAGACACCCAAATACCAATACACCCGAAAGACTCATGCTTTCCTTTTTTCATTTTTTTCGTTTGGATATTTCCCCCAAATAGCAGAGTCTTTCGGCGGAGGTTTTCTTGTTCTTGGAACCTCAGAAACCCGGCAAGCGATTCGATTTGAACTGCGCTCGGGAGGTTAAAGGTGATCGCCCGAGAATATTTGAATATGAGACCGATGTAGGGACAAGGGAACTTGGCATGACTTGCGTGATTATTAACTTCGTTAATAATTACGCAGTTCCGGTCCTATTGATTAGTACGCTGATCTGAGGACTAAAAATTATGTTCTTCCATTTCAACGTGGACCGTGGAAGAGGTCGGAGTGGTGTTATTTTCTTGAACCGCGAATTTCACAAAAGGTAGTTGGTGTTTTAATTATCGCGAGTTAGTTGTGCTCATTAGTGTTCTTTTTTTTTTTTGTTCAAATTTTGTTAGCTGGATAGTCGATAGATTTAGGCAAAGTTGAAGTTGTACCCTCCCGTGCATCCGTTAAATACATCCGGAGGTAAGAATGGCATTGTGGTTTGGCTCATGTGGCGTAATTTTGAATGGTTCTTGTGTGTGCTTTTCGTGTAACCTCTTTAGGAAGCGCCGCTACTGACCCCACGGAGTCAACGTTGGAATTGACCAAAAATCCAGCCAAGGCTCAAACCTTTCCGCCTGGTTCGAAGACTGCGCTGCGCGAACAATACTGGCAGCCGCAACAGGCGTAAACCGGAAGTTAGGACCGCTCATCGCACGCCCAGCTAGGAGTAGAACCCGTCGACGTAAAGTAGATGCACGTAAAGCCTAGGTAGTGTGAGTACAAAACTTCTTTCACCCTAAAAATAACATGCGCATGTAGGGTTAAGATCAAAAATAAAAACCACACACAAATTAACAAAGCCACACAAAAAAAATGCCACACAATTTAGAAGCATAGAGCAATACCGTCAGCGTGCACATGCTGCTCGCTAGCAAGAAGGGTTCACACAAGATGGAGAATTAGACTCGATAGTAAGATCGCTGGGCTTGAATTCCAGGGTCCGGTGTTCGAAACCCATATGGGGATTTAGTGAAATAAATTTAGTAACAATTATTTTTCGTTATTTGTTGTGATGATTTCGTATGTAATATAGATGTGAATATAACCTAGATTCGTGGGAAGATGTGGTGAACTTAATAAATGTTTAAGGAATCAATGTAATTTGAAGTAGACATAAATGTTGTGCATTTACTGGCTAGCGGTAGCCTAAACACCCGATACAATTTTCAGATAGGTCACGAGCCCAGGGTTGGGGCTCCTCTTCTGTGGTGGACAACTTTTCAACCCCCGCACCTCGTCCTCTGAAACTTCAAGGTGGGTGGGTTTGGCATCATTGCGTAGGTCCAATGATGAGAATTTTGGCATAAACGGTGTTCATTGGAAACAACCGTATTGCCTCTGTTGCCTGAATTGTGGAACGCGGACAAACGGTGTCGCGGGTCCTTCTTAGCGCAGAAGAGTCGCGGAAATAACCGGGTTTGTGAGAAAAAGGACAAACCCGCCCTCAGTGGGTGTCTCATTGCCGGGCAAGGATAAAACACGGCGGTCGGTCTCCCTCGCGGGAGTGGCGCTTAAGCCGACCGCTTATCTGCGCAAAATCCCCGGTCGCGACGAACTCGCGCGCTTCCCCGGCGTGATTCGTGATCCACTCCTGCTGCCACTTTCTCATGGAGCCAGCCCTAGCTCTTACCCGCACTTTTCTGTTACTCTGCACGCTTTCTGTTCTCTGTTTGTAACACATGTCGTCTTCGGCCAGAGTGAGATCGATCGGGATCATTCCGGCTATGACACAAACCGCATCCGCAGATATAGTTCTATAAGCGCTCGCTACTCTCATCGCCATTATTCGGTATGTTCTAGTCAGCAGCTTGCGATTTTGTTGGCATTCAAGCGCTGCTGTCCAAACTGGACCGCCATATCGGAGTATTGATGTTGCTACACTGGCCAGGAGGCGTCTCTTACAACTGCTAGGCCCCGCGTTATTCGGCATAACTCTAGCTAGCGCCGCGATGACTTTGGCCGCTTTCGTGCATGCGTATTTAACATGACTCTTGAAATTTAGTCGGTCGTCGATAATCACCCCAAGGTATTTCAGCTCACGTTTGGAGACGATAGTATGCGCCCCAACATTGATCTTCGCTTGCTTTACAACTCTGTGATTGCTGACCAACACCATTTCGGTTTTGTGGTGTGCTATCTGCAACTTAGCCTCTTTCATCCAATTTTCCACTATCTTTATCGCCTCTGTAGCCAGCATCTCGATTTCCTCACGAGTTTCGCCTGTCACCGTCAGGGAAATATCATCGGCGAAGCCGGTAATCTTCACTCCTGTAGGAAGCTTCAACCTCAGCACACCATCGTACATCCCGTTCCACAGCGTTGGACCCAAGATGGAGCCCTGAGGGACACCCGCTGTTATATTCAATGCCTTCTGTCCCTTCTCTGTGTCGTAAGTCAGAACCCTGTTTTGAAAGTAGCTTTTGAGGATCTGGCACACATAATTCGGTACCTTCATTCGGTGCAGTGCTTCGGCAATAGCTTCCCAACTGGCGCTGTTGAAAGCATTTTTCACGTCAATCGTTATTATAGCGCAGTATCGATCGCCGCGTCTATTCTGTTTTAAGGCTTTTCTGGCTGCTTCGGCAACTAACAGGATGGCATCCACCGTGGATTTATATTTCCGGAACCCGAACTGCGTCTTCGAGAGTCCGTTGTCACTTTCTGTGTACTTCGTCAACCTGTTCAGAATTATCTTCTCCAGCAGTTTTCCGAGGGTATCCAGTAGACAGATGGGCCTATAGGAAGAGGGTTCCCCTGGCGGCTTTCCTGGTTTCGGCAACAGTACCAGTTTCTGCTTCTTCCAAATATCTGGAAAGCATCCTTCATCCAGACACTTTTGCATCGTTGCTCTGAAAAGATCTGGATACGCTTCAACCGCGGCTTTGAGGACCACATTTGGGATTCCGTCGGGGCCAGGTGCTTTATTCACTTTCAGTTCTTTTGCCGCCGCCAGCAGCTCTTCTGTGGACACTCTCTCGACGTGTTCTTCATTTTCACTATATGGTGTTGCTGGCCAGCTCGTTGGATCATGCTGCGGGAAGAGCCCTTCTACAATATTCTTCAACCGCACCGGACAGCTTTCACTGGGGGTCGATGAACCTTTAATCTTTGCCATCACCACCCTATATGCATTGCCCCAAGGGTTCGCATCGGCATCGCGGCATAGTTCTCTGAAGCAGTTTATCTTACTACGTCTTATTTCATGCTTAAGGGCGGCTTTTGCTGTTTTGAGTTCTTCCCTGCGCTCTACTCTGTCGATAGCATTTCTGGCCCTTTGCATCCTCCTCCTGGCTCGGAGACAGTTCGACCGAAGGGAGTTAATCGTCTCGTTCCACCAATAAACTGGGCGATGTTCGCCTTTCGGTATTAGTTTTCGTGGCATGGTAACGTCGCATGCTCTCACTACCAAATTTGTTAGTTCGCCGGCACTAAGACTGGTGACTGTTCGCTCCTCTCGGAGTGCTTCAATGAATAAATTCTTGTCGAATTTCTTCGACTTCCACCTGCGACCTTTTGTTTTTATATTTCTTGTTTTAGATGAACTCTGACAGCGCACAGTGTAGCGGATTGCTTGATGGTCGCTGTGAGTGTAATCATCACATACTCTCCAATTTACTGCCAACATCGGACTGCAGAAGGTAACATCGATGATTGATTCTCGACCGTTTCTATGGAAAGTGCTGGTGTAGCCTTCGTTGACCAGTCTCACATTCAGCTTCGCCAGGGCTTCCAGTAGACTAAAACCCCTCGCGTTGGTAAATCTGCTCCCCCACTCCACTGCCCAGGCGTTGAAGTCTCCACCGATGACTATGGGACTCCGTCCGATGAGCTCGTCTGTTAGGTTATATAGCATCAGATCAAACTGTTCTATTGTCCATCGCGGGGGGGCATAGCAGCTACATACGAAGATTCCATTTATTTTGGCTATCACGAACCCTTCGTATGTATTGGATACCACTTCCTGGATGGGGTATCTTCCCATCGTCGATAGTGCAGCCATTCTAGCTTTATCGGTCAACCAGTTTCCGTTATCTGGAGGTACTTGATACGGCTCTGCTATGATCGCCACATCGCATTTGGTTTCTGATGCGGCTTGTGATAGCAATTGTTGCGCCGTGTCGCAGTGATTCAGGTTTATCTGGGTTACCTCCATTTGGTTATTGCTGCCATCGCCCTTTTATAGACCGGGCATCTCGATCCCCCTGTGGCGTGGTCTTTTTCTTCCTCCGTCGTGCAGAGCATGCACCTTGGGGGCTTAGTACAATTCTTTGCCAAATGCCCCTTGTCGCCGCATCTTATACAGAGCTCCGATCTGTCAGGTCCTTTACAGTACTTTGCTTGGTGGCCAAAGTCCATGCACTTGAAACACCTAGATACTTGCTGGATAGCTCTCAGGGAACACACCGTCCATCCGACTTTCATCTTACCAACCTCCAATAGCTTGCTAGCTGCGGTTTTTGGCAGTCTTAAGGTTGCTATTTGAGTATTTCCAAATGCTTTCCTCAGCCTGATTGATATGGCGACTTCTCCCAGCTCAAACTGTTCATTCAGGGCTACTCTCAATTCGGTATCTGTAGTGATCTCATCCAGGTTTCTACATTCTACAACTGTTTCTTGGGACAGAGCTCTCACTTTCGCTGTTTCGCCCAAAGATTTCTCGACAAGCTCTTTATAAGTTGAGCTTCTAATCGTTGGGTCCTTCTTCAATTCGAACAGCAATTGTCCATTTTGAGTTCGCCTTACTTTGGCCACGTTTTCTCCGAGATTTTTCAGGGACGGATCCTCTTTAACTTTTCGCAAAATCTCAGCATATGTTGCAGCGCCCGCTGTAGCCACAATCAGAGCGTCCGGCTTTGGCCTCTCCAGCCTAGGCTTTAATTTTTCTTTCTTCTTCTCTTCTTTTTTCTTTCTTTCGATCTTTTTCCACTCATTTATCTCTTCGTTGTTCTGTTTGCTTTCACCATTAGCCACTTCGCTACCATCTTTTTGTTTCTTTGCTGCCCTTTTTTCTTCAGGAGTTAGTCTTTTCCTTTTCGCGGTTAACGGGGTACTGTCACTCATTGGTGTCGAGATCGCTTCTATCGGCTTACTCTGCACATTCTCTTTCAGTGCGTTCTCCGCCTTTTCAGCTTTTGCTCTCCAGAATTGTTGCTCGCGTTCGGCTGCTGCAAGCGCCGATTTGATTTTAATCGTCAAGGTCCTTATGACGGCGTGAACGTTACTGCGAGGCTTAATGTACTCGTAGAGTTCATCAGATGCCCTTTTGGCCTCACCCAGCTTAGTTTTCTCGTGTTGCAGGTTTGGCTGCTCTCCGATGTATTTATCGCTTGTGGATTTTGGTGCTGGTGGTTGGCTCAGCGGCGGAGATCTCATCACCTGTCCCCTTCTGGCAAAGATGCCTACCTCTTCGATTTCGCTCTCGATTTCTGTTGAATTTGTTTGGAAACTCATTTTTGTTGTTGGGTCCCAAACAATGTTTGTATGTTTGTATGTTTGTATGTTTGTATGTTTGTATGTTTGTATGTTTGTATGTTTGTATGTTTGTATGTTTGTATGTTTGTATGTTTGTATGTTTGTATGTTTGTATGTTTGTATGTTTGTATGTTTGTATGTTTGTATGTTTGTATGTTTGTATGTTTGTATGTTTGTATGTTTGTATGTTTGTATGTTTGTATGTTTGTTTTTTTTTTTTTTTTTTTTTTTTAAAGAGGTGAGGAACGCTCTACCAGCCTTACCTGGGAAGGGTTAACCCAGACGTCGAGTGGGGATCGCACCCACAAAAACCAAGCCCTCTACTCGTTGCCTTATTCCCCCTGGGACCACATCTAGGCGACTACTTCAGGGGGCGGCTGTGCTCATGCACTTCTCGAGTTTTCAACGCAAACTAGCGTTGTCCTTCCCTTTTTCTCAATATTTTTTTCTTTCCATTCGTTATTAATTCCACTGCGCTGATGTCCTCTTCGCAGGCATTTTGAATTTACCCGTCGAGACGTGAACCGATTAGGAATTGCCCTCCAACTTGACGCGCAACCCGTCACAGCCACCCTCGCGGGGTTTCTCACCTGTCGAGACGTGAACCGATTAGGAAGCGCCCTCCAACTTGACGCGCGCCCCGTCACAGTCACCCTCGCAGGATTTCTCTTCCCAACGGAGCGCCGATTAGGCAGTGCCCTCCAACCTGACGCGCACTCCGTCACAGCTACTCTCGTGGGGTATTCACCATTTTGATCGTGGCTTCATCCTTGATGCTCGTTCCTTCGAAATGTTCGCGGTGTTCCTCCATCCAGGCCACGATCAGGCGTTGTCAGGTAGGCCTTTTGCTGTTCTCCGCGGCAGTATCCGTTTACCTGTCGAGACGTGCACCGATTAGGAAGCGCCCTCCAACTTGACGCGCGCCCCGTCACAGTCACCCTCGCAGGATTTCTCTTCCCAGCGGAGAGCCGATTAGGTGGTGCCCTCCAACACAACGCGCACCCCGTCACAGCTACTCTCGTGAGGTACCATCTCTTGCAACAGCCGTCGCCGTTGTTCACCTTTCACCGTCGGACGTTGTCAGCACTTTGGTCAGCCCTCCACCTTCGCTGCAGCTCCGACATGATTTGTGTGATTGCACTGCTCACGGCATTCCAGATCATCTCGTCGCGACACATCTCCTCCACAATATTCTCGACATGAAGTGCAGGCAGCCCCTCGCGCCTTTCGATGAACCTGGGACAGACAAAAACGACGTGCTCCGGTGTTTCCTCCATATCTCCACACTCCGGACAGAGGGGTGAAACTGCGTGCCCGAACCGGTGTAGATATTGCCTGAAACAGCCATGCCCAGACAGAAACTGCGTCAAGTAAAAGTTAACTTCACCGTGTTTCCTGTTCAACCAGGTCGAAAGTACCGGTATCAGCCTGTACGTCCATCTACCATTTTCTGCCGTATCCCATTCATACTGCCATTTGTCCAACGACTCCGCTCTCATCAATTTCCGGATACCTCTGCTTTCCCGTCGCTTGTAGCACTCGCTATCTTCCGCCAGAGTGATGCAGATGGGAATCATTCCGGCGATTACACACACAGCTTCTGTCGAAATGGTCCTATAAGCACTTACGACTCGCATGGCCATGAGTCGGAATGTGCTGTTCAGCTTCCTCCGATTTCGGTGGGTTTCCAGAGCCGCCAACCAGGCAGGGCCACCATACCTCAGTATCGACGAAGATACACTTGCCAAGAGACGCCTCTTGCTGCTGCTTGGGCCAAAGCTATTTGGCATGATCCTCGCCACCACGTTGATGGCCTTTGACGCCTTCCCACATGCATAGTCGACGTGCTGGTTGAAGTTCAGCCGGTCGTCGATCATGACTCCGAGGTACTTCACCGCCCGCTTCGAAACGATGGTATGTCCTCCGACCGATACCTCTGCCCGCAGCACTGCCTTACAATTGCTCACTAACAGCACCTCGGTTTTGTGATGTGCCATCTGGAGCTTTACGCTGTCCATCCAACTACCGATCATGTCTACAGCCTCAGTCGCCAACATTTCCACCTCCTGAAGCGTCTCGCCGATTACCGTTGTTACGATGTCGTCCGCGAAGCCCACGATCTCCACACCTCTGGGTAGCTTCAGCCTTAGAACACCGTCGTACATCGTGTTCCAAAGCGTAGGACCTAGGATGGAGCCTTGTGGAACTCCCGCCGAGATATTCTTCACTATCTGTCCCCTGTCTGTGTTGTATACCAGGATCCGATTCTGGAAATAACTCCTCAGTATCCTGTACAGGTAGCTAGGGACCTTCAATCTGTGTAGCGCCTCGGCGATGGCCTCCCAGCTGGCACTATTGAAGGCGTTCTTCACGTCAATCAAAATCACCGCGCAGTAACGGTCGCCTCTTCGTTTTTGTTTAAGCGAGACCTGAGCTTTCTCGATAACTGTCCGAATAGCGTCCACTGTCGACTTTCCTTTCCGGAACCCGAACTGCATTTTCGACAATCCGTGGTCATCCTCCGTGCATTTCACCAGTCTGTTGAGAATAACCCTTTCCAAGAGCTTTCCCAAAGTATCCAACAAACAAATAGGCCTATACGACGCTGGATCTCCAGGTGGCTTTCCTGGTTTCGGGAGCAGCACCAACTTTTGTATCTTCCATTCCGCAGGGAAGAGACCGTCATCCAGGCATTTCTGCAGCACCACCCTGAACATGTCGGGGAAAGCAAGGATCGCCGATTTCAGGGCCACATTGGGGATTCCGTCGGGGCCGGGTGCTTTTTTCAACTTTAGACCTTTTGCCACCGCGATGAGTTCTTCGTTGGTGACTTGTGCGTTCTCTGCTTCGTCCTCACCGTACAGTGTGGGTGGCCACGTCGGTGGGTCGTGCTGCGGAAAGAGTCCATTCACAATGACCTCGAGTTTTTCCGGACATAATTCCATGGGAGTCGTTGAACTACGGAATTTCGCCATCACGATTCGATATGCTTCACCCCAAGGATTTGCGTCGACGTCACGACACAGCTCCCTATAGCAGTTCGATTTGCTCCTACGTATCTCTCGTTTCAAGGCGGCTCTGGTCGCTCGGAAAGACGCGCGGTGCTCCTCTCTCTCTACATCGGTTCGTGCCCTCTGGACTCTTCTTCTGGCTCGTAGACAGTTAGCGCGGAGGATGCTGAGTGTCTCGTTCCACCAGTAGGCTGGACGTCGTTCATTCGTCGGGTTCAGTCTTCTCGGCATCGCTGTATCGCATGCCCTCACCAATGTTCCTGTTAGCCCGTCGGCGCTCAGATTAAGAGTTCTGCTGTCTATGCGTAGTGCTTCGACGAAAAGCTCCTTGTCAAAAACCTTTGTCCTCCACTTCCGCTCAAAGGTTTTTGTATTCCGTACCGCTGCGGGATTCCGTTGGCCGACACTATACAGGATTGCCTGGTGGTCGCTGTGTGTGTATCCCTCCGACACTCTCCACTTCGTATTAGCCGCCAGTGATGGACTGCAGAAAGTTACATCGATGATGGATTCGCGGCCGTCCCTTCGAAAGGTGCTGCTAGTGCCTTCGTTCAGAAGTGTGACGTCTAGTTTTGCGAAGGCTTCTAGTAGGCTGTACCCCCTGGCGTTGGTGCATCTGCTTCCCCACTCCTCAGCCCAGGCGTTGAAGTCTCCTCCGATGATGACTGGTTTGCGGCCGCTGACCTTATCCGTGAGTACGTCCAACATCTCGTGAAACTGCTCCGCTGACCATCTTGGGGGTGCATAGCAACTACACATGAAGATTCCGTTGATTTTGACGATCACGAAACCTTCCTGTGAGCTTTCCACCACTTCTTGGATGGGGTACCTTCCCATCACTAGTATTGCAGCCATCCCTGCTTTATCCACCACCCATTTTCCGTTATCGCGAGGAACTCGGTACGGTTCTGCGATCATTGCAACGTCGCATTTAGTTTCAGTTGTTGACTGCCACAACAATTGCTGTGCTATGTCGCAATGATTGAGGTTGAGCTGGGTAACCTCCATTACTGCGAACCCGCAATCGCCTTTTTGTACGCCGGACATTTGAAGCTACCTGTGACGTGGTCGTTTCCGTCCTCCTCCTTGCACAACATGCACCTCGGTTGCTTGGTGCAGTCTCTAGCAACGTGACCTTCCGTCCCGCACTTCCTGCACAATTTCGATCTGTCAGGACCACCGCAGTTTTTCGCCTGGTGACCGAAGCCCATGCATTGAAAGCATCTCTCCATTTGCTTGGCCATACGAGGGGGAGCTTTCATCGGGCACACGGACCACCCCACTTTTATTTTACCCTTCTCCACCAGTTTATTCGCAGCTTGTTTCGAGAGCCGTATCGAGGCCGTTTGTGTCCCACCGTATGCCTTTCTCAGTCGGATTGTCATTGGCACATCGCCAAGGTCACATTGTGACTGTAACGCAGTTCTCAATTCCTCAACAGTCGTGATCTCGTCCAGATACCGGCACTCGATGGTTGATTCCTGAGAGAGAGCTCTCACCTTCGCCTCCTCCCCTAGTGACTTCTCAATGAGTTGTTTGAAAGCGGAGCTCTTAACCGCTGGATCTTTTTTAAGCTCGAAGAGCATCTCGCCTTTCTGCGTGCGCCTAGTTTTCACGACGTTCTCGCCCAGTGTCTGCAACTCCGGATCGTCTCTCACTTTCCGAAGGATAGCTGCATACGATACTCCTGCTGACACTTCAACGATCAAAGCATCGCCCTTGATTCGCTCCACTCGAGGTCCGAGTTTCTTCTTTTCCTGCTCAACTTTTTTCTTCTTCTCCTTCTGTTTTTTGCGTTTTTCTGCCTGGTTATCGACAGTACGCCATTCACTGCTTTCACCTCCTTTCGCGTTACTCAGATCGTTCTTGGCCTTTTTCAGCTCTTCTTCTTCTCCTGGGGTGTCCCTCCTTCTCTTGTCCGATCGTGTGTTCAGAGGACCCTTCGGCGTCTCAAGTATCTCGACGGGTTTCTCATTCGCCTCGAGCAGAGCCTTTTCAGCACCCTCTGCTCTCATCTGCAGCTCCTTATGCTCGCGTTCAGCAACCATGACGACCGATCTGATGCTCGTCACCAGATGTTTTATTTTTAAGTGGACATTGTTTTTGTCCTTTACGAACTCGTAAAGTTCGTTGACCTTTTTCCTAACGTCCGTGATGCTGAGCCTCCCAAGTTGCCCTTCTTGGGATGCGCTTGAGGTCAGCGTAAACAACTGGCTCTGTACGGAGCCAAGATCTCCTTGGAATGCTTGGGCAGCAAACACTTCTTGTGGTTTTGTGTTGCTTGTACTCGTTGTGGCTACTCGAGTGACAGGTGACCTCAGCATTCGTCCGCTTCTCGCGAACACATTCTCCTCTCCATCGTTTGTTGGTGTGTTATTGCAACTATTCATATTTTTCTGGGTCCCAACTTCGGGCCGCTATCTCCGCTCGTTGTACATAGTCGCTACCAGTGATCCCATGGTTATCTATGCAAGCAGTGAGGCCATGCAGGGGTTGACACGGTCCTTCATGGGGACCGTGTTCAGAGCCAGATCAGCGCAAGTCAGGAATGTGACATCTGACGCCTAGTACCTAGTGCCTGGGCCTAGACGAGCATCGAACGTACCCGAAGACTTGCCAAGTTATTACCGGGACGGGGGCAACCGCACTATTAGCCCAAACGCCATTTCAGGACGGTGTCACCCTTCCTTACTCAGGGAACAGGATAGTACGACTGTCAGCCTTTAGCGTCGTGTTGAAATCGTTTCCGTATCGTGTCCGTTTTCTATGTCGTAACCAGTATGTCGTAATCAGGATCTTACTGGCGTCAATCCTGATGTGCTTGGCACTCCTTTCGTGGCTCCTGTACACGGTATTTCCCCCGTGCAATCTCCAATAGGCTTTACCGCGCCCTTACTCGCGTTGTCACCCGATTAGTCGCCTCATACGACAGGGACAGGGACCAAGACCCGAAGTGCTATTCTAGGCCGGCAACTCCACGGCCATGTTTGTATGTTTGTATGTTTGTATGTTTGTATGTTTGTATGTTTGTATGTTTGTATGTTTGTATGTTTGTATGTTTGTATGTTTGTATGTTTGTATGTTTGTATGTTTGTATGTTTGTATGTTTGTATGTTTGTATGTTTGTATGTTTGTATGTTTGTATGTTTGTATGTTTGTATGTTTGTATGTTTGTATGTTTGTATGTTTGTATGTTTGTATGTTTGTATGTTTGTATGTTTGTATGTTTGTATGTTTGTATGTTTGTATGTTTGTATGTTTGTATGTTTGTATGTTTGTATGTTTGTATGTTTGTATGTTTGTATGTTTGTATGTTTGTATGTTTGTATGTTTGTATGTTTGTATGTTTGTATGTTTGTATGTTTGTATGTTTGTATGTTTGTATGTTTGTATGTTTGTATGTTTGTATGTTTGTATGTTTGTATGTTTGTATGTTTGTATGTTTGTATGTTTGTATGTTTGTATGTTTGTATGTTTGTATGTTTGTATGTTTGTATGTTTGTATGTTTGTATGTTTGTATGTTTGTATGTTTGTATGTTTGTATGTTTGTATGTTTGTATGTTTGTATGTTTGTATGTTTGTATGTTTGTATGTTTGTATGTTTGTAACAAGTTTGTTTGTAGCGCTGACCCACATTTATGGAAATTTTAACCCCTTTCTGTTGACCGATATATCTGAAATTTGGAGCACACCTTTATCTCTGTAGTCATTATAAAACTGTGTATTTCATGACCTTGAAAATCCAAGATGGCGGACGCTACAAAATGGCGGATCACATATTTTCTCAAAACCTTATCGATATGGGTTTTCCAAAACCCCATCAATATGAGTATCAGATGAAAGGGCTTGACTAGTAGAATACAGTTTTTTATAAAAAATGGAAATCCAAAATGGCCGCTACCACAAAATGGCGGACTACATATTTTGTCAAAACCCCGTTAATATGGGTATCAAATGAAAGGGCTTCACTAGTAGAACACAGTTATTTATGAAAAATGCAAACCCAAGATGGCTGCCATTACAAAATGGCGGACGGTATGTTTTCTCAAAACTTCATTAATATCGATATCAAATGAAAGGGCTTGACTAGTGGAATACGGTTATTTATGAAAAACGTAAATCCAAGATTGCTGCCACTACAAAATGGCGGACCACATATTTTCTCAAAACCCGATTAATATGAATATCAAATGAAAGGTAGCCGGGATCCTGATCTTCTGCTTCATCTATACCTGTTCCTCAGAAACGCCGATGTCAACGTTTAATGATGTTTCCTTCGTTGTGTCCCCGTTTCATATCCCTCCTATCCGATCGATAAACTTTTGCTTAGTCGCGGCAATACATACACACACTCTTTACAGATGCACGGGCCGAAGGTTGTGCAGTCCACTGATCATTCAACAAGAGCCAAAGGTTGTACCGCTCATGACAACTCTACACGAGCTGATGATTGCGCCGGCTAGTGACCATTCTATCCTGGATTCCTCGAGGCGAGAAAGACGCACCACGCTAGATATGGGGTACAGACTAGGGAGGCGTTGCTGATTAATGGTCAGCTGCATCCTAATAGGAGGTATCCCGTGTCGGGCACAAGTACAGAGCATCGAAGACTGCAACATACCAAATATGAGAACACTTGTAATACTAACCTCGAGCCAACCGCGAGTAATCGGTTACATATTACTAACATAGTTGTAAGACAAAAATTGTCAAAATATTGGACTCCCGGCCCCGTCAGGCTAACGCCACATGTGCCTTAATGAAATATATATTTTGGAAAAAAAAAAATCAAATGAAAGGGCTTGAATAGAAGTAGATCATGCAAAAACCAAATTCAAGATGGCCGCAATCACAAAATAGCAAATTACTTTATTAAACGGATTTATTTAACTTGAACTGTTTGTATGTCTGTATGGTTATCCCATACTAATGGAAATTTGACCTGTAGGAACTGACCGAATTATTAAACATCTGTATCTCTGCTGTCATTTTAAAACTGCCTATCTTGAAACATCCAATTTGGCCGCCGTTACAAAATAGCTGATTCCATATCCTCTCAAAAAAAAGGTTGATTGAGATATGTGTATCAAACGAACGAACTTGACTTGGATAACACACTATGTATTTTCTGCAATCCACTCAATATCGGTATCAAATGAAATTATTTGACTGATAAAATACTGTGCAATGATTTTATTGTAGAGAAAGATTCTAATGAAACAGATAATGTACTAAAAACTAGAAAATAAAATAAGTAAAAAAAACTTTTTAAGTTAAACGGTTTAATTGTGATAAAACATAATCGTTGAAGACTTAGATAAACTTATTTTCTCTATCCTCCGAGAGCGAGCGAGGCGAACTTGTCGAAATCACTGACTTCTTCCAATAAATGATGTACACAGATGTAGAGTTGTATGATAAGAGAGAGTTTTATTTATCCACTTCGGGCTTTTATATAATGCGATACCAATAGACAGAGGAAACAGTAGAATTCAAAATAATTCATAATATTCAAGCTTGTGTAATTTCAGTACATTGGATTGAAGGTGTTCCATACTTATAGCATGCACGGAAAAGTATTTCTGAATACATTATCGTATAAAAAATGCAATATCAAACAATAATAATGAACTAAAAGCTAGAAAAAAAAAATGGGCAAGTAGCAGTTATCACACCTCTCCTTCATTAGTCTAGGGCATTGATAAGACTGAAATGAAATCGTGGGGCACGTTGGATTTCCATTATCCACAATTAGCGACTTCATGATATGTCCTTGTTAGATTGGAAATGTTTTTGGGATTTAACATTACAGGCAGCCGTGAGAGTTCAATAATCAAAATCAAAACTCTGCCTCAACTGTTTTACCAACTCCTCATGTTATCATTTTATCACTCCAGAAAATCCGAACCATTCTGTATGAGAATTTTTTCAATCACACATAAAAAATATATTTTTTCATCGATTTCAGTATTTTATATTAATAACATAATGTATTTTCTTCAAAAAAATGTCAGTGAATGTTTGAGTAAGGGCCGTGGTCTGCTGTTCGACGCAACTTTGTCGCGATGCTCTCACAAGAACGTTGTACGGCACTTATGTCCATTTTCCGGATACAATTCCGGATTCTTGTATTCTAGGGCATTGAGTGAGCCAAAGAAATCCTCTATTGGGCGGCACTGGGGCAAGTTTGTAGGGTTACGATCTTTCGGCACGAACGGTATCTTTTTCTCCTCAAGATACGCCAGCGTCTTCTTGGCGTAATGGGAAGACGCCTTGTCCGGCCAGAAGACGTCCGCGTGATGCTCGTTCAGGAACGGCAGCAGGATTTTATCGAGGCACTCTTCTCGATAGATTTGTTGGGTGATTCCCAGACCGCTCGGCTTAAACCAAGGCTTCGAAATGCCCCGGTCGGAAATGGCGATGTACAACATAAACTTTTTTTCAAACTTGTGCTTGAACTTGTATTTCACTTCAGGCGGTGTGGATGACTTGTCGTTGGAGTAGTAATTATCATTTCCTGGAATATGTGTTTTGAACAGCGGAAAATAGCTTTCGTCGTCCAGAACGAAAGACGTCCCGCGGTATTTTTTGGTCATCCACCGACACTGTGATTTAACCGTCTCAATCTGCTCCTCCGTATACTCCGGCGACCTCGTCTTCTTCCTGCAGATGATTCCTTTCATTTTGAGGGTCCGATGGATCAATACGTGGGAGCAGCCATATTTCCGACCGGCGTCACGCAGGCTGGTTGCGTCTTTGTTGTCAAACAGCTTCTTTAACGATGTCTTCCTCTGCTTCGTCATTATCGTCACCGGACGACCACTTCCGACCTTCCGCTCTACGTTCAGGGAACCCAGGATACGATATACCGTACTGACAGGTACATTTTCTTCCTTAAAATGTGCCACCGTGAACTTTTTTCCATGCTGGAAATGCGTTTCGTAGAACCGTACAATGCGTTCCCGGAGCACGTGCTGTTTCGACGCCATCTTTGCTTTGACTAAATTCAAACTAGCAAAACCAAACGCGCCTACTGTTTCTAGGGAGCCCAAAGAGCAATTTTCTTGGAGAAAGAAAATTTTACGCTCTTTATTTGAGTTACTGAAAGGTATTGAAAAAATACTCATTTTTTATTCAACACCCGTTAGCAACACTGCCTGTAATGCATGCTCATTATGGTGTTCGTCGTATTTTCTCTTGAGGTGAAGAATGAATCATGAATCAAACGTCTCCTGCTACAAAACCACGTAGAGTATCGGCGTTTTTCAGGGCCACCTGCTAAAAAGTTGTTTTCGAAATTTCCATGAATTTTAAAATATTAGGCTGTCAAAAAAGTCCTGCGGTATTTCCGCGAGGTGTCGTTGTAAGCGCGTAGTTCTAGATGTATTCATTGTATCGAGTCATACTATAGCTTGTTGGAAAGGTATTTTTGCGGAAAGGTATAATATAGTCCTTGACAGTGTTTTGTTTGGTTAAGTTCTTCGTGAGTTATAGTGTCGCAAATATGAAGCCAAATAAAGAGAAAATCCGACATATTTTACAGTACTACTATGACAAAGGCAAAAATGCATCTCAAGCTGCCAATAAAATTTGTGAAGTTTATGGACCCGATACAGTTTCCATTTCCACCGCACAACGATGGTTTCAACGTTTTCGTTCTGGTGTAGAGGTCGTCGAAGATGCGCCACGCTCCGGAAGGCCTGTCGTCGAAAATTGCGACAAAATCGCTGAATTAGCCGAGAAAGACCGGCATAGTAGCAGCCGTAGCATCGGCCAAGAGCTGGGGATAAGTCATCAAACCGTTATTAACCATTTGAAGAAGCTTGGATTCACAAAGAAGCTCGATGTATGGGTGCCACACACGTTGACGCAAAAAAACATTTTTGACCGTATCGACACATGTGAATCGCTGCTGAATCGCAACAAAATCGACCCGTTTCTGAAGTGGGTCACTTACGACAACGTGAAGCGCAAACGGTCGTGGTCGAAGCCCGCTGAAGCGGCTCAGACGGTGGCCAAGCCCTCATTAACGGCCAGGAAGGTTCTGCTGTGTGTTTGGTGGGATTGTCAAGGAATAATCTATTATGAGCTGCTTCCCTATGGCCAAACGCTCAATTCGGACCTGTACTGCCAACAACTGGACCGCTTGAAGGTAGCACTCATGAAGAGGAGGCCATCTTTGAAAAACAGAGGCCGCATTGTCTTCCATCAGGACAACGCCAGGCCACACACTTCTTTGGTGACGCGCCAGAAGCTCCGGGAGCTCGGATGGGAGGTTCTTTTGCATCCGCCGTATAGTCCGGACCTTGCACCAAGTGACTACCACCTGTTTTTGTCCATGGCGAACGAGCTAGGTAGTCAGAAGTTAGCCACAAAAGAGGCCTGTGAAAATTGGCTATCCGAGTTTTTTGCCAATAAGGAAGCGAGCTTCTATAACAGGTGTATTATGAAGTTGGCATCTCGTTGGGAACAAGTCATCGAACAAAACGGCGCATATTTGACTTAAAACAGATGATTGTAACTAATTTTATGAACAAATGAAAATTCAAAAAAAATACCGCAGGACTTTTTTGACAGCCTAATAATATCCAAAGTGATAAGTGAGCGGCGAATCGATTCAAATAACTTCGTAATCCTACTTCGACGAAGCGGCCCTTACAAATGTTGGTTTAATGCTGAAGTAATCAACTCCCCATGAGTGTCTGTACCTGAAGTGATACCGAATATCGTTATCAATAACCTCATTGACACTTCCCGATTCCTGGGTACATAAAGAAATTACTTCGTTCCCGCGAGATGAAAGAGCAATTGATTGTATAAATTCCCTTCTACTATATGACATTTCTGCTACTAATATAACATTTTCTTCTTGATTGCATGACAGAGACAATTTTCTCTAGTCGATATAATTCTTTCATATAGACTGAACTGAGGTTCTCCACTCTTTTTCGCACGGTGCATTCAACCGCTATATCGATTGGATTTCGCTGCAGCTAATTAATTGCGGTCTTCGATACAAATTTTGTAACTGGGCGGCGGCGCCGATGGTGTGGTTTCGCTTAGAAACCGTAGTAAAACCGATACCGCTCCCCGATAAGGCTCCGCTCCGTGTGTGTGCTTCGATCGATACAAATTGTGAAAACACAGTTTCATCCGGCCGGCATCGCTTTCCCACCGGCCCACCTGACTCCGCTGCTGCTTCTCAACATATTCGGAAATCTTGTACCTGTCAGCAGCCGGCTGTCGATGGATATCGGAGCATGAAACCATGGGGAGCGGATTATTCAAGCGAAAGAGGACCCTCCATTCGCCGTTGTGTTGGCCGGCGATGATATGCATGTCTGAACATTATGGGCAGCGGCAAGTGGAAAATATGTAGAGAAGGAAAATTGTATAATTCAGTTTCTGCATGCGCATACTGATGCACCAATAATTATCGGCGCTATCATTACGGTAGATGATTACGGACCGCTCCCGATGTGTGAGGTTCTGAACCGTTGTCACAATGCGCGAGTCGCGAATGCTGGAGATGGCGTCCGGAGTAATCCGCTGGAGACACATGGTGAACCACAACTAAACTGAAATTCCAAATCATATCGACAAATGACAAAACATGAGTATTCCTGATTCGAATGAAAGTTTGTATTCCGTTAGGGTTGGGAAATATGAGTTTTCCACAGCAATTGGAAATATGTTGACTCAAGTGTAACTTTTCAATAGGACGTATCCATTTTAGTAGGATAAATCTCTGATCATTTATATCTCAAAAACTATGAGTCGTACCGAAATAGTGTCTTAGAAAAAGTTTTAGAGTACTGATGTTTAAACGTGAAAAAAATGTATACTGAAATTAATACTCTTTTGCTATTTACGACAAAAAACTTTAATTTGCAATTTGAAAAAAAATTTCATATAGAATAGAAATCATGTACAATCATGTTTAAACATCGAATTTGAATGAATTTTCGAAGCTTTGAATTTTTGTATGTTAACAATGAATTTTGGGCACATTTTTTGATTTCAAACAAAAAAAGTTCATTATCAAACTCCTCCTAAATGCAGCAGTCATCCAGATATTTAAAAAAATATTTATAATTTATTGTCTTTTCATAGTAAATAGGCTCTTTTAATATGTTTGCCGTGTTATTCCCATGGAATTTTATGAATTTGCTTATAGTTATTTGCTTATAGAAGAAATTTCCAACTTCTTCAAATATATGATTATGATAAAACTATATATTTAGGAGTTACAACAAAAATCAATTCATGAAAATGAATATGAATGATAACGATATTAAAAAAATATATCCTATACCGTTAAGTCGCCATTCACCGTGCATTTTCGAAATATGTTCCAATATTTTTTCGTAATACAGGGAAACTTTGATATAACGTACACATTTCCAAAGTGTAAAGGAAATTTTTTTTCATAATTTTTTTTCTGATAGAACAATGAATTATCTGTATTGTGAGGCTAAATCAAGTTTTGTACCTTCAATCAATCCCGAAATACTACTGGTTTTGTGATTCCGGATTCTAAATGAATCATGCTTTAATCAACAGTACGAAGGGAAGCATCATGAGAAAGACTGGCTTCGTTTTCTGGTTGAAGTTATTCATTAACTTTACTAAAACAGCAACACAATAATGTATTATAGACTACGTTTGTGGGTACTTTATTATGCTTCGATATAACGTGCAATTCTTACCTGTGCGTAGTTTACATGCCTCCTGATAGGATAAACGATGGACCTTTGATCAACCAACATCTTGACTCTCTCTATTGGGCTGTTTCACAACTAGAACCGAGAGACAACATTATGATCCTGGGCGACTTCAACTTGAGCTCAATCTCTTGGCAGCATAACTCGCATGGCTTTTTCTACCCGGTTTCTTCTCAATCCTCGATCTGCTTGACATCACAAGAACTGCTTGATTCCTATTGCACTGCTGGACTGAGGCAAATGATAGGAATCAAAAATGAAAACGATCGCATACTTCTCAATTTTAAACCTTTGCGACAATTTCACGATGCTTCTGAAAGTGTTTCGTACGATTTCAGTAAAACTGATTTTACCGCGATGAACAATTTCCTCGCACAAATCGAGTGGATAGATGTTTTTCAAGGCTGTGACGCTAACCTCGCTGCATCGATCATGTCGAGTAAAGGGTGTGTCATATCAAATTGCATCACGGAAAAAACGCTGTAGAGATTCGCCCAGTAGACCTATCCTTTTGAAAATTTTAGACAGTAAAATAAAAACTATTAAACAACTTTTGGCATTTTCTTTTTATTCATACTTCGAGCCCAAGCCCGTATGCTCGCACCTTCCTCTTTACCCCGTCCATAAGGTTCTGTACAACGTCAGGTTGTAGTTTTTTTTGAACAGAAATCCATTTTCTCTTGAAGTCCGCCTCCGATTTGACAACTTTTGGGTTCTTCCGGAGGGCCTGCTTCATAATCGCCCAATATTTCTCTATTGGGCGAAGCTCCGGCGCGTTGGGCGGGTTCATTTCCTTTGGCACGAAGGTGACCCCGTTGGCTTCGTACCACTCCAACACGTCCTTTGAATAGTGGCACGAAGCGAGATCCGGCCAGAAGATGGTCGGACCCTCGTGCTGCTTCAATAGTGGTAGTAAGCGCTTCTGTAGGCACTCCTTAAGGTAAACCTGCCCGTTTACCGTGCCGGTCATCACGAAGGGGGCGCTCCGCTTTCCGCAAGAGCAGATCGCTTGCCACACCATGTACTTTTTGGCAAACTTGGATAGTTTCTGCTTGCGAATCTCCTCCGGAACGCTGAATTTGTCCTCTGCGGAGAAGAACAACAGGCCCGGCAGCTGACGAAAGACCGCTTTGACGTAGTCCATTACCAGGCAATGCGGCTTCGTCAGCATTTCGGTGTGCAGCTTCCGGGCTCGCGCCTTCCCCACCATGTTTTGCCTTTCGTCGCGGTTAGGAGCCTTCTGAACCTTGTATGTACGCAGGCCATCCCGCTGCTTGGTCCGCTAGACGAATGAACTTGACAAATTCAGCTTATTGGCGACATCCCGGACCGAACTTCTCGGATCACGTCTAAACTGCTTAACTACGCGATTGTGATCTTTTTCACTGACGGAGCATCCATTTTTGCCGTTCTTCACCTTCCGGTCGATGGTTAGATTCTCGAAGTATCGTTTAAGTACTCTGCTGACCGTGGATTGGACGATTCCTAGCATCTTACCGATGTCCCGATGTGACAACTCCGGATTCTCGAAATGAGTGCACAGGATTAATTCACGACGCTCTTTTTCGTTCGACATTTTTCCAAATTTACGAAAAATTGACAGTGAAGCATAGCCAACGTGATTTATACACTCTTATCTGATTATAAGCGAAAGCTGAAGATATAATTCCTAAAAATTAAATTTCTACAGCGTTTTTTCCGTGATGCAATTTGATGTGACACACCCTTTATTGTCATTTCCATGCGGTGCCAAAGATATATTGATGTAGCTATGAGATGCGGAATAATGATGCAGGTGAAACAAGTATATATTCTAATGTCAATTGCGAAAAAGGCCCCCGGAATAGCGTTCGAGGTAAACTTTCAATGCATTGACATGAAACAAATTGCGACATGAGATCAGCTAGTGTATTGTTCTGCGAGAGCAAGAATGAATCATCAATCAACTGATTGTACAATAAAAAACATTTCTGGGTAATCAAATTACACCCAGGTTTTTTTACGTACCTCGTAAAAAACCGCGTTAATTCGAAAATCCGCGTTGAATCGAAAATCCGCGTAAGAAAAATCCATGTCACCTAATGATAGATATCAAATGGGACTATCTCTACCTAGAACGGAAGTAAAAAGTTGAGTGTTGCTCGCTACCGAAAACCCGTAGTTTTTTCCTGCAATTTCGTTGGTTACTGGTAGCTATAGTTCGGTTTTCCTCACGAATGAGGTCATCTGCTGTTGCTAGAAGATTCCCTAGTAATTTGTACACTCTTCTTGCGATGCACGTGCAGTACCACTGTTGGACCGTCCAGAGCTAAGTAGGCAGGGAAAGACATTCACGAATAGCTGCCCGTAGAAACCCCGCCCCTTTGTAACGCCCGGCGAGCTCCCCATTGCCTAACACCTAAAATCCACGTATGATTCATGATAAGGTGCGGCACTAAGCGCTAAACTCCGTTACAAGCACTAATTACCGTAATTTGCTCTGAGGGAACATGAGAGAAAAATGTGAGCTGAGGGGGAGATATGATATTGCACTGGTCTTTTTTTCACGCGGGTATCGCGTAAAAAAACCGCGTTAATTGGAAAATCCGCGTAAAAATACCTGGGTGTATTCTACTAAACAGTTAATTCTAAAATTTTACAGCATTATAGAATAATATCCGAAGTTATAAAGAAGCAACTTAGTTCTATGTCAACAGTGCGGTTGTATCTTGGACACAACCTCCCATATTTTTTTAGATATGAAAGATTTCTCCTACTAAAGCGATACACCTTATTGTAAAATTACACTTGAGTCAAAATGTTCCCAATTGCTGTGAAAAACTCATATTTGTTTCAACCCGAACGGAATACAAATTTTCATTCGAATCAATAATACTCATGTTTTGTCATTTGTCGATTTCATTTGGAATTGCTCTGAAGATGACGTCCAAAGCAATCCGCTGGAGACACCACAACTAAACTGATGGAGAGAATGTGACTGTATATTGATTATCCGCAGTGTATTTTGATTTTGTATTTATTGACGAACTGCATTACATTCACGTTACATTTATTAACTAATTAACGAATTACTACATAACATTTAAACATTTCTTCAAATACGATAGACACAAGTATATTGATGGACGATTGACGGTACAATGGTTTCAAAAGATCTCCTCTTACAATAACTATAGTACAATACCCTATTCTTACGAACATTTAAATTTAACTCCGACAAATCTAGTACCATAATGAGTCTACTTGCACTTGGTAAGCGTGCGCCGAGAAATACCCAATAGAAACCCTCACCGAGTGGATACCGTTCACAGCTCCTGAATCCCGCAACATCCTCGCGCACCCTGAAGTGTCTCCGGACTTCTGAAGTAAACAGTGATCTTCTCTTGCGCCATGATGTTCAGTGATCAGCTTCATTATGATTAGTTGAGTTTCCTTCCATTGGCAACAAACAAAGTTTAGCTACAGGACGCTTAAATAGCCCACTTGATGTCCGCACGGTAACTACACGTACTATACCATCCTTTCCAGGGTGTAATTCCTCAATGCGACCTTTCTTCCATAGCATTGGTGGATTATTTCCATCCACCATGATTACCAACATTCCTATATCCAATTTTATTGGTGATTTCCAGTTGGGATAAATACTCAGTACGCCAACGTTTCCAGAAATCCTGCAATTGCCTTTGCACTAGTTGCCATCGACTTAAACGATTGAGCTGGACCGTGCTATAATCCGGTTCCGGAATATTTTGAAGCGAGTCACCTGTCAGAAAATGAGCCGGAGTCAGAGTTTCCAGATCGGTTGGATCATCTGACATTGGGGTAAGCGGCCGGGAATTTAAACACGCTTCTACCTGGACCAAAAGGGTGCTGAAATCTTCTTGGCAGACCGGATTTTCTCCTAGTACACGTAGTAGATGGAATTTTGCTGAGCGTACCGCAGCTTCCCATAATCCACCAAAGTGTGGGGCTGCTGGAGGAATAAAGTGCCATTGCATCCCCTCGTTTGCACATTCCTTGGAGATAGCATCATGATGTCGCTGATCCTTGAGCAAATCGAACAACTCACGCATTTTATTCTTTGCACCCACGAAATTAGTACCGTTATCGGAAAAGATGTCCGTGCATCGGCCACGTCGAGAAATAAACCGTCTCAAAGCCTGCAGAAATCGTTCAGTCGACTAATCCGTAACATGCTCCATATGCACTGCCTTCGTACTCATACACACAAACAGCGCTACATAAGTTTTTCTTGTAGGTTTTCGGCGTCCATCGCGGATATATACAGGTCCAAAATAGTCTACTCCGGATTTCAGGAATGCTCGACCTACTGTCACTCTTTCCCTTGGTAATTGACCCATTTGTTGTTGGATCAGAATTGGTTTCGCTCTGAAACACCGTTGGCATTGATGGATCACCCTTTTAGCAATGTTTCGGCCGCCTAATGGCCAGAAACGTAACCGGACAGCACTTAGCAGTAATTGTGGACCGGCGTGCAACAACTTTTCGTGATGGTAAACAAAAATCATTGTGGTTATTGGATGCTTAGCCGGTAATACAATTTGATGCTTTGTTTCAGCTCGTTCTTAAGATTGGCTTAATCTCCCACCTACGCGTAGTATGCCGTCTTCCATGATAAATGGATTGAACCATCGAAGTGATGAATTACGAGGCACTGGTTTGCTGTTCGACAGTGTTCTAATTTCTTGGTTGAACGCCAACCGTTGAACCAAGCGAAACAAAATCATTTCCGCTCCCTTGAGCTCGCTTGATGTAAGGAATCCAAAATTGTGATCCGAATTTTGTGTGCTCGTACTGCTTCCTTCACCTTTTCCATCAATTCGACCGCTAGTACTGCTCCACAAAGTTCCAAGCGTGGCAATGATTGCACCTTCAACGGAGCAACCTTAGATTTTGAAGAAATGAGCCGCACGGTGACCTCGCCGTTCGTGTTAATGCTTCTGATATATAATTATACAGTCATTCGCGGACTGGGATTTCTTTTACACAGACAAGACCGTCGTTTCCAAATGCTCGTATAATACTGGTTTATTTCCATTCCTTTTACATTGGTGCACCCTGACTCAGAAGGCACAGCAGGGGAGATAACTGCTTGTGCTGGTTTTGCTTATCTCAGAATGTGTAGGCTAAGAGAGATAATAATGTTTACGAAGGAAACATTCTATGTAAAAGGCAATAAAAGTTTATATCTATCTATGCTATGTTTCTACTGTAATCTATCTTATCCTACAAGCCATGTGGTATAACTCCTCCGGGGTGAAAAAAGACGCGTGTCCTCAGGCGTTTTCGTTTGATGCATTTGAAGATGGTGGATTTCTAGTTCTTCTTTTTCGTGAAACTCTTGACAGTATAGTTGTTGATAGCTTTTTGTAATGTAGGAGAGCAAGGACAAGGATAGTAACAGTTATTATCGTTGAGAGTGATATTCCTCCTAGTAGGCTCCAGTTCCAAATTTCATTTTTGTATTGTTTCAGGTACACATGGTCAATCTTCTTTCTATTGGAGAGGGCTATGCTGTCTACTTCGTGCAAGTCATTTTCTTCTGGTTGTTGGTCGATGAGAAGGTTGTGCATTGCTCCTTGAACGACTGTGCTTTGGATGGTACTCTCTCTAGTTGTGAATGATTTGTTTTCGAATTGGATACTGCAGTTTGAGAATGTAATTAGAAAGTTTCCCGTAAGCGTGCGGTTATCCGGGCCGCAGTTCGAATTTAGAGATCCATTCTTCGCATTGTTGATGAGAATAAGATTGTCTGATATTGCCTGAATTTCTGTTTTGGTTGTTTGTTTTGTTTTGCATTGACTTTTTTTCCCAGCCAACATAGGATTTATACAGGTGTCGGTGTACCTGTTAAGGAACGAGCTTTGTTGTATGTACTCGTCTGGTTTAGATGTTGTGTAAACATTTTTTCCAAGCTTTATCACGAAGTCTGGGTGATTTGTAATAATTTTACCTCCTTGGTTCAGTGGGATAATGCGGATAACTGTCCCTTCTTCTTGTTCCAGTTGCGGAATACGAGTGATGTACAGAAGTGTATTCTCGCTGGTAGCTATTTTCGGCTTAACTAATCTCAACGCTTCTTCAGGGAGATCAACAGTTACTCCTTGCTCTTCCAATACGGATTTAATTGTATTGATTTCGATTAGAGAAAGAATCTTGTTGCTTGCTAATGAAATTTTAGATAGCATTATGGCTTCTTGTATGTCTTCTAGGATCTTGTTGATGGTATCGATTTTGATTATTGTTCTTAGCGTCTCCATTTCGTCAAAAATTATTCTGTTCTGGTTACCTTCAATTATTTCATTAATTGCATTTGTTAACAATTGAAGTCTCTTGCCTATCTGGTTGTTCACTTGATATTGTTTGTTATTGCTTTCAATTAGTTCGTTCATCGTTTGGTTGATGATACGTAAATCTTCAGCATCAGGCGTTCCACCAATCCATTTCCAGACCGTTCCAATTATTTCGATGCTCCGTTGACGGCGGGATCTCTGCGGCTTGATTTGCATTAAATTAGCGTATAATTCCTTAACTTTATGTTTAGCAATTTGAACAAAAGGATCATCCGACTTCTTATAGACTACTGTGGTTAAAAGATTGATAGTAGTTTCTATTTCCGTTATGTTAATAGGATGTATAATATTTATATTTCCTATTTGTAATTTACATTTTCCTATCTTTACTATGAGAATTGGTTGATTACTCACATTGGTAATTTCTAGTTCTTGGCAGTAACAATTAATATTGATCAATGTTGTGAATATTATAAATGTTAAATACATTTTGTATGTGAAAATTATATGGTATTTGTATTGTTTCTTAACTTATAATTTTGATTATTCTTATTATTGTTTATATTTTATAATCGTGGTTGAGTTTCGTGTTTCTTCTGGGTTATGAAGTTCACGATTTTTTTTTTGGCGTTGAGGGAAACTGAAAAAAAAAATAATGCATGAGTTTTTTTTTGTGAAACGCTGAAACGAGGTTAATTCTTTTTTCTGTTGATGATGGTGATTCTCCTGTTGAGTGGGGACCTGGAAAAGTAAGAATTCAATTTAGTTTTCTAATTCTTTTAATTTTGTTCTTATGTCTTTTAACGTTTTTTGGGATCTTTATAGTTTTTCCAGTACTCTCTACACATTTTGTCGTCGTGAAACGTGGATCTAGTTTTTTCCTCGTGGTTTTCTTAATATGAATGTTCTGACCTTCGTTCACTGTTGGTGGTTCTTCTTTGGAGTCATTGTGTTTTGTCATTTTCTTTGAGGTTTTCTGGAGATTTTTCGTTACGTTCTTGAATAACCTTTGTGAGTGCTCAGCAATCATAGAAGGATCTGTAATATTTTGTTGATTGAAAATAACCTCGTTTGGGGTAAACGATGTGGCTTGATGTGAGGTGTTGTTATATAGAGAAGTTACAATTTGAATGATCTCTGGGGATTGAAGATCTTTAAATTTATGCTTGTTGGTATTAAATATTTCAATTATTGTACTGTGAGTTTTTTCTATTTGTCCATTTGATTCTGAGGATGATGCAAATTCTATATTTGTTCCGAAGTTGGTTAAAAAGTCTCTTAGTTGAATGCTAGTGAATGCGGCTTCGTGGTCGCAGATTATTCTTTTCGGAGGGCTAAATGTTCTAAAGTATTGTGATAAGGCGTTTCTAATGTCGAATAAATTACGTGAGTTTATTTGTATCAGTTGCAGATGTTTTGAGAAAGCGCAAATTAATGATAGGTAGTAGCGTTTGTCAATGCCGAAAATGTCCATATGTACTCTTTGGAATGGAGCGTTTTCAATTGGACGTGGTGATATTTTTATGTTATACGGTTTCCTTTCATATTTGTGTTGTGCACAAATTGGGCAGGAATAGACGAGACGACGAATTTTCTTCAGCATTCCAGGAAAAAAATAAGAACGCTTTATCTGGCTTTCGACTTCGGAAATGCCTCGATGCGCTCGCTCGTGTTCTTTTTTTACGATTTCGTCTTGTCTTCGTTCTGAGAGTATATCTTCGACCATGTTTTGCGTAATTACGAAATGACAATCCGAGTTGGAAAAATGTTCTTTGTATACTTCTTGGATTGTTTGAAATAGACATTCGGGAGCAAGGATAGCGCTTTGCTTCCCATTGGAACATTCTTTTAAAAAGTTAGTTATGTTTTCGTGATTATACTCAGTTGAGCATATAGTGGTTCTTTTGTAATTAGGAAATGTGTTTTCTGTTAAAATTGAATTGAAGCTAGACGTTCTGAATATTATTTGATTTCTGTAGTTGTTTATAGGTCTTTCAGTGAAATGCATATAGTGATCATCCGATGTTTGAGCTGAATGTACTGTATCAGCATGGGATGAAGGGGTGTTTTTTTCTAATGATATTGCGTCTAAAGTGTTTTTGTTTTCTACTTCGTTAATGTTGATTTCTACCTTTCTACTGAGTGCGTCAGCGACGACGTTTGTTTTTCCCGTTTTGTAGATAACGTCATAGTCGTAATTTTCTAAGTCCAAACGCCATCGTATTAGTTTAGCGTTTTTATTTGAATTTTTAATATAAATGAGAGGTTTATGGTCTGTTACTAAGGTAAATTTATTACCGTATAGGTAAGATTTAAACTTCTCTACTGCCCATATTATAGCCAGAGCCTCCTTTTCCGTAGTTGAGTAATTTGATTCCGTTTTATTGAGAGTGCGGCTAGCGAAAGCGATAGGCTTTTCGGTTTTTTCGAACACTTGCGAAAGGACAGCGCCGAGTGCGTAGTTACTCGCATCGGTTGTTAATATAAAAGGGAGTGTAAAATCAGGATATGCCAGAATTTGGTCAGAAATAAGAATATTTTTTAATCTTTGAAAAGCCTCTTGGTATTCCTGGTCATCTAAGTTTACGTTTTGATCTTTTTTCAGGTATATAGTTAGAGGTTTAGTAATTTTTGAATAGTCTTTAATAAATCTTCTATAATAACCAGTTAAACCCAAGAACTGCTTGATTTCTTTCTGATTCTTCGGTAACTGCCATTCTAGTATTTTGATAATTTTACAGGGGTTTGGTTTGATCCCTTCCTGTGTAATAATGTGTCCCAAAAATTCAGTTTCACGTTTCAGAAACTCGCACTTGTCTAATTGTATTTTCAAGTTGAAATCAGCTAATCTCTTTAGTACCTTTGAAATATTTTGTAAATGGTTTTCTAAGTTATATCCAACAATGATTATGTCATCGAGATATACGTAACAGATGGTTCCTATGTATCCTGCAAGAATACTATTCATGGCACGCTGAAACGTTGCCGGCGCGTTTTTTAGTCCGAAGGGCATTCGGGTAAATTCGAAGTGCCCTTGTGCTGTCGAAAAGGCTGTTTTTTCTTTGTGTTGTGGGTCCATCTCAATTTGGTGGAATCCTGATTTAAGATCGATTGTCGTGAAATATGTAGATTTCCCTAGGTTATCCAAAATTTCCTCTATTTGTGGTATCGGGTATTTGTCGTCTATCGTTTTTTCGTTAACTTTTCGATAGTCAACAACTACTCTAATTTTCCTTTTTCCTGAAGCGTCCATCTTTTTGGGGACCACCCATATCGGAGAAGAATATGGACTTATTGAATGTTGTATAATTCCATGGTTAAGCATCTCTTGAATCTGCTCTTCCACATCTTTTTTGAAATGATGCGGGTATCTATATGATTTTGTGTATACTGGTGCGTTATCCTTTGTGTTAATCCTGTGTTTTATTATTGACGTTGCTGTCAGCTTCTCGTCTGATTTCAATAGAGTTTGTTGGTTTTCCAAAATGATATCTATCAGTTTTTCTTTTTCTAATTCCGATAAATGTTCAGTCCGAATAAGTTTTGAAATTGTAGCCTTGTCTAATGTTGTTTTAGAGTCCATTGGTATTGGTGACAATGTCTCAAAATTATTCACGTTCAGCAACAGTTTTCTAATGTTTTCTGTATTTGGTGGTTCACGATTTTCGGTTCGGACTAGAAAAGTAGTTCTAAAATTTTGAGCTTGATAAAGTCCAGGCTCAACAATAATTTCTTCTGTGAGTTTTGTTGATTTTCCTACGAACCAATCTCCATTTTTATCGCATGGTACAGTGATTAGGTGGTTAAATTGTTCCAACTCGTTGGTAATATAATGTTTGGAAAATTTAATAATTTTGCCATTTATTTCTAATGTGCCGAATTTGTAATTAATTTTCCCATTGTATTTCGATAATGTTTTTGAGCCTATTAGTCCGTCAAAAAATGAGTGAAATTCAAGCTCATAAAATAAAAGGGGAGGCATTCCGTCTAATATTTGTGCTTTTACTTTGGAAGAAATAATACTATTATTTTTCACGCACTTTACTATGAGGGGTTTAATTTTGATTGAATTTTGCAGAATTCCGGGTCTTATTAAATTTGTATTTGCTCCCGAATCAATGAGAAATTTAAGATTTTTGTTCTCATGTTGTATTTTGAGATATGGTAAATAGTTGTGATCTATTTGTCCGGATCTGTCGCGGGGATTTCTAAAAAATTTACATCGATGTTGTTATCGATGTCATCATCGTCTTCGCTATCCAGTAGCTCATGATTGTTAACTCTTTTATTTAAAGTTAATTTAGATCTAACTGAACCGATTTCCATTGGTTCAACTGTTGTTTCGGGTGCATCTGGTTTACGTCGCCTAAAGTCTTGTTTTGGTATGTTGTTAAATCTTGAA
This sequence comes from Toxorhynchites rutilus septentrionalis, assembly GCF_029784135.1. Lineage (NCBI taxonomy): Eukaryota > Metazoa > Arthropoda > Insecta > Diptera > Culicidae > Toxorhynchites > Toxorhynchites rutilus. The sequence goes on from NC_073745.1 coordinate 28,912,179, forward strand.
TGTCCTTGATGTGAATGGCTGTTTTCTTGTCCCGATGAACGAGAAAATCCAGGTTCATTCTTTGGCTTGAAAAATGCAGTTTGTGCGGGTTGAGCTAAAGGCATATGAGTCAGATTTCTATTAGACTCATTCGACGTGAATTTGCATATGAACGCATATGCGTTTTCAATAGTTTTGGGTTCTGCTGCCTGTACATAGCCAAAATATGGTTTCTGTAGTCCACTGACGTACGCTGCTAGGCTGTATTCGTCGATGAAGTCATTTATTGCTTCCCAGTGGGCATTATACTTTGGATTTTGCTTCGCCAACGATTTTATACTACACACTAGTTGCTTCGTTCTTTGGTAATGTTTGTTCACATTACCGTCCATTTTGTTGTGCCATAACTGGCAATTATAAGTGGATAAATCCTGTTTGTCACCGAGCGCTGTTAATAATATGCTTTCATTGAATGTGGTAGGGTTTCCGTTTGTGCAAAGAACGTCTTTGGCATGCCCTTCTATTTTGTTCGATACTGCTGTAAGGTAAATTTGAAAAATATCCGGAGAAACTAAGTTTTCGAATATTCTTAATGTTTTTTCTGCTGTTTCTAACCAGCTTGCTAATTGCTTTTTATTGCCATTAAAGGATGGCAACATTTTTATTGGATCAGGGATCCGGAAGGGGTCACCTTGGGTCATTTCTCTCCGAATTGAGTCGTCGGGACGATTTACAGGCGCAGTGTTTATGGTATTCTCAGTTCCGTTTCCCAATTGAGAATCATATACTGCTTGTCTAGCCGTGATATTCTCAATTGCTTGCATCATACGTGCAAGTTGTTGAGTAATACCATGTAGTGGGTTAATCTCATTTGATTGAGGCTCCGTCATGTTGAGAGTCTCTATGTTTAAATTTAAATTTTCCACAGGAATATGCGAATATTCCTCCGACTCCGTACTCGTGTCGGATTCGTCGGAACTGGTATCGTTCTTTTTACTTTTAAGAAACGATCCTCTTGTTTGCTTCAAAACGTCTTTAAATTTGGGAATTAATTATCCCTTTTAGCACAAAGTTTCAAATTGAAATTGAAGAAAACCGTCTATCTTGTAGTGCGGTAATCTTACAGAGAGCTCGTGTCTATCTTGTAGTGCACTTATCTCACAGTGATGGATTTATTTGTAGTGGCGCGAAATTCTCTCTCTTAGAACGGATTTTCAGCGCACTAACAACTAATCATTAATCACTGGCTGGGTTTCTAATTTGATATCACTTATTTCACTTATAGTAAAAGAGAGACAAAAAAAAAGAACTCACCCTTTTTTTACAATCGTGTCCTATGGTTCGCGGTGAACGATGCCGGTTTTCCGGATGCCTGCGAGCGGGGGGGTCCTCAACTCTGAACGGCGGATTAAATCCTTCGGCCGTAGATGCTTGCGCGGAACCACTTTTGATACGCTTTTTTTTTTAACGTATTACTTCCACTATTTAACACTCGCACGGTCACTTCACACGATTCCGGACGGCTGCGCCAATTATACAGTCATTCGCGGACTGGGATTTCTTTTACACAGACAAGACCGTCGTTTCCAAATGCTCGTATAATACTGGTTTATTTCCATTCCTTTTACATTGGTGCACCCTGACTCAGAAGGCACAGCAGGGGAGATAACTGCTTGTGCTGGTTTTGCTTATCTCAGAATGTGTAGGCTAAGAGAGATAATAATGTTTACGAAGGAAACATTCTATGTAAAAGGCAATAAAAGTTTATATCTATCTATGCTATGTTTCTACTGTAATCTATCTTATCCTACAAGCCATGTGGTATAACTATATATGCATGTGCCATAAGCTCTCTCAGATGCGTCTGAAAAACCGTGTATTTCTATCGAGTTAGCTTCAGATGATACGACACATCGATGAATTTTTATTTCATTCAGAAGTGGTAGCCACCTGTGGAATCTTCGCCATTCTTCTTGCACTTCAGTTGGTAAAGTATCATCCCATTGTAAATGCTTATGTTGTTCATTGCAGAGAGTCCAAAGCTTCTGCATGAAAATTTTGGCCGTTATAATGACCGCACCCAGTAGCCCAAGAGGGTCGAATAGTGTGGCGATAATGGCTAATACCCTTCGTTTGGTGAAGCTTTGATTTGATAAGAGTGGAGGAATTTCGAATTGGAATTTTAAACAATCAGTCTTAGGCAGCCATGTTAAACCTAACGTTCTTACAGTCTGATCCAGCTCCCAGCTGATTTCATGAATTTCTGGTGATGCGAGTGATTCTTGAGCAACGCCTTCCAATACTGCTGTTACGTTTGAAGCCCATTTTCTCAAAGTGAACCCGCCGCTGGACGTCATTTGCTCACATTGCTTCTTAATTCTATTGCTGTATTGACGTCATCCGTTCCTGTGATTAAGTCGTCGATGTACATATCTTCTTCGACTGCCTTCGCAGCAAGTGGATATCTCTCACGTTCATCAGATGCCAGTTGTTTCAAAGTGCGAGTTGCCAGGAATGGTGCGGGTTTCGTCCCGTAAGTTACTGTGGACAACTCGTACGTTGCAAGGTTTTCATTCTCATCAGCCCGCCATAAAATACTCTGCAGTGGTGCATCCTTGGGATCTATGTTTATCTGGCGAAACATTTTCTCAATGTCAGCCACAATCATCACTTGATAAGTTCGACAGCGAAGGATAATTGCCCTGAGGTCTCGTTGAATAACTGGACCCACGAACAATGCGTCATTTAAAGAAATACCGTTCGATGTTTTGCATGAGGCATCAAAAACTACTCTCAATTTCGTAGTGGTACTGAACTCCTTTAGAACAGCGTGATGCGGTAGATAACATCGCTTTAATTGATTTGATTGATCCTCCTCCACCTTCCGCATATGCCCCATTTCGATGTATTCTTTCATAAACCTTTGATATTGCTCTCGTAATATATCGTTTCGAGTGAGTCGTCGTTCCACGCTTTCGAAACGTTTTTTAGCTATTTCCATTGTCTCCTAATGATATTTCATTTCCCGTTTGGAAGAAGCTGAAGAATGATTGTATTCCCAACACTAAATCGACGCTACCAGATTGATAAAATGCTGGATCGGCCAGTTCGATGCCGTCAGGCATGTTCCAGCCTTTCGTTTGTACTGTTGCAGTTGGTAGGTTGACTGTCACCCGCGGAAGAACTAGGAAACTCATTTTTTGCGCATATGGAGATGTTCGAGATCGAATTGTTGCATGTACTTTATGCTTTACACTTGTTGCCACACCGCCAATTCCCACTATAGAGACATCTACCTTTGTTCTGGATATTCTCATACGCTGGCATAATCTCTCCGAAACAAAATTGGATTCTGATCCTGAATCCAACAGCGCTCGTGCAGGGTACTTCAGCCCACAATTGTCTTCGATTAGCACTAAAGCTGTAGCTAAGAGAATTTTCGAAGATTGATTAACCGATGTTGTTGATGAAGCTGAATTTGTTGCCGCCATGTTTGCAACCCTTGAGTGTGATCTCTGATTTGCCGTGATTTCACCTGCTTCGCATGAGTTCCTGGTGCTACTTTCACCTTCTGTTTTGAAACATACCATGGTATGGTGTCGACCCTTGCAGTTACGGCAGGAATTTTTCGATAGACATTCCTTTGCCTGATGGCCCTTTTTAAAACAATTCCGACACAGATTGTTGGAGCGTAAAACTGATTCCTTACTCGGAATTGACATGCGCTGGAAGGTGGGACACAAATAAAGCCAATGTGTATCGGGACATGCAGGACATTTCCCGGTTATATGTGGAGCAGCATGGTGACTGACGCCTATTGGGGTTGGCCCTTTTCTAATAAGTGCGGTTTGCTCGTGTTTATTTTCCGATGATTTAGCAGGGAGCGCTTCCAAAATTCGCACACGTCGCTGCAGAAATTCGATGAGTTCAGGAAGCGTATCTTGCTCTCTCGTAGAGGAAAATTCCTCCCACCCTCTTCGTGTGTATGGATCCAACCGGGAACTGAGAATATTCACCAGCAGTAAGTCTTTGAAATCTGCTGGTTGTGTTATCTGATCCAACGTGTTAACGATTTTCTCAAATCCTTCCAGTAATGATGATGGTCCCACCTCATACCCCTACAATGGTTTGAGCAGGACGATTTATCATTAAGATAATTTTTAAAGTTTAACAAAGCACATCTGGAACCAGTATGCAAAATAAAACGAACTGGTTCTGTTGCAGACATAAATTGATATCATAAGAACATTAAACAAAAGACGGAAACCGAAAAGTAAAGATATTATCCCAAGGCATGTCGAGCAAATTTCCAACCCGGGAAGATCCTTGACTGATCGGGAATCGAACCCGATATCCTCAAGTTTCCACTAGATACTTACACTGAGATCTGCCGCGGTACAGAAAAAAACTCGATATAACCATCTGCTAATACGATAGTTTACAAGTATTCCGTCTGGGCTATCCCTGGTTCGAATCCGGTTTCCACTGAAGACCCTAGAACATTTCATTGTATAACGATTTTCGCCAGTGTTCAAAATCAAGTTATCTATGTCTACCGAAACGCGCACGTGGCTCAAGCTTTTGTAGACTACTCATTTATTTTTTTTTTCAAATCTAACTTACAACAACAATAATGTAACAAAAATCCATCATCATCAATACGAACATGATAGCTTATGCAAACATAGAAACATTGAAACATTTTTACAAGTTCATAACACAGATTTCACATGTGACAGACACAATTCTTTGAACTCAGCTATTGTTGCCGCTCGTTTGATATTTCTGGGCATCGAATTGAAGAATTTTAATCCTTTATACAATAGTGAATTTTGGGACCTGCTAAATAAAAAGTTAGGTGTTCTTGCATCAATCGCGTTTCTTGTATTATATCTATGCAAATCACTTCCTCGTTCAATTCGATCACACAAGTATCGAGGCAGCATATCATTCAAAATTTTAAAGATGAACACCATTGTCAAGTAATAAATCCTTTGCTTCACAGATAACCACTGTAGCGCGTCCAACATTATGACAGAGGAAGTGTACCTATGACATCTTAAAATTAATCGCATGATTTTATTTTGTAACCGCTGCAATCGCAATAGTTGTGTATTATTTGCAAGAAACAGGATGGATGAGCAGAAATCTATGTGTGGTGAGACGAGTGATTTATATAGTTTGACTTTACTAATTGCGTTTAACTCATTCTTCAAACGACAAATGACGCCGTACTTTTTAGCAACCTTTTTGATGACATTATCAATGTGAGACTTAAAAGTTAGTCTGTCATCAATAACTACTCCCAGATATTTTATTTCTTTAACCCGTTCAATAGTCTCACCATCGATTTCAAAATTACCGTTATATCTGGAGTTTGCTGAAGAAATGAGCATGTATTTTGTTTTATTAACATTCAACTTTAATTGTTTGAATTTCAACCACCGAGCGAGAGAATGAAGATCTTCGTTCAAGTGCTCCGCGATTACATTCAACTCCTTAGCTGCGATGAACAGAACAGTGTCATCCGCGAACAGGTTGATATCACAAAAACGTAAAACCCGCCGCATATCATTAATATATAAAATGAATAAAATGGGCCCTAACACACTTCCCTGTGGTACACCAAGTGTGTTATCGATGGGAGTAGAAATAAAATCGTTGAAACGAGTCTTTTGAGTTCTATCACACAAGTAGCTTTCAAACCATTTGTATGATGTCCCTACAATTCCAAAGCGCTTCAATGTTTGCAACAATAAGGCCCTAGAAATTGTTTCAAAAGCGCGTTTCAAATCCAAGAACACCGCAAAAATAGTTTCTTTAGCCTCGATATTCTCTTTCCATTTTGCCAACACCAGATTTAGTGCGGTCTCACAAGAGTGTCCCTCTCGATATCCCGACTGTTCCGGTATCAGCAAACTGTTATTGTCAATAAATTTCATCAGCTGGCCTTTCACAACAAGTTCTAAATTTTTTTCTAATGTGTGCAACATGTTAATGGGGCGGAACTCTTCGGCTTTATCCGTCCCATTAACTTTGGGGATGGGAACCACAAGAGATTCCTTCCAAACTTCAGGCACGTGCCCAGTTTGCAATGATTCATTTATCAGGCCTAGCAATTCGTGTCCAATAACATGAAAGCAATCTTGTATCACTTTTGCGTTGACATTGTCGATACCAGCCGATTTATGCAAAGAAAAACAAATATCTCTCAACTCTGCAAATGTGATGGGTAGAAAACATTCTAATCTGCAATTGCTGCTTATCGGCTGTATTATTTCGTATGGCTCACTGACCAATTCAATACTTTGATTGATCAATTGAACACTATTCACGAAATAACTGTTGAATTTTTCCGCAATGATTTGTTCCGAATGTTCTTCTGAACCTTCAAAAGTTATGGACCGCGATAAACTATTTTTAGTGTTAAGTAAACTTTTTAGTATTTTCCATAACTCCTTGCTGTTATTCTGATGTTGATCGATTTTCCTCTGTATATATTCACATCTTGTGTTTTTCAAGGCTTGTGAATATATATTCCGCGCGCAGGTGTACCTTTTCCAATCGTTTTCTATATTACTTCTACAAAATTTTGAGTACATTTTATCTCGTTTACGTTTGAGACGCAAGAGTGATAAAGTGTACCAGCTGTTCAAATTTTTCAAATTGATTTGTTTCTCAAAAACTAGGCTATTGGTACACACTTTCAAGATATTAGTGAGAACAGCTGCTTTCAAATCCAGATTGTCCGTTATTGCAGTAAAATCCAGGTTTCTAGCAACAAGATGAGACAGTGCTTCCTTTGAATACTTGTTCCAGCACTTGATTTTAACTCTATTTTCTTCACGTTCACTCTGTTCGTTCTCAATATAAATAAAAATTGTCTCATGATCCGTTATTTTCAATTTGGCCACTATCAAAGAATGAACTGTATTAAAATTAGAGAAAACGTTGTCTATCAAAGATCTACTGTTTTTCGAAATTCTTGTAACTTCTGTTACAGTCTGTTTCAAGTTGTAAAAATCAGATAGTTGCTTCAATTGCTTCGAATTCTGCACGTTGAGCCAGTCAATATTGAAGTCACCAGCAATTACATTCAATTTACTGGAGTCAATGAAACTCTCCCACCAGTTTTCTAAAATTTCTAAAAATCGCTGATCACTAGAACTGGGGGAATGATACAAAATTCCAAAATTTCCCATCTGCATACCTCTTTTAACTGAAATTGCCAAGAACCAATTATTTTCAACAGATTCGTTTAACCGAATGTTGAATTTAATCGATTCTTTTGCGTAAATAGCAACTCCTCCAGTGTGTCTGGAATGTGAAAGGCAAAAAGCAACTTTGTAACCCGGGATGCCATATTGATCAAATGAATTCTCATCAACAATATGAGTTTCAGAAAGAAAGACTAATCGTGGACGGAAATTTTCTACAAGTTGGCGCATTGCCACATAATTTGTAGAAAGCCCAGCTATATTGAAGTACAACATTTCAAACTTCCTATCACATCTTCTTTCCTTGGGTTGCTATTTACTAGAAAAAATGTTGCTTTTTTTCTTTTCTAACAGCCTCCGATACACTGGACACTGTGTACTATAAGCTGGGTGGTTTATGTCCAATTTAAATTTTTGCTCTTGATTCACTTTTAAACAATTTACGCACTTAAACTCAGTTGACGAGCATCCAGATGTTATATGTTGTTCATTACATCTTGAGCATTTATCTTCATTACTACAAACTTTGCTCTTGTGCCCGAATTCTCCACATTTGAAACAACGTAGAACAATAAAGGCCTCAGCAACTGAACACTTATCCCATCCGATGCTTACTTTACGAGTACTCATCAGACATCCATAAGTGTCATGATCTACTTCAATAATCGTATTATATTTGTTGTACTTTAAACGTGGATTTTCATATTCTGCATGAGCGCAATTCTACGACCGATTCCTTGACTATAGTTGGTAGTTTGAATAGTGCTTGCATCTGTTTCTTCTTCAATAGTTTGCTGTTATTATCACGCTTGAGCAACAATTCCCAGGCAATATGATAGTTTGCCTTTGTGATCTTCAAAGAATCGATTAGCGCCCTCGCTTCGCCTTCTAAACATCCTTTGAGATAATGCAGTTTTTCTACGTCCGGTAACTCAGGCTTCAAATGAATTAGTGAAGTAAAAAGATCCCTAAAGCTGAGCCACTCGTCGATCTTACCGTCGAAACATTGCAGCTTAATCATTGGAAGACGTACATGTTCGGTTACTCCCTGCATTGTTGCATCTAATTGCCTTGTTGTTTGGTTCAAATTACCAGTATCTTCTAACTCCCTGGCCTTATCTAACAGAAATGATTTTACATCGTAATATCGATTTTCAAAAACTGAACGCTCCTTCACATAGACTTCTTCATCAGGTGAAAAATCTTCATGACACTCAATTTCGTAATAAATATCGTTTGTCTTTTCCCACAAATCATCCAACCTCTCAAGACGAACTGCGATCTGATTGGCGGTTGTCCCCTCAGGATATTCATTCATGAAGCTCACAAGGTTTGAAAAAGAAGCCTGCAGTCCGTTGAGTTTCACTTGCAGTGACTTCATTGATACGGTTTTAGCCTTCGATGATGAAGTTGATGCTGGTGGCATGATTGATGCGTCCAATTCACCTTTCTCTCACGATGATCTGCTCCACAGGAATGATTGGTCCAATAGCGTACGACTTGCCGATGTTCCGAATCGTTCGTTCACCAGTAACAGCGTTATTGTATCCAAGAAATTTCTCCGATTTTGATGATGCGATGAACGATCGCCAGTAAGCGTGATTTGAGACATGCGATTGAGAGATTTGTGTTAGAATCTAGTGTAGTGCCACGGCTGGACATGTACTAAATGTCTACTAACCTACACGGCTATAGAACCGTTCCTGGTACAAGTCCAATATGATCCAAGTTGATTTAAAATCCTCTGAACTCCTTTGATTGCCCCGTGAGATGCTCGATGATTTTTGCAGTGAAGATTGTCGCGTACAATGCGAATTAAGTTAGAGTAGCCCGAGATAACACTCAACAGACGAGATAACACAAACGCTGTTCTTGTGCACAATAGACATCACACACGAAACATCTCAGTAGGAGTATAAATACCGGTCACCGACACAGCATCGCTCTCAATTCTTTGTAAACCGTCACCAATAGTCTTTTTTAAGACTCAAAAAGAGTCAATAGAGTTTTCCGATCAGTCCGCTCCGCCTGTTCAGGCGTGGGAGCTTTACGAGGAGGAGTCCCGGCGCGGACATCTTTGTGGTCCTTCGAACCGGATTTTAAATCCGTACTCCGTACTGCATTGTCGCAAAATCACCGCCATTGCCGTCGCTTTGTCGCGACTTCACCGCTACTGTTGTAGTAGCATCAACGCGATTATCCATTGTGGGACAAGAGGTTTTCAACAGATCCATTGTGGGATCAACGTGAAGTTTAATCTTCTGCATTGCCGCCGAATCACCGCCATTGACATCGCTTTGTCGCGATATCACCGCCACTTTTGTTGTGGCATCAACGCTATCGTCCACTGTGGGACATTAGGTTTCCTCAGATCCATTGTGGGGTCAACGCAAATAGGAACTGCTGCATCGACGCTGAATCACCGCCAGTGTGGTCGCTTTTCCGCGACATCGCCGCTACTTGTATTGTAGTATCAACGTTATTGTCCATTGTGGGACAATAGGCTTCATCAGATCTCTTATAGGATCAACGCACCATCTTGTGATTTGGTTTAGAGGAGATCACAGCTTCCTTCTATTGTTCGGTTGTGCAAATGATTCGCGAGTAACGAGTGAAACTATCGCGATTTTTAAATCGAAATATTATAAGTGTTAACTGATCTCAAAAAGAAAGTGAAATTGGATTCCACCTGAGCGCAGTGGACACTATTAATTGTATAGCGCTAGTGTGTGACGACGGTTCTCGGGTGTGAACGATAAACCCGCATCTTTACTTCCGCCGTTTCCCAGGTTTCGCGTGAAAACCTTTCGAAGATCCTGTCGGTTCCAGATTCGAGTATCGGAACCTCTCATCGAGAGTGAGTTTGGTTGCATTGGGTTGGCATTCGACTGGTGAGTACACAACTAGAGTAGTCGAAGTTTTTGGAATTTTGTGTGGTGGAGTGAGCCGGCATCGTATTTTGAGAATTTTCTGTGGACTGTGGTGGTTTTCGGTGGTTTTAATTTACGTGACGTTCCCAGCTGATACAATGACTTCGCTGCGGGAGCGATCTAAGATGTTGAGTGTGACGGTGGAGGCAATTAGAACCATCGAGAGCTTTGTGGAGGACTACGATGCCGAGATTGATCAAAACAAAATCGAATCTAGATTAAAGAGACTGGATATACTATATGATCGCTTTGTTGATACATCCATCGCAGTGGAATTGTTAATGGAGGATAAATCCGAAACTAAAGCTATTCTAGTGAAAGACCGTAACGAAATGGAAGAACGATATTATACATTACATGATTTCCTAACAACACACAAACCGAATCATCATGTTTCGGCTAATTCCCCTCAGATTTCCACATCTGTTGTACGTTTACCGAAAATTGATTTGCCGAGTTTTGATGGTGAGATTGACAATTGGATTCCTTTTTATGACGCATATCGTAGTTTAATTCATAACAACAAAAATTTAGCTGCTGTGGATAAGTTCCATTACCTGATGGCCGCACTCAAATATCCTGTTAAAAAACTACTCGATACAACTAACATAACGGGCGATAATTATAAAATCGCTTGGGATCTGCTTGTAAGTCGGTATGATAATAAACGTTTGCTTATTAAAAATCACATTGCGTCATTGTTCGCCATTGATCCTGTGAGGAAGGAATCTTCAAATGCGATATTAGCCCTGGTTGACCAATTTGAACGTCACGTAAGAATTCTATCGACGTTGGGGGAGCAAACTGAACGATGGAGCTCTCTGCTGGTACACATGGTGTGTAGTCGATTGAATCATAACACTTTGAGGGAATGGGAGCGGTCAACAGCCTGCGATAAGGAGAAGATTCCTACCTACAATGAATTGATTACATTTTTGAAAGATCAAGCTCGGATCTTAATATCCTTGAATAGTGGTAGTCCAGCAATATTATCACCAAAAGAAAAATCTCGTTTGTCTGTCGCCCATGCTGCAGCTGTGTCCAAATCGTTTTCACCTAAGTCTTGTATCGTATGCAACCAATCACATCGCATTTATGATTGCGAAGTCTTTAAACGAATGCCACTTGAGCAGAAGCAAGATGTCGTCCGCAAGAAAAAGCTTTGTTGGAATTGTTTATCTATGAAACACCTTAGTCGTGATTGCTCATCTCAATCCTGTAGAAAATGCAATGAAAAACATCATTCTCTATTACATCCACTCTCCCCCAACGATCGATCCACCTACACCAATATGAATTCATCACCTGTGAACATACGAACCACAAACGCCACCGCCGGTAGTGAATCTGTTACTTCGGCACAGTTATCCACTCCCACACCATCCACATCAACCACCACGTCCGCCACCCGACAGCCACTCACCAATGCTTTAGCTGCAGCGCAGTCATCGAATACCACCTACTCAACTGTTTTGTTATCCACCGCCGTGGTGAGGGTCCACGGTCCATCTGGGAAATCCACCTTCGTCCGAACTTTACTGGACTCATGCTCCGAGTCAAATTTTATCACCGAAAGAATCGTTCAACTTTTGAGCTTGAACCGTCAAAAGCAAACAACGGTCATCGCAGGCATGGGTGGCGCTACAGTCAACAGCACACATTGCACCGTCGCCACTTTCAGTTCCATCGACACCACGTATTCACACACACTGACTTTCAGTATCCTCCCAAGGATCACTAACGATTTACCAGCTCGACCGATTGACGTTTCACACTGGAAACTTCCTTCCGAGGTGACCTTAGCTGATCCCGATTTTGCAAAACCGCAAAGGATAGACATGGTAATTGGGGCTCAACTTTTCTTCAGCCTTCTGGTGAAAGGTCAGATTCAAGTGGACCCCATGTCTCCTGAAAGCCAGCCTGTTCTCCAACGTACCTTACTTGGATGGATAGTTAGTGGTCCTGTGTCCACCGGTACAGCCTTTCGAGACTCTGGAAGAGTCGCTATGCTTTGTACTACCGATGACTTAGATCAACAACTGACTCGATTTTGGGAAGTCGAGAGTTGTCCGCGGAGCCGTGGGCTTTCTAAAGAAGAATTATGTTGTGAAGATCATTTTTCTAAAACAACCACCAGAGATGAATCAGGCAGATTTGTTGTGCGCCTCCTCAAGAAGGAAAACATGTTGAGTCAACTTGGCGATTCCCAGATCAGTGCTTTTCGTCGATTTCAGTGGATGCAACGTCGATTCATCAAGAACCGAGAATTAAAGGAGCAATATTCTGATTTTATGACAGAATACATTGCTCTCGGCCATATGGCTCCAGTGATTCCATCCGAAGATACCAAAAATTCCAACACGTATTATCTCCCTCATAAAGACGGCGCCAGTGGTTGTATGGTTAGCGTAACAGCCTCACAATCCGATCGGCCTGGGTTCAATCCCAGCTGGCGTCGTTGGGATTTTCTGAGGCGAAAAATCTCTGGTTACGTCTTCCTTCGGAGCGGAAGTAAAAGAAGTTGGCCCGGCTCATGAGTTGTTGAGTCTGATAGGTAGGAACAGGTGGAGTCGCCTCCCTGATGTCGGTGATTGGCACTAAAGTGGCGGAAATAGGCCGACGAAAAATAAGCGAAGATAAAAAAAAAAAAAAAATCTCCCTCATCACGCCGTGCTCAAGCCAAGCAGCACCACCACAAAATGTAGAGTGGTTTTCGATGGATCTAGCAAATCCTCAACGGGAATTTCGCTCAACGAGTGCCTCATGGTGGGGCCGACCGTTCAGGATTCATTATATGCCATCGTCATACGGTTTCGTATGTACGAGATTGCACTCGTTGCAGATATAACAAAAATGTATCGCCAAATATGGGTACATCCCAATGACAGAAGTCTTCAGCGTGTTTATTGGCAAAGCAAAACTGATCCAGACGTCCGTACATATGAGTTGACTACGGTGACATACGGCACTGCATGTGCTCCGTATTTAGCTATCCGATGTCTCCAGCAACTTTCTCACGATCATCGGAGGAACGAAGATGATGCGGCTGAAAGAATTGGAAAAGACTTCTACGTGGACGATTTTCTCAGCGGTGCTGACAATGAAGACGAAGCAGTACAATTGTACTCTGATGTTAAAAGCATCCTCGCGTCGGCAGGATTCGAGCTCAGAAAGTGGAATTCGGATTCGTCAGAAGTATTGTCAAACATCCCAGCAAATTTGAAAGATGATAGATCGATTGTAACAGTTGACGATGTACAAGGATCCGTTAGCACGCTAGGTCTGCTTTGGCATCCGGAATCAGATACGTTCAGATTCAAAGTTCCAGAATGCTTCATTAATGCTCCAATCACGAAACGAATCGTGGTCTCCGAGATGTCCAAACTTTTTGATCCTCTGGGAATCCTGGGACCAATTGTCATCACAGCCAAAGTATTTGTCCAGTTACTTTGGAAATCGAAACTGGGCTGGGATGAAGTGCTCCCCAGCTCGCTTGTGTGGGAAAATTATAGACGAGGTTTGAATACGCTCGAATCATTCTCTATTCCACGCTTAGTGAAAGCTCCAGGTTCTGGAAAAACTATTCAGCTTCATGGGTTCTGCGATGCATCCAAAAATGCATATGGTGCATGCATTTATGTCAGAAGTGTAGGCACGAATGGTATCACCACAACTCGTCTATTAACAGCGAAGTCAAGAGTAGCTCCCATCCAGACCCTATCAATCCCTAGGTTAGAGCTCTGCTCTGCTGTTCTCCTTAGTCATTTACACGAAAACGTTATGCTAAATCTCAATATGAATATTAATTCCTTCTTTTGGTCTGACTCGTCGATCACCCTGCATTGGCTGCACAATCCACCATCGAACTACAACACCTTCGTGGCAAACCGTGTCGCGGAGGTACAGCGACTAACAGAAGGAGGTATTTGGAACCACGTCGCCGGGTTGGAGAATCCGGCTGATCTCATCTCCAGGGGCTGCGATCCCTGCGAACTTATCAACAATACCCTGTGGTGGAAGGGTCCACCATGGCTATCGTCTGACCGTTCAGAATGGCCAAGCATGTTTCCTGTTCCTGATGTAAAGGAATTTCCACCAGAAGTCGTCGAAGCGAAGCCCTGTTCGCTTGCAGCGGTTACCAGATCATCAGGCTTCACTGATTTCACGCTGTTCACCCGCTATTCGTCACTGTCGAGACTCACCCGCATCGTCGCATACTGTCGCCGGTTCGTACATCACTGTCGGATCAAGTCTGCTGGATCCGATTTGCAACTCCTTCCGCATTTAACATCAGATGAACTCCGCCAAGCGTTAATAAGCCTCGTCAAAGTGGTACAAGAAGAACACTTCAGCAACGAAATCACTATTCTCCAAGTCAAAGATGATGCACAACTCAGCAAGTCACCATTACGTACATTGAATCCGTTCATCCACGATGGTCTACTCCTGGTCGGTGGCCGGCTCAATCATTCTTCCTATGCATTCACCCGCAAACATCCGATGATCCTACCTGCAGGCCACCCATTCACCTCTCTACTCATCGATTCAGTGCACGTGCAACTCCTCCACGCTGGCCCTCGTGCAATGATTGCACACATCCGTGAAAGATTTTGGCCATTGAACCTCCGTAACCTGGCACGGAGGCACGTAAGATCCTGTGTACGCTGCTATCGCACTCGTCCTCGAGCAGAACACCAGCTGATGGGTCAGCTACCGAAGGTGCGCATCACTCCTGCTCGTGCGTTTCTCAATACGGGAATTGACTTTTGTGGACCCGTCTGGCTGAAGATCCCGTTACGTCGAATGAAGTCTCCACCAATCCGAGCGTACGTTGCAGTATTTGTCTGCATGGCTACGAAGGCCGTACACCTTGAATTAGTAGGCGATCTTAGCGCCGAAACGTTTATTGCAGCATTGAAACGCTTCGTTTCCCGCAGGGGTAAGCCAATCGCCCTGTTTTGTGACAACGCAACCAACTTTAAGGGAGCAAACAAGAAGCTACGGAATCTCTGCAAACAACTTAACGATCAGCAACTGCAAATGAAAGTAGCGTCCTTCTGTGCTGACTCATCGATACAATTCAGCTTCATTCCAGCTAGAGCACCCACGTTTGGCGGCCTATGGGAGGCCGCTGTCAAGGCATTCAAACACCATTTCCGGAGAGTTATTGGCCTTGATTCGTTATCAGCAGAAGTTATGCAAACCATTCTGTGTCAGATTGAGAGCTGTCTTAACTCACGCCCACTGACTGCGCTTTCTGAGGACCCAAGCGACATGGAAATCCTCACACCGGGACATTTTCTGGTCGGATCAGCCCTCCAATCAATCCCGGAGCCCGACCTAGCCCAAATTCCCAAGAACCGGCTTTCGCTGTGGCAGGAGATGCAACAACGAACTCAATCCTTCTGGAAATTGTGGTCAACGAACTACATTACCCAGCTACAGCAACGGACGAAGCACTACTATCGACAGCCGAATGTTCTGGTCGGCAAACTGGTACTCCTGAAGGACGACAACTTACCCCCACTCAGATGGAGTGTGGTCCGAATCACAGCAATCCATCCCGGCGCGGATGGCCTCGTCCGTGTGGTTACCATCAAACTGGCATCCGGCGCAGTCTTCGATCGGCCGATCGTGAAGATCTGCCTTATACCAATAGATGACGAGATGAAGTCTACTCCCACTTCTGGTGAAGTGACTGGACCTCCTGATGAAGACGCAGCACCCGCTGCTAACCCAAAATAAGCATTGTGAATAGTGAATTGAATTAAAATATTATTGTAAAATTGAATTTGAATGAAACAGATATTTCATTGGTGGCCGGTATGTCGCGTACAATGCGAATTAAGTTAGAGTAGCCCGAGATAACACTCAACAGACGAGATAACACAAACGCTGTTCTTGTGCACAATAGACATCACACACGAAACATCTCAGTAGGAGTATAAATACCGGTCACCGACACAGCATCGCTCTCAATTCTTTGTAAACCGTCACCAATAGTCTTTTTTAAGACTCAAAAAGAGTCAATAGAGTTTTCCGATCAGTCCGCTCCGCCTGTTCAGGCGTGGGAGCTTTACGAGGAGGAGTCCCGGCGCGGACAAAGATGTTCAATTCAAATTAAAATTCCAATGATGTCGACAATAGATCCTTTTATTAGTGATGATCCTTTTAATGGCGATGATCCTTTATTCTCATTGATCCTCTAATCCAGATCCGGTTCGAAGGACCATTTATGTATATTGATTATCCGCAGTGTATTTTGATTTTGTATTTATTGACGAACTGCATTACATTCACGTTACATTTATTAACTAATTAACGAATTACTACATAACATTTAAACATTTCTTCAAATACGATAGACACAAGTATATTGATGGACGATTGACGGTACAATGGTTTCAAAAGATCTCCTCTTACAATAACTATAGTACAATACCCTATTCTTACGAACATTTAAATTTAACTCCGACAAATCTAGTACCACAATGAGTCTACTTGCACTGGTAAGCGTGCGCCGAGAAATACCCAATAGAAACCCTCACCGAGTGGATACCGTTCACAGCTCCTGAATCCCGCAACAGTGACGAAATTCGATCCGATCCGATAATGACAATATCGATGTCATTCGGAGATACGGAGATAAGAATGCGGTGAAACAGACAAATCAATTTATCTTTGCCCTTGTTGCTGTTGTGATCGGTCGTAAATCTCTGTCACGCAATCACAGAACCGATGATCCCACGCTTAATGGCGGCGACAAACGCGATACGTGCTTCGCATTAATATCGATGGAAATCCGATTATGGCATCCCGCCTCTAATGATGTGCTGCGTTCGACACAAAAGAGAAAGTAGCTAGCAATTAATACTTGGTTATAATTAATCACTCACAAGGAGAAACAGAGAAGAGAAAAAACACCTTGCCTTGGGTGCGAGGGCGGCTGGTGCGCTGAACTTGAATCAGAGAGGTACCACAAATAGTCGGCGCCAAAACCCAGTCCCAGAGTGTAGTACACACACAAACACGTACATATGACGTTACGTGCGGACGTGAGAGGTGTAATTAATTTTGCTTTGATCCACGACGCGAGACCCGACAGGTTGTGATTCTCCTCTTTTTTTTTTTTTTTTTTTTTTGGGAGGGGGGCGATTTACGCGCGTCACAAAACTAATGAGTCCGTCGTTTCCCAAGGCCAAGGTCGACGCTTTCCGGTTGACGCGCAGCTGGTGATAACGGCGGGCAATCACATTTTTGGTGCAACACGAAAATTTATGGGAAATGTAGCAATGTCGGAATAACTTAGGTTTGGGTTGCAAAAACACAGAAGCAAATCTGTCACTTTCCAGAAGGGGAGAATCCGGCCATCGAAAGAGTGGAAGCAGAACGAAAAACCAACTTCAATCAATGAACGGGGGATCATAAAAAATAAAAACCACTCTACTTTTTACGATTCTCGGCTATTTTTATTGGGCACATGTCATGAACATAAACTTTATTTTTAAGTTTTTTTTTCGGAGCGATTTTAGGCAGTCAATGTGAAGTGAAGAAAGGACATCCATTGTTGGACTCAAAGGAACACTCTGGTTTTTCAAAACTGCAGCTGCAAGGGGTTCTCTAAAATGATCACTTGAATGGAAATGGAGTTCACAGACTGGTTTTTAATAATTAAATCAGAACTCTGCCAGCAGGGAGTATTCGATGAATATTCATCCAATCACAACAGTACACGTAGCATAAATTAAATTTACCTCTCACTTATAAATATGCCTTCTTTCTGAAAAGGGGTTCTTCTTCTGTTCAACGTCCGGAATTAATCTCCGGAATGAACACAAAATCTCATCGGATGGAAACGATAATCGCACCGTGGTGGTGGTGATGCAGCTGAGACAATTTCACAAATTCATAATTTTAATTTTCTGACGACTCAGGAAAAAAGCAGATTAAACAGAAGCGACAAGAACCTCCTCTCATTAGTACCCTTCATTGACGGGGGATTGCTATTTTTCCACGGTCTCTGCGCGTCAATCCCGACAAGTCTTCAGTCTTTCGCATTAATTATTCATTTCCACTGGGGAAAAAACCTGACCATCAGCGCTTCCAGAAATTGAGACAGTCTTTGGCAGAAGACTGCCACTGCTGCTCATTTCCTAATACAGTCGTTCCCCGAATACTTTGTTCAATGCTCCGCAACAAAAAGCCAACAAAAGTCTGATTATCCTAACGATCACTCCTCCCTTTCCTCTCTCCCCCCTCCCTCTCAGTTTTGACTAGTTTGGGAAAGTTTGGTTGCGATACCAAAAAAGAAACTTTCCTTCCCATCCCATCCCCAATCTTGATTGGTGTGTATTTTTACCCGGTTCTTCTGCTTTGAATTTTCCTTCCCGAGCAGCGAAAAAGTTGCACACACAGAATTGCTGTGGAAATGAAACCGGAAATTCATCATCTGAGGAAAACATTTTTGCCGCCTCCGGTATGGGAAGTAGACCGTCGGGTTTACCGGATTGATTAATGTTTCAGTTCGCATCTCGACTTACTCTTCATTCCGGCAGTCAGTGGGAAAGATGGATAGCGTTTAAATTTAGTTGAGTGTGATGTTGGCCGATGTTTTTTTTCTTGTGATACAAAATGGTAATGCAATAGAACCCCGATTATCCACGAAATAGTCTGGCTCACCGTGAATAACGAAAATCGCGGATAACGCAGTGAAGGTCTAAAAATGAGTTCCAAACACAAAAAAAGGATATTTCAGCATGAAAACTATGTTTTATCAATACAGAAATCATTAAACCATCTATCTAGAAGGTCGTGGACACCAGGAGTCAGATAATGTGAAAGCCATGATCAAAACCTCGGCGGTTGCATAAGCCTATCACTCACTGACAAATTCCGGGAAGGCCTATGGATTTACTATGGAACTCGCTGTCGCGCATAACCCAGTGCGGGTCACCCGCTCGCGGATAATCAGGGTTCCACTGTATATCGAAATCATTTCTCTCGTTGTAAGACGATGTGAATTTTCACCTAAAACTCATTTCAATTTCCGAAATTTTCATTTTTTGCATACAATTCCAATTTTGGTATTTGGAATTTAAGAATTGCGAAAGTTCGAAAATTTTGAAAATTTTAATTCCGAAAATTATATATTCCAAAAATGGAAAATTGCAGAAATCAATTCCAAAGCTTTAAAATTCTGAAAATAAAAAAATCTGAAAATTCCAAAATTTCTGAATTTTCAATTTTCAATACCTTTAATGATTTTTTTTTTATTTTAAATTCTCGTCATTTTGGAAATTTCGGTAACCCTTCAAATCATTTGGAAGTTATAAAATTTTAAATATTTTCGAAGCTTAAATTTTGTGGATTTTTTTATTTCCGAAATATTTAGTTTTCGGCATTTTCAATATTTCCAGATTTCGGAATTCCAATACAATTCCGTGCAATTTACGGAATTTCAAATTCATTCAGTTTATAAGCTTAATAAATAAGAAATTCCGTAAATTGTATTTCGGAAACTTTTCAAAATAGAAAAAAAATCCAAGCTTCTGCAAATTTATGAGCTTCAAAAATTTTTCGAAAAAAATTTTGAAATTTCGTTTTAAATTTTCGTATTTGAATTTTTGAAACCATTTTTTTTTAATTTACAGTTTTGTGTTCCCGTTTTTTTTTTGTTTTTATTTTAATTTTAAATTTATTTGATTGTTTTCTTAATTTTTCAATTCAGAATTTCCGATGTCTGAAATTCTTTATTATTGGCTTTCTTAATATACTAGATTTTCATGTTTCGGAATTTTCAAATTTATGAATTTTTAATTTTTATATTTTTATATTTTCGGAATTTTTGGAATTTAAAATTTTCAGAATTTATTAATTTTTTTCCCTAAATATCTATGTTCAGAAAAAAAACTTGAATTTTAAATGAATTTGAATGTTAAATCTGGTTTTTTCTGTATTCTAAAATTTGGCAATTTGTAATTTTAAGAATTTCTAATGTACGAAATGTAATTTACTTTTTTCAGAATTTTCGGAATTTGAAATTTTCAGAATTTCCAATTTTCGGAATCGAGCTTCGGAATCGAAAATTTGGATAAAAAGTTTTTTTTACCATTTTACATTGTTACTGAGTTTTCAAAATTTAAAATTTTATAATTTTTTTAAATTTTGCTGCTTGCGGATTTTCTCAATTTTTGATAATTTCATTTTCCGCGAATTTATTTAATTTTAATTATTCCATGCAATGATTTTTTTCCAACATTTTTTTATTTAATTTTTGTTCTAAATTTAGATATTTAGGGGAAAAATATTTTCGGAATTTCTCAATTTTTAATTTTGTTGCATCTTTAATATTTAATATTTAGATATTTAATTTTTCTTGAATTTGAAATTTCTTGATTTTTTTAATTTTGAGTTTCTTAAACTTTCTTCAAAAAAAAGCTTGAAATTTCAATTTTTGATTTTAATTTCAAGTTTTTAAAATTATAAATTTTTTGAATTTCCTATTTTTGAAATCACTTTTTTTTTCATTTTGAATTTTAAATTTTTATGAATTTCTCACTTCATCAATTTCAATTGAATCATCAGTTTAATGATTTTTTTCTTAGTTTGAAATTCACACTACACCCATACCTCGCTTTACGGCCTAGATACGTTCCACGAAACTTGGCCGCAAAGTGAAAAGCCGTATAAAGAATCAGTTGTATATCGACGTCGAAAGAAACATTTTAGACCGTGAATCGGAAACATACCTTAATTGAAAGGGCCGTTATAGCGAAATGCCGTACGAAGAGCGGCCGAATAGCGAGGTATGAGTGTATTGGCATTCATATTTCAGTATATTTTTTTTGTATTTTCATATATTTTGTGAAAATAAATTAAAATATTTGCAGTTCTTGAATTTTGATATTTTAATTTTTGAAACATGAATAATTTGGAGTTTTCATTATTTATAATATTTAATTTGTGTTTATTTTATTTTTCTTGCATTTTCGAATTTTGGAAATATTTTTTAATATTGAATTTTTTTACTCCAATTTTTTTTTAATTTTTAATTTTCAAAATTGTTTTTTTTTGGTTTTTGAATTCTTTATTTTGTACATTTATTTTTATTTTTTATTTTACATTTTATCATTTTTGAATGTTTTTTTTTTTTAAATATTGTAATATTATATTTTAATATGTATTTTAATTTATTTTAAATTTGGAGTTTCCAATGTTTAGGATTAAAATTTTTTAGAATCGTTATTTTTAATGGAATTTAAAACCTCTTTTATATATTTTTTTTATTTATTGGAGTTTTCCATTCTACTATTTTTAGTTTGAAAAAAAACTTTGTTTTTTTTTTTTAATTTTTTTTTTTAATTTTTATTTACAATTTCTAAAGTTGTAATTTTATTAATTATTAAATTCCCTTTTTTTCTGAAGCCCATTGAACATTATTTTTAGTTAATTTTTCAATATTTAGAATCTTCGAAATTAATTTTTTTAGTTTTTGAAATATTAATTTTCTAGAGTTCAAAATACTTCAAATTTTTTGAATCTTCTTTTTTTGAAATTTTCAAATTTTTTGATAATTTTCGATTTTCGAAATCGTCAATTAAAGATGTTATATTTTTTTATTTAAAATTTAAAGAAGTTTAAATTCGAAATTGAATTTTCAAGTTTTGAAATTAACTTTTTTTCTTAATTTTAAATTTTTAATTTCTTTTTTTTTTCATTTATTCAAATCTATTAGAATTTTTGATTTTGAAGTTTTCAATTTTGATTTTTGTCAATATTTTCTGTATTTTTTCGAATTTTTATATTTTTTGGAAAGTTATTTTTTTTTTGCACTTCTAATTTTTCCGAAATTTCGATTTATGTTTTTTTTAAATTTTTTAATTTGCTGATTTAGGATTTTAAATTTAAAATTTCTATTTACTCTTTGCATGTCAAGATTTTGGAATTCAATTTTGTTTAATATTGATTTTTTTTTAACTTTAATTTTTTTAAATTTAAACTATTTTAAATTTTTGAAATTCTAATCAATTTTAGATATTTTTCAGATTTTTGAAATAATTCAATTTTTAAAATTTTTCATATAATTTTATTTTTTATTTTGAAAAATATATTAATTTAATATTGGGGTTTTCAATATTTCAGATTTACAATTTTTAGAATTTATATTTTAAATTCATGGATCCATTGATTTTTGTTATTTCAATTTTATCGTTACAGTCTTATTTAATCTATTACAGTTTGATTACAGTCTTTTAAATTTATTTTTTGTTAATTATTGCAATTTTTCATTCTGCTATTTTTTGACGAAAAGTATCAATTATTTGCAGTTTTAGTTTTCGGTTTTTTTTAAATATTTGAATTTTTGGAATATAATTGTTTTAGTATTTTACTTGTTCTAATTTATTTTTTTTCGATTTTCAGTTTTTTTTTTAATTTTCGTGCGTTTTTAGAAACTTCAAAAATTTTAAACTTCATTTTTTTGTATTTTAAAATTCTTTAAAACACAAAATTTTCTCGAATTTTAATTTTAGGAGTTTCGAAATTTTCGAAAACATATTTGGAATTTTAATTGTTTTTCGATTTTCAAATTCATATTAACTTTCAAGGATTTTTTGATTTTGAGAGTCATCAATTCTATTTCGGTTTTCAATATTAAGTATTTTGAATTTATGGAATTTCTCTTTGTAATAATCTTCTATTTTTTGGACTCACAAATTTTTAGAGTTTGGTAATTTGGGAATTGGTTTCAGGAATTTCGATTTCTAAGAATTTTGAACTTTTTTTTCAATCAGTAATAAATTTTTAATATGAAATTTCAACAATTGAATATTCCAATAGTCATAAATTTTCAAAACTATCTAGAAAAAATAAAACTAACAAAAAGTAAAAAAAAAACAAATAAAGTTTTTTTTTGATATTTAATTTTTAGAATGTTAAATTTTTGAAATTTTTAAGCCGTTCAAAGTTTTGGAATTATTATTTTTTTCAAATGGTAAATTTTTGTAATTTTTTGTTTTTCGAATTTTTGAGTTTTTGGAATCTTTAATATTTTCAGATTTTTACCTTTCGTAATACCCAATTTCTTCAATTTCTCATTTTCTCATTTTTTTTTCATTTTTCTTTGAAATTTTTTTGAAATTTCCAATAGTCAAAAAAAATTTCAAAACTATCTAAAAAAAATCAAAACTAACAAAAACTAAGTTTTTTTTTGATATTTAATTTTTATAATTTTCAATTTTTAAAATTTTTAAGCCGTTCAACGTTTTGGAATTATTATTTTTTTTTCAAATGTTCAATTTTTGTCATTTTTGGATTTTGAAATTTTTAAATTTTTGGAATCTTTAATATTTTCAGATTTTTACCTTCCGGAGTACCCAATTTCTTCAATTTTCGAAATCTAATTTTTTTCAATTTTCAATTTTTGTAATTTAATTTTTGAAGTTTCTCATTTTTTTCAATTCTTGGATTTTTTTTTAATTTTTAGTTTTTGGATTCTTTAATTTTAAAACTTTTAATTCGTTTCGATATTATGTTTTTGCATTTTTAAATTTGTAAAATATCTAATTAAAAGATAATTTCATTTTTTTTGAGTTTTTATCTTTTGATATTTTAAATTTTTGGAATTTTAAATTTTGAAATTTTAGATTGTTTAGATTTTGGAATCTTCAATGGTTTTTTTTCCATTTTGCTTTTTCAATAGTAAATTTTTTATTTTTTTATTTTTTCAGTTTTTGAATATTTTTTTCGGTTTTTAATTTTTATTTATATTACCGTTTTAACTCGAATTCCGAGCATTAAGTGTTCAGTGAGAACATCAATATTGATTTGATACCTATAAATGTTCTTGTTCCGAAGGGTATACCCTAAAGAGTACCGGGATATCCATTATTCAATTATTTATACCGTTCTGAATCATATATCGGACGCTTAAGGCATATGATGCAGAAA
This sequence comes from Toxorhynchites rutilus septentrionalis, assembly GCF_029784135.1. Taxonomy (NCBI): domain Eukaryota; kingdom Metazoa; phylum Arthropoda; class Insecta; order Diptera; family Culicidae; genus Toxorhynchites; species Toxorhynchites rutilus. The sequence goes on from NC_073745.1 coordinate 28,936,252, forward strand.
ACAGATCTCAACTCTATGCACATGTTTATTTGGTTGATATTTTTAATAAATTAGTTCAATATACTTTTAAGCTTTCTACTTTGTTACCTATTTGATTGAAAACATTAAAAAACCATCGAATAAAATGTTTTTCAAATCAAGCGAATAAGAATCAAACTTCGGACATCATTTATAAAAAAATCAAATTTCGGACAGATTGAATTCAAATTTCGAACACTTTATTTTTTGAACGAAAATTACATTACACTTGATTATATTTTATAGTCAACTGTGAAACACTTACCAAGCAATCACAGTAACCTGATAACGATGATGAGAACTGATGAAACACGAGAGAAATTGAAATATTGGTGAAGGGGTAAATTCTACGTGCTCTCGCTAAGCAAATGTCAAACACAAACGATGATGAGTGGATTTTGGATGGGTTTTTTCCTACTATGTAATAATTCAAAAGCAATTCTTAAATGAAGTGATAGTGAAATCAAGGGATTACTCTAAAGAAGCAATTGTGATATTAATTTTATAGTTATATCCAATGTTGGTGATTGACGAGAGAATCGACGAGAGCATCCAACTTTTTTCAGCATGTGAAAACAACTTCTTCAATCAATGTGTTCGTCTCGCATCATACGATACCACTCAGTGAGTGAGCGAATCCAAACATGTAGTAGACAAGTTCATTCTGTCTCGTAAGTAGAAAGAACAGCAGCTCTGTCGACCAATGATTCACTCTCCGTCGAACGGATTTGTGTGCGGATGAGACAGAGAAGGTTCGCCAAGCGATAATTTTCCCGTGATTGTACTCATTCACGCATAAAGGACATTGGAAAACCACCAGCAAGTAACTTTTAACGACCAAAAAAAAAACAGGACCACCGGTAACGTAAAGATGAAAACATCGAATAAAAAAGGCTGGTGCATGAGAATATACACACAGATATGATATGACATTGATAGCAAGAATTTTTATGTTATCCGGATGGTCAATATTTACCAGTTTTCGCATGGAGTATAACGTTTCACCAATCGATGGAAAATAAATACGATACAGTAATCTTCCGAATATACATATTTCAGTTTTTGCGGAATGTTTCTTCAGGAAAGAAATGAAGTTCTAATGTGAATCCGAAAGAACTTTTCACACCATCAAATAACGTTACGTTCCAGATTGTATCCATTACTTCTCCCAACAAAACGTTTTTAACCTGTTTTTAACCCTAATATACTCGCGCAAATGGTCTCCCAGACCGACAATCAATAATTTTGTTTTAAAGGGGATGAATTAAATCACTTTAAAAACTGAGTTAAGGCGAAGAACACATATTAATAGATTATCACGTATGCTGCAAGGAATATTGAACAGCTTTTCTTCTGTTAAGAACTTAATAACAGAAAAGGTTACAATTATGATTTTTTGGGGTTATATTGAAATAATTTTAATATAAGTTAAGAAAGAGTACTTAGTACTTTTTTTTAGTACTTTTACTTAGTCGCGGCAATACATACACACACTCTTTACAGATACACGGGCCAAAGGTTGTGCAGTCCACTGATGATTCAACAAGAGCCAAAGGTTGTACCGCTCATGACAACTCTACACGAGCTGATGATTGCGCCGGCTAGTGACCATGCTATCCTGGATTCCTCGAGTCGAGAAGACGCACCACGCTAGATATGGGGTACATACAAGGGGGGCGTCGCTGATTAACGGTCAGCTGCATCCCAATAGGAAGTATCCCGTGTCGGGCACACGTACAGAGCATTGGAGACAGCAACATCCCAATTACGAGAACACTTGTAATACTAACCTCGAGCCGACCGCGAGTAATCGGTTACATATTACTAACATAGATAATAAGAAAAACTGTCAAAATATTGAACTCCGGCCCCGTCAGGCTAACGCCATATGAGCCTTGATAAAAATATATATTTTGGAAAAAAAAAAGAAAGAGTAAGTACAGGTCGGACTCGATTATCCGGAGGCTCGATCATCCGGAATTTTAGACTCGATCATCCGGAGTATTTTGGTTTCGATTTTTTTTTGATCGAATGTTTTGAACAATTTGTTAATATACTTTATAAATATGATTATTTGAACAAATTTGTACGAAGCTAGATAGAGAAGAGAGCTGGAAAAGGGGTTGGTCTATACAACTAGTTTCGATTATCTGCAGTAAATTTATATACGTTGGCAATTCCAAATTTAAATGAATACATCGATTTAATATTTAAACATACCTAATATGATAATTTAATGAAACATGGATGTAGTTAGGATGAGCAGTGTCTGTTTAGTATGTTTTAATTCGGTTATCAACAGTGCAAGTTACACGCAGATACACATGGCACCAAAAATAATATTGCTGACCCGATTAACTCATCGCACGAGTGCACCAAAGTACACATTTAGTGCTGAGTTAGGCAAGCGCAATCGATCGTCCGATCGACTTGTCGCCAGGTGTAGGTTTTTGTAGAATAAGCATTTTATTGTAAATTCATTTCGAGCAACAAATAAAGTCAGTTCTGATTTAGACTCCCTTGACAGCAGGTGTGATTCCCTTTTTTAAAAAGAAACTCCACCAGCTGAAATTGTAACTGGCGCCCTCACACGGGACCTTTATATTTGGTAAAAGTATAAGTTCGAGCTGAACGAAGCCACGCTGAGCATCCTGAGGAAGGAACCTTTCATTCCGGACCAAGAGCCGTCCACTGTCAACCAGAGGATTTGAGGGTGAAGGCGCGAAGCAGTGCACCAATTTAAGGAACCTACCCGGAGCAACAAAATAGGACCAAGGACCAAGGCGTTGTCCCGCGACGTTCAATGAGACGTTTCCTGATATTATTGTGAGTACAATAAAAAGAACAGAAAGAAATTAATTTTAAGAAGTGTGAAATCCCAATCATTTAAAAACTAAACTTTAAACGCGACTCGCTTTACTAATTACGAGCGTCTAGACCGGAGCACCTGGGTGCACCCGTAATCGAAACGCTGAATATCACAAAAGTGCTCAACTAACACTAATTAAACAAACTTTAAAAATAGACGAATTGATTAATTCATTAAATTCCCTCCATTTAACAACCACAATGGCAAACCCGATCCCGGATCCCGAACCAATTCCCTCAACCTCAAATTTTTCTCCACGGTTCGTGGTCGATACCTCCTTGTCATTCCACGAGAGAGGCAAAATTCCTGCTATCGTGTCCGATCTGCCAGATTTTGTGGGAAACCCCAGAAATCTATCCCAGTTCATTCTTGATGTGGAAGAAATCTTGGAACTTTTCCAAGACAAACAAGATTCCTTCCAATATTATCTCATTTTAAAAACTATTCGACGAAAAATTAAAGGTGAAGCTAGTGATATTTTGATCACGAACAACACCCCAAATGATTGGAGGAGTATAAAGGAAGTTCTTCGCCTTTATTACTCTGATAAACGTGATCTGATGACATTAGATCACCAACTAAAATCTACTTCCAGATCTCGAGGTGAATCAATCGAATCTTACTACAGCAAGATCACCGAAATTGTAACGCTGATCAGTTCAGCAATTGTCATGGACGAAGTATGGAAAGGCCACGAGTCAACTCTAATAAAACTGTACAATATGATCGCCCTAGACACGTTTATAAGAGGTCTAGGGGAACCTCTTTCGATGTTCTGCAAAAATTTTAAACCAGAAAGCCTCGCAAGAGCATATCACTATTGTATAGACTATCAAAATTTAGACGCAAGAAATGTTCCTTTCAAAGGACATAATTACGCACCGGCTCCTGCTCCCAGATCTAATATTCCGCAACCGCTTCCACCACCACGGCCTTCAAAGCCATTCCAAATAATAAACCAAAGAAACTTTCAACAACCTATGAACCAAAGGAATTTCCAACATCCCACTAATCAAGGATACTTTCAACAAAAGCCAAATCTTCCTCCCAAGTTAAACTTTCCCAACAAATACAACACCCAACAGCAGAAAGTAGAACCGATGGACGTTGATCAGTCCATACGCTCTAGAATGGTTGATTACGGTAATCGGCAAAAATTTTCTAGGCCCTCATCGGCCTCGATGCAATATCAGTTACCGGAACCAAAACGAGTAGCGCATCAATTAGAAGAATTACCAACAGAAGAAGAATATCTTCTTCAAACTGAAGATGTGAAAACTGATTATGATCAAGAAGAAGTTTCCAACGAATCAGAAGATGAAAACACTGTCAATTTTTTAGAAAGAGACATGAAATAGATGAGCAAATGGTGCGATTAAGAACACAAGTTTCTCCGCTACCTTACATAAAAGTGCCCACGACAAGAGGTGAAATTAAACTTCTCGTCGATAGTGGCGCTAACATAAATTTAATCTCTAGAAAATGGGCTTACAATTCTGGAAAAATCGTACATAAAATTCCAAATGAACCAGTAAAGGGTGTAACAGGTAAAGATTACGTTTCCGAAGTAGTTAAATTAGACATTTTTCAACCTATCGTAGACAACAAATTTGAATTTCTAGTCTTCGATTTTCATCCCTTCTTCGATGGTTTAATCGGAACCGAAATAATCTTCAATGAGAGTTTTAACCTCATGACAAATAAAAAAAATTTATATGTTTCAGGAGAAAAACAAAATTTGAAAATTCCTCTATACTTTTATTCCCCAACTCCTTCACAAAGAAGATTAAACAATGTCAACAATTTGAGTACAGTTGTTAGAACATCACATCTAACACTGACTGAAAAACAATCATTGTTTTCCATCATTAATTCATGTCCAGAGGTATTTCACTGCCCTGATAATTCTCTAACATGTACTACGAATGTCGAATGCACTATAAGAACACAAGATGATATACCCGTATATCAGAAATCCTATCTCTATCCAGCAGCTTATAGAGAAGAGGTTGATAAACAGATTTCAAAATTATTAGCTGATGGAATAATAAGACCTTCGAGATCCCCTTGGAACTCTCCTGTATGGATTGTGCCGAAAAAAATGGACGCATCTGGACAGAAGAAATTTCGACTGGTAATCGATTATCGCAATTTGAACCAGAAAACAATTTCAGATCGTTACCCCATGCCGGAAATTTCGAATATTTTAGATCAGCTAGGTGGAAATGGTTATTTTACCACTTTAGATCTAGCTTCTGGCTTTCATCAAATAAAGATGAAACGCTCTGACATAGAAAAAACCGCATTTTCGGTTAACAATGGCAAGTATGAATTTGTGCGTATGCCATTCGGGCTCAAAAATGCACCGGCTATTTTTCAAAGAGCTATGGACGATGTACTTCGTGAGCACATCGGAAAAAGGTGTTATGTTTATATTGACGATTGTGTCATCTTTGGTAAGACGCTAGATGAACACAACAACAACTTGAAAATTATTTTGAAAGCTCTTTACGAGGCAAATCTCAAGGTTCAACTAGATAAATCTGAGTTCCTCAGGAAATCAGTTGAATTCTTAGGCTATGTTATCACAGAAAATGGGATCCAACCGAATAATAAGAAAATTGAAGTAATTCAGAAATGGCCAGAACCAAAAAGTATTAAAGAAATTAGAAGCTTTTTAGGCTTAATTGGCTATTATAGGAGATTTGTAAAAGATTTTGCCAAAATAGCAAAACCTCTTACAAACCTTTTGAGAGGGGAGAGGAATATAGATTCGAAAAAAGCAATCAAACTTGATATCAATGCCAAAGAAAGTTTTGAAAATTTGAAGTCGATTCTTACTGGTGCCGACATTTTAATTTACCCCGATTTCAAAAAACCATTCCTAATTACTACAGATGCATCGAATTACGCGATTGGCGCTGTTCTAAGCCAAGGTGAGATGGGTAAAGACAAACCTATTCACTTTGCATCTCGCACTCTTAATCGTACGGAAGAGAACTTTTCCGCTACGGAAAAAGAGATGCTTGCAATTCACTGGGCACTGAAAGTTTTCAGGAATTATATTTACGGCCAAAAATTTGTCATACTGACTGACCACCAACCGTTAACTTTCTCGTTATCCGCGAAAAATTTTAATGCAAAGCTCAAACGCTGGAAATCTTACCTGGAAGAGCACGACTATGAAATAGTTTACAAGCCCGGTAAATCCAATGTTGTTGCTGATGCATTGAGTCGTTTGCAGGTCAACTCATTAACACCGACGCAACACTCTGCCGATGATGATGATAATAATTATATCATCTCAACAGAAGCCCCTTTGAATGCCTTTCGCCTACAAATAATTTTAGAAACAACAGACACAGCACCCGACGTAATAACCACTAACCCCTTTCCCGGTTTCACAAGAATAACGATAAAAAGGACTAGATACGACGAACCAATTTTAACAGCTTCAATGAAAGAATTTTTTGCACCTTCAAAACTGATTGGTTTACACACAACCGAAGCAATCTTAGGCCAACTACAAGAAATTTACAAAAAGTTTTTCAGCCGATCCGGCCTTTTGAAAATTCGATTCACGCAAAACATTCTTCAAGACATAACCGACCCGGACGTACAACAGAGAATAATACAGGAGACACATGAGAGAGCACACCGTGGTATCGACGAAAATAAACAACAAATTTTGAGGAAATATTATTTTCCGAAATTAACTGATAAAATTCGTCAGTATGTGCGTGTTTGAGATCTCTGCAATGAAACCAAATATGACAGACAGCCTCTTGTGATTCCACTTCAAGAAACACCAACACCTAATCTTCCATATGAAATTCTTCACATAGACGTTTTCCAAATCGAATCCAACTACTTTTTATCAAGCCTTGATAAATTTAGTAAGTTTGGACGAATGATCCCCATCAAATCCCGACACGCTGTCCATATTGGTCAAGCAATATGGGAAACAGTAACAACCTTCATAGTCCCAAATGCAATCGTTGTTGACAACGAACGTGCTTTTCAATCACCCGATATTCGTGGAAAATTGATAGATTTAAATGTAAGGGTATACCTAACTCCCAATAGTAAATCCGAAGTAAACGGACCGGTAGAAAGATTTCATTCTACCATCATCGAACTTTACAGAATCCAAAAACAACTAACCCCCCGTCTACCTCCCCGTAACATAATTCACATAGTTGTGGAAAAGTATAATAACACGATCCACTCAGTTACTTTAAAGAAACCTAAAGAAATTCTATTTGGAAAAAGACAAGACTCAGACGTACCAATCGACCCAGATCGACTAGAACAAATTAGACAGAAAATGTACGACGAAACTATAGTAAAAATCAAAGAAGCCCAAACAAAACAATTAGAAAAGTTCAATAAAAATAGAAAATCCGCCCCACAGTTAGAAGTAGGTCAAATGGTTTACACTAAGGATAAAATTATAAAGCCGAAACATAAAAAATTGTTTAAAAAAACCCATGTGCAAGAAAATAACGAAGTCACCTTCAAAAATGAGAGAAACTCCAAATTACACAAAACGAATGTAAAAAATATTAGTTTGAAATCTTAATCTTTCAGGGTTCAAGCTGCGCTTGGAAATATTATTATCAGGAATGTAAATCAAGACCATGTAGCTGTTGTCCATCTAGAAAATTGCAAGATTATAGAGGGCTATAAGAAGATAGTTCATGAGATAAATACCACTTTCATACAACAAACACTACTGGACATAAAAGACCAAGTACTTATTCGACAAGACAATGATAACGAGATAACAACCATACTAAGACGAAAAATCCTCGAACTCGAGAACAACCTGAAACAAATCAAACCCGGACGAATGAAACGCTGGGATGCACTTGGCAGAGCCTGGAAATGGATGTCCGGCTCCCCAGACGCTGACGACCTCAAAATTATAAATAAAGATTTAAATGATATCTCGGACAACAACAACAAACAAATCAATATAAATGACGAACTGTACCAAGGGGTAGATAATATAACGGATAGCATCAACAAATTGATTATTACTAACGAAAAAACGAATACAGCAATAGATCTTTTGAACATTATAATGAATTTAGACATTCTAAATGAAGAAATCAGTAACATTCACGATGCGATACTACTAGCAAGACTAGAAATAATAAACAGAAAACTGCTCAACTCTAAAGAGATCGATTTGATAGGTCAGATTCTTAGCAAGCAGGGAATCTCCCCAGTACTTTTGGATGAGGCACTCGGCTTTGCGACCACCACCATTGGAACCAACGGAGAGATCATCTTGTACATCATCAACATCCCCCACTTTGGAAACCTAACGTACCAACATCTTAAAATTGAACCCGTAATATCCAACTCGAAACGCATAAAACTGGATGGCAACGAATACCTCTACGGTGACGATAAACTCTACATTAAAACTGATATTTGTCGTAAATTAGGCAATTGGAGCCTATGTAATCTGTCTGATCTTGAAGACGTCCCAGAAAACAGTTGCATTTTTAACATAATATCTGGCAAAAACAGCAGATGCAATTACGAACAAATTTTACATCATCCAATAGTAACCGAAATGAGTCAAACAACTCTGTTATTGAATGAGGTGAATGACACATTACGAAACACTTGTGGAATATCGAACAGAAACCTAACAGGATCATTTTTGATCACTTATCAGAATTGTTCGGTATCAATAAGAAACTATTCGTTCACAAACCAAGTGATCGAAACAATAAACCAACCGATCTACCTACCCTCTATAGGTTTAGAAATCTCTCAGCACCACATCGATTATCCCATGGATATTCATACATTGAACAAGTTGCACCACAAGAATTTGGAACGTTTGGAAAAGCTGCAATTGACATCGGAGACACATCATTGGACACTCATTGGAGGATTAACCTCCTCATCAACAATAATGCTTCTGTTTACTTTTTATGTCTTATTCAGGATCAGACGTCAGTCAGCTACAGTTATCATAACAGAAACCAGAGCAGACGAACCGGAGATGGCTAGCAACAATAAACCTACTTTTTTATTCCAACCCCAGTCGTTAGGAGTCTGACCATTGACCCTTCGGACCGTTGAACCAGGAGGATCAACACTTAGGAGGAGGGCAGTTACACGCAGATACACATGGCACCAAAAATAATATTGCTGACCCGATTAACTCATCGCACGAGTGCACCAAAGTACACATTTAGTGCTGAGTTAGGCAAGCGCAATCGATCGTCCGATCGACTTGTCGCCAGGTGTAGGTTTTTGTAGAATAAGCATTTTATTGTAAATTCATTTCGAGCAACAAATAAAGTCAGTTCTGATTTAGACTCCCTTGACAGCAGGTGTGATTCCCTTTTTTAAAAAGAAACTCCACCAGCTGAAATTGTAACTTGCATCATATGATCTTTCGAATAATCATGGATGTAGTAAGGAAAAGGAAAAGTTGGGGTAGGAGTGTTGAGATTGCTGCAAAGAATACAAAATAAGTGATTAATCTTTGAATCCGCTTGGATAGTCCTTTGATTTATTGGATTCTCAAAATATTTTGGTTCATGAGCTGTAACAAGGCAATGTTTTTTTTTTCGAATTTCAAAACATTATTCCTCCCCCATGGGGCGCTAGTCAATTTGTGGCTAAGATACTGCTTTGTACAAATAAGTCAGTGCAAATCATAGTTATTTTACGTTTACCGAGAGCAGTCTGAGAAACTGATCATCCATTGCAGACCATTGGACAAAACGATTTCTTCAAAGATTTGGTGTTTTTGCGAAAGCTTCATGAGGATGCATCGTATGCCTTTTCGAAATTTACAACAAATCAGTCTAGCCAGCAAGTAATCAACTACCCATCCCCTCTTGGATGATGCCTACACACGCTATTAATGATTTTTTCACACGCTACCAATGATAAATCATTGATTTTTGATACAAGTTATCTCAAAAGCTTATTTCAATAAGTGCGATCGTTTGCCCCATAGGCTGCGAACTTGTGCCTCCACTATTGGACAAAAATCCGCTTTTGACAATTTGTATTATAATAAATATTGGACAAGCAAAACTCGAAGCATTTATAGATTGCGTTTCGAAGGTTATATATAGTTACTATTTAGTGAGCAAACTGAACCCTATTGGCTTTCCTTTTAAAAGTTATTAGACCACAACTGTTAGGTGCGCACCTGCGACCATTAGCACATCGAAAAGTTATATTTTCATCGCATCGCATTTTTGCCTTGCGATTCAATTCTTTTCTGAGAGCGACACCACTCTATCACAAAGCGATTCGATCCAAAGCTCCAATGCTAAGCACCCAATCGGATCAGGAAACGAAAGTAAAGCGACGGCAGAAACTAACGAACGAATCATAAAATGATACAAGCAAGCATCGATGAACACGCGCACAAATACCAAACCATGACTCTCACGTTGTGTTCATTCAGTGTTTTCGTTGACACATCAGTTTTCTGTTTCATGAGTGATTTAAAACATATTATTGTGTGCGTTGATTGAATCAAATAAGAGAATTGAACGAGCGCTCGTTGATACGATTGGAGCCATCCTTGGTTATATCATCAGTGCATCAAGCAATTCAAGATATTAGAACAAAGTGTCCGAAATATAATGTTGTCCGAAATACGATTCAGAACGGTACCATGATGTTCAGTAAATTTAGTTTTTGAAATGAAGTGTTCGGAATTTGAGTCTGTTCGGAATATGAGTCAAAACGGTATAATTTTTTGATATTTTGAATTCATTAATTTTAGAGATAAAAATTTTGAGTGTTTCAGGATTTTAGTTTTAAAGAACTTATTTTTTTTTTGTTATTTATTAATTTGTTATTTTGTTATTTATTTTTTTCAACTTTCCATTTTTTGGATTTCGAAATTTTTAATGTTTGGAATTTTTATTATCTAAATTTTCCATTTTCGGAATTTTCATTTTTTTTATTTTATTCGGAATTTTCATTGTTTGTGAATTTTTAATTTTCAATAGGTTATACTTTTCAATGGCGCCCAAAGCGACATTGTGAACTTATTTAGCCGTCAATCCAGTTATTGTTTCGCGACATTAATGATAATTTTATTATTTTTCAAAGCGATTAACTCTGCGGGGAAGCAGTACCAATGAAAATACGTTCCATTAACTTTGAATACCAAATTTTCATCTTATTCTCTTCCGCCATGGTAAACACCGCTGTCGGCTGTCACCGAAACAAATGATCTCCCACGAAGCTCCTCGCATCCTCTTCCGAGGGGTCCACAATCCTCCGCGTGGCAGCAGCGTGTAGCCGGCGCACAATGCGGATTGTAATTAATTTAGCGCTATAATGAACCATCACCCTCATTTGCTCGCGCGCGTTTCATCTCCACGACGGAACTGAAAATATGGTTCGTTCGTTCCCTCCAAGAGGGACATTTTTGGCATTGCTGCTGCCGTTGCAGATTCCACAAAGAGTGAGTGAAGGCCACCGTGGCGTATCTTCAGACTGATGACAACCCACCGCGGGAGGTTCAACTAACCCCCGACCGGCTGGTAATTGATTTTCGGCTCACCCGCGAACCCAGAACTGCGAGAAGCACCAAAAGCAGCAGCAGCTGAGGTAAAAGTTTCATAATTGGAACCGTATTTTGTTTTGTTCGCTCATTTACTTTCGGCACCCCTCGGCTAGGAGGGAGGATGGGGAAGCTGAGTTGATGATGTAGCCGAAAAGTTTGGCTCGCACGGAAAGCGTTCATTGGTTTCTGTAGAAATTATCAGGCGATAACGAAATTTTCTCGGAAGATTCATGAGCAGATGCGGTGGAAAAACTATTATCAGATCCAAGTTTTATCGTAATTCATAAATATATTACTAATTGTGAATCATCTGTCTTGGAATCTCGACCCGATCCAATCGGAAACGTATGAGATATTATCTCTGAAAATTGTTCTCCTTGATTTGGAAGACATTTCTCTGCTAGTATAATGCTACAATGCAGCAGTCAGTAGAATAAGAGAAAACAAATGAGAAATAAAATGTCTGTATTCGGGATACGGGCCCTTGCCTTCTGGTCTGGTTCCTCCAGGGTTGCGCTATATCCCCGATTTCCCACTTGGAGTTTTAATCCGTTTTCGGCATTTTCCGTTGCTTCTTTTGTGATCAATATAGAATGTTTTACGATGGATACGTCGTAAAATAAATCAAATTTCTACTATTTTATTCCACTGCTATTTATAATAGTTTCTACAACTTCTTGGTAACTTTTTGCTTGTAATAACAATTCGTTCTACTATTAAACTTGCACTCCCTTTGAATCTTTTGGTTTTAAATTTCAATATTTTCTTGTGTACTTTTATTCTCCCTCTCTCTATTCTTTCCTTTCTTTGTTTATTTATATTTTCCCCTTCTATGGGTTAGTGATCAACATTTCCAATAGAAACAATTCGGACCCATGCCGCAAAACCTATCACGACGGAGGGCTGGCCGGCCGAAGTATTGCTTCATGTTGTATTCAACAAAATGTCAAATGAAAAACGAAATGTTCAAATTCTTTGAATACGAAGTATTTAACAATTAGAAAAAGATTCATGGTAAACTGTCTCTCGGAATAGATTCTCCCGTAACGTAAAAATTCTGCACTTTGTCTTTGAGCGATTCCATTAGTTTTTTTTTTATTTTACTCAAATTATGCAGACACATTCTTTATGATTAAAAAGAACAATTTGTTTTATCAATTTTCCCTTTTGACTATGGCCTTAACAGAAATTGTTTGAATAAAATAAAAAAAATATAACTCCGAATTGGTTAGTCCCATTGATTTGGTGTCTTCTGCAATGTTTTAGGTTATTATTGTATGCACTGCTTAAAAAATATATACAGGTCATCTTCGATATAACGTACATTTCACTTTCAAAATTGTACGTTGTATCGAATTGTACGTTATATCGAAGCATAATGAAGTACTCACAAACGTAGTCTATAATACATTAATTTGTTGCTGTTTTAGAAAAGTTAATGAATAACTTCAATCAGAAGACGAAGCAAGCCTTTCTCACGATGTTTCCCTTCGAACTGTTGATTTAAGCTTGATTCATTTAGAATCCGGAATAACAAAACCAGCTGTATTTCGGGATTGATTGGAGGTACAAAACTTGTTTTAGCATCACAATACAGATAATTCATTGTTCTATCAGGAAAAAAAATATTGATTTTTTTTCCTTTACACTTTGGAAATGTGTACGCTATATCAAGGTAAAATGTACGTTATATCGATTGACGTTATATCGAGGGTACGTTATATCGAAGTTTCCCTGTATCTTTATTTTTTTTTTATTTCGAAAATAACACTTAAAACTCGATTTTCTCCAATTTTTTTTTTTTTAATTTCAGTGTTTTCAATTATTGATTTTTTTTTTATTTTTAAATATTGGAATTTTTATTTTAAAGAATATTTAATTTTAATTTTGAAGTTTTAATTTTTTAGATTTGAAATTTTTAGTTATTTTATCATTTTTATTTTTCAAATTTATGGAATTTAAAACCTTTAAAAGCTTTTTAATTTTATCGAAATTTGAATCTTTTCATTTTTTTTTTTTTGTTAATTATTGGAATTTTTCATTCTGCTATTTTTAGCAATATGTAGTTTTTGGAATATTTAGTTTTATATTTCCATCTTTAAATATATCAGTTCATTTTTTTTTCGACTTTCAGTTGTTTGAAACTAGTTTTTTTTTTATTTTCATAGTTTTTTTTAAATTTTCTTTTGATTTTTGATTTTTAATATCATCATTTTTATGTATTCTTCAAAACACGACGGATTTGGAATATTTTATTTTAAAAGTTTTAAAATTTTGGAAAATTCAAATGTTTTAATGGAATTTTTATTTTCATAGATTATTCGATTTCGGGAGTTATTGGAATTGGAATTGGTATTGGAATTTTCATTTTGGAATTTTTTCATTTAGTGTTTGGTTTTTTTGCTTCTTTGGGTGTCTTCCGCAATGTTTTAGGCTATTGCTGGGGCTATGTGGTGAAAGCACTGTTTAAAAATGTTTTATTTTTATTTTATTTCGAAAATATTAATGTTTTTGATTTTTTTACATCACAGCAACATTACAGCAACTATTGAACTTTATTACACAGTGCGCCTGGATGGAGAAATAATAGACAAAAACATATTTTTATTTTTTGAAAATTGTCGATATGTTTCTTATAATTGTTTTTAGACTCGATTTAATGAAAGTGCGCAATATTTGCAGCCAAAAAGTGCACGGCCAAATTTTTTAAATGCTACCGTTTCTGAGGTACATTGATTGGACCCAATAATGAACAAGCTGTAGAACTTTTTTTTAAGCCATTGATATAATTTTGATTATTGGTGTAACAGAAACAGAAATTTTGATGAAATTTTAAGATTTTGAATTCTTTCGTTCTTGTTCTTGTTCTTGTTCTTGTTCTTGTTCTTGTTCTTGTTCTTGTTCTTGTTCTTGTTCTTGTTCTTGTTCTTGTTCTTGTTCTTGTTCTTGTTCTTGTTCTTGTTCTTGTTCTTGTTCTTGTTCTTGTTCTTGTTCTTGTTCTTGTTCTTGTTCTTGTTCTTGTTCTTGTTCTTGTTCTTGTTCTTGTTCTTGTTCTTGTTCTTGTTCTTGTTCTTGTTCTTGTTCTTGTTCTTGTTCTTGTTCTTGTTCTTGTTCTTGTTCTTGTTCTTGTTCTTGTTCTTGTTCTTGTTCTTGTTCTTGTTCTTGTTCTTGTTCTTGTTCTTGTTCTTGTTCTTGTTCTTGTTCTTGTTCTTGTTCTTGTTCTTGTTCTTGTTCTTGTTCTTGTTCTTGTTCTTGTTCTTGTTCTTGTTCTTGTTCTTGTTCTTGTTCTTGTTCTTGTTCTTGTTCTTGTTCTTGTTCTTGTTCTTGTTCTTGTTCTTGTTCTTGTTCTTGTTCCATTTTTATTTATATTTATGTAGATAGAACTTTTGGAATTGTAGTTTTTTCTATTCTGAGTGTTGGAACCTAAATTTTGTGGGGTGGATTATGAATCGTGGATTTAGATTGCGGTATTCGGCTTAAAA